>NC_079317.1:48614144-48979144 GCF_029931775.1 Euleptes europaea
AAGTAGACGAAGAGTTCTTTTGTACTCACTTGGGTGTCAAGAGGTGAGGTTCTTTTCTTTATGTAGTCCTTATGTTGGTATTAAGGCGGTGGAGGGTAGAGCTTGCTGCCAAAGTTGCGTTTTGGCGATGTCCTTCCCTAGTGCCCTCGCAGGACCGGCGTCTAGGACTCCGAGGGGCTTAAAAAAGCCCCCTCAGAGTACCTAGGAGGTCAAACCGCGTTTGCGGGCTGCAGGGAGTTCCTGCTTTCCAACCCACTTGCAAGGGTCGGATTGGGGTATCTATGTACCCCAAAAATAACGCAAACTTGGATTTCTCCCAGGACAACCTGGGGAAATGGAGTGCTCTCTCCAACGGCACCACCGGAAGCCTCCTACCTTTAACTTTTAAGGTGGAGAACAAGAGGGGCCATGGAGCAGTGGCAGAGCATTTGCTCTGCATGCAGAATATTTCAGGTTCAGTCCTTGGCACCTCCACTTAAAAGAGTCAGGAAGTAAGTGTTGAGAAAAATCTCTACCTGAGACCCTAGAGAGGCAATGCCAACCAGAGTGGGCAATACTGACCTTGCTAGACCAATACTTCATGTGTTTGTTTCATGGAAATCTGGAACAATTATGGGAAAATAATTACATGTTTGTGATAGAATAAGATAGCTGGTAGTGTAATGTCTTCAGATCATCTGTTAATAGCTTCCTCTTGAGGACCACTTTTGGTGATCTCCTTTGAATTTTTTTTTTGGTTTTTTAATGAAAAAGCAATAACAGTGCAGGCTTCAAAAACACCATGCAAGAGGTTGTGGTATTTCACAATTACCAGGTACATTGTGTATTTAAAAAAAAATCCTAACGTTAACTTAAAGAATAAATGACAGGTCTCAGACTAAGGAGCTATTTATACACACATGTATCCATATACAAGCTCACTGAGAATTTTTAATGACATCATAATAAGCCACAAGAGTAAAAGAGTTAGACATTTTTGTTTTGCTAAGAACTTCACATAATCATAGCCTTTGACAAGATTTCCTGTTCTTGTTTTATAATGCAGGGATACAGTTAGCAATTTGAGCGGGGCAATGTTTTTAGCAGGCATCTGTCCGTTATAACTTTATCAACGTACAATTCCACAAAGGCATGCATTCCAGTTAGGGCTGAGCTGAATTGACTTTCCTTAATTTGTATTTGTTTTCCTGAGTGTGGAAAAGTGACTCCCATTTCTGGCAGTTTCCAGTACTTATTGTGTATTGTTCAGGATACAATCATGTTGTTTCAGTGCTTCTTCTTAGCCCTCCCTGTGCTCCTCCTCACTTTATTTGGTCAATTCCATCACAATGTTTAGAGCTGCCAGCCTCCAGGTACTAGCTGGAGATCTCCTGCTATTACAACTGGTCTACAGCCGATAGAAATCAGTTCACCTGGAGAAAATGGCCGCTTAGCAATTGGACTCTATGGCATTGAAGTCCCTCCCCTCCCCAATCCCCACCCTCCTCAGGCTCCACCTCAAAACCCTCCCGTTGGTGGCTGAGGGACCTGGCAACCCTAACAATGCTACATCTGATATGATGGTGTCACGGACACTTGTAAGCACATCACATGGCTCACCACTGAAATATAAAATGTTTTAAAAGAGAACAAACCTAAAACAAAAGCAAAAACAACAACAACAACAACAACAAACAGTGTGCATTCCCAAGGCATGGATGCTGAGGACCAAAGTACTTATTTGTCAGAAGACATTTATCAGGGAATCTGGGACTCCACCAAACTTCTAAAAAATGGGAAGGGGGGTGATTTGGAGGCAGAGTGGCTATTGGTGGTGTAGTATCCTTTCTCCAGCCATTGCTTCTCTCCTGTGCTCAAATTTTCCTAGCTAGAATTTGCAGATGTGTGTTTGCTGTAGCTTGAAGAAAAATGGGTGGGAGAGAAGTTCATATGAAATAAGTGTCAGGCCAGGGAAGGGTTAAATACCTCCTATCCCCCACTTCCTCAATACTTTTCTGAACTGTTTAGTATATTTATGGGCTGCTTTTCTCCCTAATGGGCCCCTAAGCCGCTTACAACAAATAAAAATACAATCCGATAGAAGTACAATTTAAATATAAGAAAGAGAAGATGTACAAATGACACTCGCAACATTTAGTGTTTTTTAGATGCTCGATGCAGACCTTGGTCTCTGCCAAATGTCTAGCTGGCCCTCGAAATGCAATAGTGTGTTCTTACTGAATTCTTAAAGCACAGGATTAGAAAAATTCTGGGGATTGTGACAATTCATGGAATGCACAAGAACAGCTTTATGTACAGACTAATACATGATGAACATAGGATGTGTTCATATATTATGAATCAGAAATGAGTCTGGGTATCCTTGAACTAGGAAAAGGGAAATTTTATATGGTGCACATTTTCTATGATAGAGCTGGTTCAGAAATGGAGTTTATCTATTTTGCTGCATGGGCACATTGCAGGAAGCTTCCACCTACTTTCCTCAGTTTATACAGTACTCCTAAATATACCAATTTTTTCACTGTTTTGGTTTCCTTACTGGGTGTGTCATAAACCCCATATTTATTGGCTGAATTGTAAAGTTTGGTTAGCTAACTTATCCAGTTCTGTTTTATCTACAAGTTGAAGCCACCTCTTTTTCCCGTATCAGAAATCTGGTATATGAATATAGAACTCCTTGGCCTACTACCTCAATTTAGTCCACAGATTCTTCCCTCATGTAAATGCCATGCTAAACTGTCTTGAGTTTTGTAAGATACTTCACTGGGACTTTCTTGCATCAGGCCAAGCTATTCTATGCAGATTCTGAAATTACCTATCTAATGCTTAATGGTCTAATATTTCTCAGGTGCTTGATTCAAAGTCACCATCCTATGCATGAGGAATCAGTGCTGTGTTTATCTGCTTTCTAGACTTCTATTCTCCTCTCATTGACCAAAAGGAAAAGTTTCCTAGCCAATCCTAACTGTAGTGTTTGATACACCCCCAAACTTCACCCCTGGGAAGGCTTAGACAAGCCTTGTATTTTTTGTTTGGGAGCTCCTTCAGATATCAGAAGGATGCCAACAACCCACCATTTTGTTTCACCCTCCCTCCTCTATCTTGGTGCTGGAACCAGTTTCTCTTTTCCCCGTATTTACATCAAGTGACTAAATAACCTCTGGACCATCCCTAATCTTATTACCTTAATTAGTGATGCCCCTTAGTTGGGCTCTTGGAAATTGCTTGGGGAGTGGTATGTCAGTTTTGTAAGAACAGGATGTACCAGTGACCTGTACTCCATTGGGCAATAGTAGAAACAACAATTATTCTGAATCTCTCATTTCAGTGATTTGGTCAAAAAGGGCAAGAGTCCAGTAGCACCTTAAAGACTAACAAAAATATTTTCTGGTAGGGTATGAGCTTTCGTGAGCCACAGCTCACTTCTTCAGATACAGCTAGAATGTGAATCCATCGGTCTTTAAGTTCTAGCTGTATCTGAAGAAGTGAGCTGTGGCTCACGAAAGCTCATACCCTACCAGAAAATATTTTTGTTAGTCTTTAAGGTGCTACTGGACTCTTGCCCTTTTTGACTACTGCAAACAGACTAACACGGCTACCCACTGTGAATTATCTTCAGTGATTTGGTCCAACAATCCACCAGGGACACCTACAGTGCAATCCTAATCAGAGTTACATCTTTCTAAGCCCATTGACTTCAACAGACTCAGAAAGGTATAACTCTGTTTAGGATTCCCCTGTAACAAAACAATGGGCTTCGACTGGTGTGATTGCATGGGATTGCACTGCAAAGAAAGCACTTATGCGTGGTTTGCCAATCCTCAGCCTGACCTAACTTCCAAGAATTTGCACTCACAGCACCAGTATAATGATCATTCCCAGTTTTTCATTTCCTGGCTGTGATTAGATTAAAATGCATTGTTTGACATACTTTTTTGCTGAAAGACTGAAGAAGCACTACTAGTTCCAAGAGTATGAGTCATTAAAAGATTATTTGGATATATAGTTTGTTATTCCTATAGAAATTTTTGGCACGTATCAGTACTGCTGCAACATCTGTGCTTGTTCTTCCCATAGTACTGTAATTACAGATAATCATGATTAATTGTAAACCTTCCAGGATAATACAGTAACTACCAATACATAGAACATATGGTGATATACTCAACTGAAAATCTTTTGATATAGACTCTTTTCTATTGTAATGCTGGAATCTCTCTTTGAATTGTTTTTCCTGAAGTCTTTGAGGAAGAAGAATTGGTTTTTATATGCTGACTTTCTCTACCACTTAAGAAAGAATCAAACCAGCTTACAATCACCTTTCCTTCCCCTCCCTACAATAGACACCCTGTGAGGTAGGCGAGACAGAGAAGGATCTAAGAGAGCTATGACTAGCCCAAGGTCACCCAACTGGCTTCGGGTGTAAGAGTGGGGAAACCAACCCGATTCGCCAGATTAGTGTTTGCCGCTCATGTGGAGGAGTGGGCAATCAAACATAGTTCTCCAGATTAGAGTCCACCGCTCCAAACCACCGCTCTTAATCACTACACCACGCTGGAAGACAAACCCCAAATTACACACATCCACCCAACCTGAAGCAACTATTCAGCTGCAACAATGAACCACTCTGTGGAGGTACAAATGCAGGCATTAGCCCCTGTAACAACACTGGTGCCAACTCTGCCCATATCTTCTCAAGCATCATATCTATGTCTAGACCTGAAAGAATCCCCCCCCCCAGTTGTGCCATCAAGAAAAAGAGGGGGCTGTCTTAAATTCACATACAAGTTACAGTTGCATGCAGAAATTAAAAAAAACACACCCATTAATGCATAACCTTTTTAAAGAGGATGTCTTACCTTCAGGATCATCTTCCTTAGGTAAATACGTTACTATCATAGGAACCAACAACACCAGCCAGATTGTCAAAGGCATCCTAATGCATATATATCTTCTGATGTGATATTTGCTATCATATTTGTTCCACCTATGTCGTTATCTCATTTACAGTTCCAAAATAGATTATGACAAAGAATAGATGGACACAAGTTAGACCCTGAAACAAGTAGGCAAATGTTTTAGCTTGTCATTCAGTAAAAAAAATTAAAGTTGCTATGCTTCAAGGGGAAAGGGGGGAGGTCATAATTAAAGTAGCTTGAGGCTGCTGAATTCAAATTTTCCAATTTAGTCATCTCAGCACAACCAGGGAATGGCTAGCTCAATTCAGAAAAGCAGCTGTCTTTCCTTCAAGGTTTATAGACATTATTTAGCTTACTTTGCAAATTTATCTTCACTAGTTGGGAGTGGTCCATACCCCTCTCTGATGAGACAATTTATTCTCTTCACTGGGCAATGTTTTCATATGTGCTCTGTATAGTAATGCCGCATGCCTTTTCTTGGTTACATGACCTTCTGGTCTCATTTTGGAACGTCTTCTTCCTCATCCCCTGTACTTCTTCTGAATACACACACACACATACGTATTTGACAATGAAGGAAACACATTCATATGACAAAGTGAGTTCTGACCCACAAAGGTTTATGCCACTTTAAATGTGTTACTTGCTAAGGTGCCACAAGTAAGGGTATGCAAAAAACAAAACAAAAAAATTTCGGGGGAAATTCGGATTCCGCTATATTGGAGTCAACAATTTCAAGGTTCCCTGAAAGTTCCTGAATTCATACACTAGTATGGGAAACAATGGAGGATGGATGGGGACACCCTCTTCAGGGGCCCATAAAATTGGACCTCCTGACCCAATCTTTACCAAACTTAGAGGATCTTCTAAGGAGAGTCACCAGCAGCTATGCTGCAAATTTGGTGTTTTACTTTTACAAAAAGCCCCCCGCCCCCGAGCCCTGGAAAGATTTCCCATAGGCTATAATGGAGCCAAAGGGGGGGGGGTTTCAAACTTTAAAGCCCTGAGGAACTCAGCGCAAATGTTCCAAAGCATTTTTTCTTTTGATGGGGTTTTCTTCCCCCTCCTCCCTTTTCATTGTAGTCCACAATGCCCCTTTGGGCTACATCAGAGGGGAGAGAGAAGAAAATGGCATTTTACTGGTAGAAATCTTTCCACAAATAGACAATCTTTTGCTGGCTCCAAGCTAATAAGAAAGTACTGCAAAGTACATATCCTTCTAAAGACACAAAGCAGGATACTGCAGTTAAGTACTGATCAAAAGTAGGTATTCACTAAAAAAAAAAAAAAAGTAGGGATATATCCAGGAAAGCTGGGGTGGAAAATAGAGACGTATCCAGGGAATTACATAATAAAGGGAAGAATAACTTGTTTCTCAAATATTGTTATTGTAGTAAAAATTCCATTTTGAAAAACTTTGTATTTGTTAAAATTCTTCACCTTAAAGGTTATTCTCTTAGGGGCTAGTTCAAATGACCATATAATTCCCCAGTTGTCCCCAGGGCACATGTTGATAAAATGCAAAGTGATTCAGTTCACAGGGATGGACCAGTGTAGATTACAAAGACAGTTACTTCTTTGTAGAACAAAAAGCTGTATGACTGAAGCAGATCCGTGGGAGGAGAGGGCAATCACGTTCCACCATAATAATAATAAGCATAAGTTGGTTACCATTAAAAATAAATTATTTTAAACAATGTGCAGTGTCTTCTTTTGTTGGTTGGGTGTCCATTAGATGTTCTTTACCATGGGTCAGGAATGACCTGGTGCTTGCACAGGGGACCTTTACCTTTTTACATGTACATGCACCTGAGCTGTCACAGCTGCTGCTGCATATGCAGATGCTCCCATGCAAATCCAATTATGTGTAAAAATATCACCCCGTGGTACTTCCTGATGGAAGAACTTAATTTGCATGTCCCTCACATTTTGAAGGGCTGATTGTCACTTATGTTAAACATGCTGTCAGGAAGGGCCATGTGGCTTGAAGCCTTTACTTGCATTTGAAGAAGGGTGGAAAATACAGTGGTGGCAGCAACTACACCAGTAATGTGTATGAAATAAGATATGGAAATAACTAATAATGTGATAAGACTGTTTCTGGACTGTACCACTTCAGAAGTCAGATAGGGAAATCATGAAATTGAACATTCTGCTTGATTTTAGTGTTTTATTGTTGGTTTACTGTTGGTCCGTTTACTGACTTCTATTGGAAGCCGCCTTGGAAGCCTATGTGCTGAAAGTTTGTAAGTATAGAAAAATAGTTCTCCATGTACAGGGAGAATTTTATATGAGTGAGTATTCAATAATGTGATATCTATCTATCTATCTATCTATCATCTATCTATCTATCTATCTATCTATCTATCTATCTATCTATCTATCTATCTATCCATCCATCCATCCATCCATCCATCCATCCATCCATCCATCCAAAGTTGTACAGGTCAGGAAAAGTCTTATCATTAAATTATCTGCTTGTCTCTTAGAAACCAGTGATTTAGTCAGGGACAGACTTGGGGGCAAAAATCCTGGGTCCCAGCTAGCTTGACTCAGCAGCCCCCCATGTAGGCTGTATCAAGAGACTGTAGTGCTCTGCCCTGCTAAAATTCAACTTTATTCCTCCATTTCCTTCTTCCAGTGCGTTCTGAGAACTGTATTTTTTTAGAATGGCTGAAATTAATGAAGGAGAGCTAAGACCATCAATACAGTCTAAAATTACCTAACTGCAACATTGTTAGAAACAATGGAAAGATTTTTTTTTTATTTCACTCACAAAAACTACTACTACAACAACAACAAAAACCTCCTCATGTCTGTGACTTGGCTATTTAGAATAAACTTATTTTGAAAGAGTTGAACAGCAGAGCCCTTATGTGACTGATAAACAGCATAAGAATTTGGCAGCATCCTGGCCACTTGACATACATTTGCTCCAGTGGAAAACAACAGATATGATGGATTACCCAGGAGGTTCGTTGTCTTTGTTCCCCTCACAAAAGTGCTTTCCTCACACAAGCTAAATTGGAAATAAAATGAGGGAGGTTTCCCTGTATGTCAACCTCTGCCCTTTAAGTCTTTTGTCACTGGAACATTTCCAATAGTATGAAATTACCTTCAAGCTGGTATAGATTGTGATGTACAGCACTCATCGCACATTACCAGAAAACTAGCTTATTACAAAAACAGGAAGAGGAGAAAAAGAGAAACAGATGGGACAATAGCTAATATTTTGGCAAACTGTTTTCCTTCCGTAATGATAAGGTTATTGAAATTTGCAAATGACTGGACTCCAGTTAATTTTACAAATGATAAGAATTTAAAATCATTATTAGTTGGCAAGCTTTACTCAGACATGATCTGTGTAGCCAAACTAAGGTCCCAACTTATTGCCGAATGCTTTCACGGTCAGAGTTCATTGGTTCTTGTAGGTCAGGGGTGGGGAACGTCAGGCCCGGGGGAGACACTGTCCTTCAGTGTGACTCCTCTGAAGATGCCTGCCACAGCTGCTGGCGAAACGTCAGGAAAGAAAATACCAAGACCACGGTCACACAGCCCGGATAACCTACAAGAACCAATAAGGTCCCAACTATTCTTATCAGGATCTCCCATTTTTTTAAAAAAATGTTAAAAGCAGCTGCCGGGGAGGAAAGACTTGGAATGGGGCCATGTCATGGCAGGATGTCATTTTCTCTTTTCCTCTGCACTATTTTCCCATCTTCAAGTGTCCCTTCTCAGAGTTGTTATGTGGTCTGTATGTCTCTTCTTCCTCTCAACAGGGCATGTGTTTGTGTGTGTGTGTGTGTACAACTGACATTAGTAAAACAGTATGGAGGGAAAAGACTAAACTCTCTCGTACCACAACCCTGATCCTACTATCACATATGTACATATGCCCCATTTGTCAAAGATGTGGGAAATGCACTTATGCTTTTCCAGCAGGGTTGCCAACCTCCAGGTACTAGCTGGAGATCTCCTGCTATTACAACTGTTCTCCAGCCGATAGAGATCAATTCACCTGGAGAAAATGGCTGCTTTGGCAATTGGACTCTATGGCATTGAAGTCCCTCCCCAAACCCAGACCTCCTCAGGCTCCGCCCCAAAAACCTCCCGTTGGTGGCAAAGAGGGACCTGGCAGCTGTTCTAGTGGCAGCTGTTACCCCTTATACAAAAAGAACATTTTCTATGGGCATTTTTGGTTGTGCTGATGCGGGGCTCTCCCTCTTTCCTGCTTGGTTCTTACCCATACCTTCCAGGTCCCTCCCACTGTTGCTGCTGGATTCCACCCCTGTGTCATAACCAGCCCACTAGAACAGTGAGTTTCAAGAGTTGGCAACCATGCCTATAAATTTACTCTTGTCCTCATGCATGTGTGAGACTTTAATTTCAGCAAAGCTAAAGCTATGCTTCTTGAATCTCCTCCAGGATTTTTCAGGGCTTGAGCAGGATGATTTCTCTTCCCCCCTTTTCTTTTAACTGAAACCCAGCTCATTCATCCCTTTTGGAGTGTACTTAGTCTTTACAATGTCATTTTAAGGGTATTTTCTTCTGGTTGATTTTGAAAATGAAATTTTATTTATTTATTTTCAGCAAGCTGCCTCAGGGCTGGTAACATCTAGGGTTGCCAGATGCCTCTTCACTATCGGTGGGAGATTTTGGGAGCGGAGCCTGAGGAGGGCGGGGTTTGGGAGGGGAGGGACTTAAATGCCATAGAGTTCAATGGCCAAAGCGGCCATTTTCTCCAGGTGAACTGATCTCTGTCGGCTGGAGATCAGTTGTAATAGCAGGAGATCTTCTGCTATTACCTGGAGGTTGGCAACCCTAGTAACATCATTTACAAACATAATGTAATGTAGCAATCAACAACACATAAAACCAGTCAGGGAACCACAAGGAATCCCAGGAGGGAAGGAACAGTTTGGATAGCCCACCATATCCCACCACAGCATCTCCCCCTCCAGAACAGGGGATTCAACAGACTGAAATATCACATTCCCTTTTAATGGGCTCTCAGCAGCACTCAACATTCCATCCCTTGTGTGGCATATTTAGACCTCATCAGGCCATGTTTTGAGGGTTTTTCCCCCCTCCATTTGGTTAATTTAAGCATTCATAATTTTCAGTATACTTGGGGATTTATCGGGGTTTGCAGACTTACTGAAATTGTCTTCTGGTGGCCCAGTAATGCAGCTTTTGGTAGCCAGTTTACTATTAGGTGGTGACTGTTATTTAGTGACTCTATTAGGTGGTGACATGAGGATCACGATGGAAAATCCCTCTTTTCTTCCTCCCTTTCATTTAACTTACTGTGTAATTCTGCTTGGCCTGGAGAAATATCATGGAACCTCCAAGACACCATGATGAGCTTCAGGGAGATAGAATGGGCAAGGAGTCCTCCTCCTTTCTCTGTCAGCTGCTCCACTGCCCAGTGCCAGGATGGGGATTCTACTGCACTTTTTCTTGGCCAGCAGAATGGAAGAATTGATTTTCATATTTGACAAGGGTTATTACTGACAAAAAAGAAACAAGAACATTTCCCCCTCTCTTCAGTGCCTTCTCACATTCAAATACCCATTACTGTCTCTGACGCTCAAAGATGCAATAAACTAGGTGTGATGGGGCAACCATGTTCACATATCTCCCAAGTCATATAAAAGAAGAGCATAAGAGTAGGCATGTTGGGAATAAGTCCCACTGAATGCAGTGGGACTTCTGTGCAGATAATGCATAGGATTGCGCTGTTGGTTACTTGCTTGTTGCTGATTTCTTCCTCATGTATACAAACCATAAAACTAATCAAGGGATTATCCTATATGTTATTCTTAACATGCCTTATTTCCAGGATTTTTAAGGTATGGTAAATATTGTTTTAAGTAGCCCAGCACCATCTCAAGCGCAACTCTGCCAGTAATGAACAGTGGTACATTGTCAGGAGTATTAGTGCCAATTACATTATTAACTAAGGAATTTTAGGTATGTGTTTGGATTACTACTCATTTCATTCCTTTTCCTGTTGTTGATTCTTTCAAGCAGTAGCCATTTTTCCAATTACAGGAATTGCCAGGGCCACGTCTGCGGACACTAGGCCTTTAGACCGGGTAGGAAAAGATTCTGTAAGATAGTTTACATAGCCGTTTCCTCCAAGGGAGACTGCTGCACAGTATATGGTTTAAGGCATAGCAGATCACATACCACAGCTATAGGATATAGTGCATCTCAAGGGGCTTTGTGGTTGCTGAATTCTCAAAATAAACTGTTCCTTCCAGCTCGAGACGAGAATTAAAAAAAAACGTTTGCTTGCCAAAGCTGTGCAAACACACTAATTCAAATAAACCTGCTCAATTATGTAGAAGACAAGGCTTTTTGGAAGTAAAGCATGGATGAAGGGAAGAGGTTTGATTTTTTTCCCTCCCTCTCATCATTTTTTGGTTAGCAGCTGCACACGTGCAAAGCAAAACTGGCTGCTGTGGTCAATGTTTTAGCTCATACTGAAGTGGGAACGGTTCTTCTTTGATTTGAGGTTCGTGAAGCTGGAGTTGAAATGCTGAAAAACAAACAGACCAGTCCCAGGAGCATATGCACTCGTCCAGGGGATGGAAATGGAGGCAGGGCAGTTTTTGCAATGTTTCACCTGACTAAACTAAGTACAGGTCAGGCCTAGAAGGCAATCTTGAGATCAGTTTGGTTCACTGTAGAGTGATCATCTGCACGAATGTCCTGATGGTGTGGATAAAGTCATGGCAACTCAACTTTTTCCTGGTCAAGTGGCAACTCAACATGAAAGATCTGCAGCTGGAATATTCTTTTTTAAGTTAATAAGCAGCCACAGATATCTCTGCTTTAAAGGTGAGGAAAAGGTCTCTGGCTGAGACAGTGTTTAATCCCCCCCCCCATGGCGCAGAGTGGTAAGCTGCAGTACTGCAGTCAAAAGCTCTGCACACAATGTGAGTTCGATCCCAACGGAAGTCAGTTTCAGGTAGCCTGCTCAAGGTTGACTCAGCCTTCCATCCTTCCGAGGTCGGTAAAATGAGTACCCAGCTTGCTGGGGGTAAAGGGAAGGCGACTAGGGAAGGCACTGGCAAACCACCCCTTACACAAAGTCTGCCTAGTAAATGGGATGTGACGTCACCCCACGGGTCAGGAATGACCCGGTGCTTGCACAGGGGACCTTTACTTTTACTTTATGGCTCTTGCATGGTTTAAAATGACCTTCCAAAGCTGGCTTTAGCTCTGTGTGGGGAATGTCTTTTAATGTTTGGGGATTACAATCTGGAAAGATATATATCAAAGAAATCATCAGATTTTTCCCATGTAGATATGTCAGTTTTGACCTTCAGGAGAGAGTCTTTGTGTTTATGATAATATTGCTGTAGTTGGTAATTTTCACCAGTGAGGCCATCAGAAGCAAAATCCAGGCACCTTTTCATCTTACACCCTTCTTCTAGCCACCGCCTGTCTTCAGTGAGGCCATCAAGAGAAGGCAGGCAGCAGTTAGGAATCCCTCTGTTATGCCTAGATCAAATTCCAGCTGTGAGAACACCCTCTGGCCCACTAACTATACACATCACTCTCAGAAGGAGGAGAGTTAGCAGCCAGACAACCATCTATCATGCCTAGGGTGGCCAGTTCCGGGTTGGGAAATACCTGGAGATTTTTGTCGTGGAGCCTGAGGGGGGTGGGATTTGGGGAGAGGTGGGACTTCAATGCCATAGAGTCCAATTGTCAAAGCGGACATTTTCTCCTGGTGAACTGATCTCTATCGGCTGAAGATCAGTTGTAATTGCAGTAGATCTCCAGCTAGTACCTGGAGGTTGGCAACCCTAATCATGCAGTATGCAGATCTGAAGTTATGAACGTGACTCTGACCTAAATATTGGAAGGAGAAAGGGACTGGAAATACATGTAGCTTTGTAAACCTGAGATCTGCTTTAACAGCTTGTGAGCACAGACTCGTGAAGAAAGAAAGGGAGTACGTAACAAACCAAGTGCTAGACCTTCCACTAGGACCTAATAGACTGAATTGGGCAAGGCAGATATGCAGGTTCTTTCCCATTTTTCTTGCTGGGATCTGCTTTGAGACATGATCATATCAACACACGAGGGAGAGTCAAGAGGGAGCAAGGATTTCATGGGGATGGAGATTTCATCAGTCCACTCATAGCATGTTAAAGGAGACCAGTGAAAGGAAGTCAGTATGATGTAATGATGAGAGTCACGGATAAAACTGGAGAGACCCAGGTTCAAATGCTCAAGCACCCAACAGTATGACTCACAATCAGATTGCCAGCTGCCATTGGGAAGCTAGTTTATCGACAAGCTGTTTGGCTGTTTGTGTCTGTTTGGCACAAGCAGGAAATGTCTCACTGTGTCCCAATCATGCATGGATGCAGGGAATTCTTTTTTGCAGAGGGGAGGGACTTCATCTCAACTTGACAGTTCTTTAGTATAGCTGAAGAAATAGCAACTTTATTGCTCTTTAATTGCAAACGAGTGCTACTTTTTGACCTAACTTTGCTTTGAGAATTTAATGGCAGTTATCTATATTCTAATCTACCTGTTATACATTTGCTTAATCTCTTTGGGGACCACTTGTCTTGTTTACAGGACAATCACATTAGAGAGATTGGTTTATCTTGCTAACCATCACTGTAACTATAAAAAAGTCACGTCAGGATCTAATCAGGCTTTCTGCTAGAGGCTTCTAGTCAAAAAAGACCTTACGTTGGGTGAGTGTATCTTGTGTTTGGCGCTCCCCACTTTACATAACATTTTGCCTTTCAGCTTTCAACCAGAATTGCCTTAATTTTAAAAGAATTATAACACTTATTTATTTAGCTAAGTTTGAGAAATGTTAGGAGACCTGATTTGTATTGTATGCATATTTTCTCTCTGTGTGTGTTAAGTGCCGTCAAGTCTCTTCCGACTCGTGGCGACCCTATGAATGAAAGTCCTCCAAAATGTCCTATCTTTGACAGCCCTGCTTAGATCCTGCAAATTGAAGGCCGTGGCTTCCTTTATTGAGTCAATCCATCTCTTGTTGGATCTTCCTCTTTTCCTGCTGCCCTCAACTTTTCCTAGCATGACTGTCTTTTCCAGTGACTCTTGTCGTCTCATGACGTGACCAAAATAAGACAGCCTCAGTTTAGTCATTTTAGCTTCTAGGGTCAGTTCAGGCTTGATTTGATCTATAACCCACTGATTTGTTTTTTTGGCAGTCCACGGAATCTGTAACACTCTCCTCCAACACCACATTTCAAAGGAATCTATTTTCTTCCTATCAGCTTTCTTCACTGTCCAGCTTTCACACCCATACATAGTAATAGGGAATACGATGGCATGAATTAATCTAGTCTTGGTGGCCAGTGACACATTCTTACACTTCAAAATCTTTTCTAGCTCCTTAATGGCTGCCCTTCCTAGTCTCAATCTCCTTCTGATTTCTTGGCTGCAGTCTCCCTTTTGGTTGATGGTGGAGCCAAGGAATAGAAAGTCTTCAACAATTTCAATTTCCTCATTGTCAACCTTAAAGTTGTGTAATTCTCCTGTAGTCATTACTTTTGTTTTCTTGATGTTCAGCTGTAGTCCTGCTTTGGCACTTTCTCGTTTAACTTTTAGCAGTAGTCGTTTCAAATCTTCACTATTTTCTGCCAATAATGTAGTGTCATCAGCATATCTCAAATTATTAATGTTCCTCCCTCCAATTTTCACCCCACCTTCATCTAAATCTAATCCTGCTTTCCTAATTATATGTTCTGCATATAGATTGAAGAGATAGGGAGATAAAATACATCCTTGTCTGACACCTTTGCCAATTGGAAACCATTCCGTTTCTCCATATTCTGTTTTAACTGTGGCCTCTTGTCCCGAGTACAGTTTGCGCATCAAAACGATCAGATGTAGTGGCACACCCATTTCCTTTAAAACCAGCCATAGCTTTTCATGATCCTCACAGTCAAAAGCTTTGCTGTAATCTATGAAACACAAGCTGATTTTCTTCTGAAATTCTCTCGTATGCTCTAGTAACCAGCGTATATTTGCAATATGATCTCTAGTGCCTCTTCCTTTTCTGAAACCAGCTTGAACACCAGGCATTTCTTGTTCCATATATGGTAACAGCCTTTGCTGTAAGATTTTGAGCATCACTTTACTTGCATGAGAAATTAATGCGATGGTCCGATAGTTGCTGCAATCTTTGATGTCTCCTTTCTTGGGAATTGGAATGTAAATGGACCGTTTCCAGTCTGTGGGCCATTGTTTTGTTTTCCATATCGGTTGGCATATTCTTGTCAAGATTTTGATGGACTCTGTTTCTGTGGCTTGGAATAGCTCTATTGATATCCCATCTGCTCCTGGTGATTTGTTTCTCCCGATTGCTCTCAATGCAGCTTTCACTTCACTTTCTAAAACTGTAGGTTCTTCTTCAAAAGATTCTTCTTGGAAATAATCTTTTATCCTTTCATCTCTTTTGTATAGTTCCTCAATGTATTGTTCCCACCTTTTCTTTATTTTGTCCTGTTCAGTTAATGTATTTCCATGCTGATCTTTCAGCATGCCTACCTTGCTTTAAATTTCCCTTTGATTTCTTGGATCTTGTGGAACAGATCTCTTGTTCTTCCTTTTTTGTTGTCTCTTCTATTTCTTTACACTGGTTATTGTAATAGGTCTCTTTGTCTCTACATGTGAGTCGCTGGAACGTTGCACTTAGACTTTTGATTCTATTTCTGTCACCTTCTACTTTTGCTTCTCGTCTATCTCTGGCAATTTTAAGAGTTTCCTCAGACATCCATCGAGGTTTTTCTTTTCTTTTGGCTACAGGAATAGTCTTTGCACATTCTCCCTTGATAATATCTCTAGTTACCACCCATAGTTCTTCAGGTTTACATTCACTTGAACTCAGTAATGCAAATCTGTTCCTTACATGGTCTTTAAACTCTTCCAGAATATTGCTTAGATTGTATTTCGGTGCTATGAATGTTTTGGTATTTTTCTTAAGCTTTATCTGGATTTTTGATATTAACAATTCATGATCTGTACCGCAGTTGACTCCTGTTCTTGTTTTGGCTGAGAGAATAGCGCTTCTCCATCTTCTGTTTCCAATTATATAATCTATTTGATTTCTATACTGGCCGTCTGGTGATGTCCATGTATACAATCGTCTATTTGGTTGCCTGAAACATGTGTTTGCAATGAACAGATTGTTGTCTTCACAGAATTCTACGAGGTGTTCTCCTGCTTCATTCCGTGCTCCTAGCCCAAATCTGCCAACAACATTTGATTCTGCTTTGTTTCCTACTTTTGCGTTCCAATCACCTATGATTATCAGCATATCTTGTTTAGGTGTCTGATCAATTTCTTCCTGAACACTGGCATAAAAACTTTCAATTTCTTCCTCATCAGGATCTGTAGTTGGGGCATAAACTTGAATTATACTTATGTTGATAGGCTTTCCCTGAAGTCTGATTGATATTATTCGGTCAGACTTTGCATTATAGCTCCTGACTGCCTTTGCTACATCTTGCCTCACTATTAAAGCAACTCAGTTTCTTCTCTTTTTGTCATTCCCTGAATAAAACACTTTGTAATTTTCTGATTGAAAATGTCCTAATCCAGTCCACTTTAATTCACTTACTCCCAGGACTGAAATGTCCATACGTTCCATTTCTTGTTTAACAATTTCAAGCTTACCCTGATTCATGCTCCTCACATTCCATGTTCCTATTATATGCATCGAACAGCTTCGGACTTTCCTTTTGCATCTATTCATGTCAACCACTGAACGTCCTTTCGGCTTTAGTCCAATCACATCATTAAGAACAGTGCTACTCGTCCTCGTCTCTACCCCAGTAGCAGATTGAGTGCCATCCGACCTGGGGGTCCCATCTTCCAGCACTATATCTTTTTTCATTTTGGATTGTCTCATCATAGGGTTTTCAAGGTAAAGGTTGGTCAGAAGTGGTTTACCAGTGCCTTCTTCTGCACTGGTTTACCAGTGCCTTCTTCTAACCAGGGTTAGCCGTAATGGTTAGCCATAATGGCACTGCCGTTGTCTATGAAAGATCTTCAGCCAGTGTCACCTTCCACTACTGCTGCTGCCCAGTAGCTAACCTTCAGGGATTCCTCTGCCCCCATCCCCATTGGAACTGCTGTTCTCTTCTGCGGATGTGGCCATTGATCCCTTAAGGGGGTGGATGCATCTTCGTCTGGTGTCTCAGCTATGACCATTCCATCTTGAGTGACTCTGCTAGAAGTTTAGTCTCTTGATAGAGTCTAGATCCCTTACGGTATTGCTCTCAGCTTCCCTGACACACACAAACCCCCTCACCACGTTAAGGTGTGCATTAAGGTATTTTCTGTACTTGTAGGTTAATTTGCATCTGTTTATCAGGTTTTTGCCTAATGAAAACAGTTCTGCTTTATTTTAAATAATAAAAACGCAATAGACATAGAATGGAATAAGCCCAGGTTGCCAGCCACAGTCACTCCAAGTGGAAGTTGAAGGCTGGGGCTTGGTCTTCACATGCAGCAGAATGAGCTGGTCATGAGGTCACAGAGTGCGGACTGCGGAGATGGCAGAATGGACTGTACCACTGCAGAGGGAGGATTACATTTTTTGAAGCTCCCTTAAATTTCCTGCAAGTAGAAAACTGGCATAATGAGCAAAGGGCTAGGCTAAAACATTTCCCTATGACCTACTAATTTTTATTTTCATTAATAATGCAAAAAGATTTTCACCTGCAGTTTTAAATAGTACAATTCTATTGTGTCAGAATAGTACCACCTCATTCAGCCGAATGTGTAGGTCAGACCTGAGGTTTAGTCTAATCCAAAAAGTGTGCAATGCACACCCACATATATTCTTCCAACAAATGAGACTGGCTGGGAGCCAGAAAAGGGAAGACTTGTTGCAGTATTTGCTAGCCTTTTCAGGCAGGCCAACTGGTTAAGAACTCTGCTTCTAGTGACCGAGAATTCTATTTGGAATCAACATTTGACATCACTGTTGACTATTTCACTGTGCACTAAGGCGAACTGCAAGCTGGCCTCTCTCATGTCTTTGGCAGACAGGAAAGAAAAGACTGGCAGGCATTAAGAACAAGCTCTCTTTTTAAGGAGATATTCCTTCTTGGACCCCTTATATTCATGTGAACGAGAGAAGTTCAAACCCTTGGCTGTATTTACTCAAGAGCTGGATGTGGCTGGCACTTCAGATTTTTGGCTGTGCTTGGAGATTTTGAAGAAAAGATTTTTGAAAGCTCCCACAAAACCAATTTATATGGAAACCCCATCAAAATGTATGCTTCTTGTTCTTCCAGGTGTATTTTAAACAAAAATCAAGGTTGTGAAACTAAAGCTATCTTTAAATGTTTTAATGATTTTGGATCTAGGGCTACACACTCTTAAAGTTCTTTTAGATTTGATAGTTTGCTTATCCTGTGAGACCCTGAAATGGAAAGTGCTATAGAAGCAATCTGTGGTAGGTACAATAAATGTGGAGTCACACAGACTACAGTGTTGTTTAGGAGGATGAAGAGCTCAGTCCCTTGAAACAGGAGGCAGTTAATGACAGGATTAGGATTATAACATTACAAATGGGAAACCGTGTGTGTGTGTGGTGAGGGATTTGGAAATCTCACTCAACTATCTACTTCCTAGGGTTGCCAATCTCCAGGTACTAGCTGGAGATCTCCTGCTTTTTACAACTGCTCACCAGTCGATAGAGATCAGTTCACCTAGAGAAAATGGCCACTTTGGCAATTGGTCTCTATGGCATTGAAATCCCTCCCCTCCCCAAACCCTGCCCTCCTCAGGCTCCACTCCAAAAACCTCCCGCTGGTGGTGAGGAGGGACCTGGCAACCCTACTACTTCCTAAAAGCTCCCCCTTCAGAATTCCATATGCTGTTGATTTAAGGTGGCCTGAGGTGACTGATTTACCCCCCCCCCATCTGCCAAAATTATGCTCTCTGGAACATATCTAGGCCTTATCAGGCAATTTTTGACATGTACATTTTTCTTATTTTGTGCATGTACATTTTTCCAATTTTGCTAAATCATATCAGACAAGACAGCCTTGTCTGTGGGTAGCATATTTTTTTTTGTTTTTTTGTTTTTGCTGCTTTCATAATTTGCACAAGGGACTGACAGTTTATTATAGGTGATAAGCAATTTCCATTTGGCTCCCTCATACTCCCATGATAGTGACTATGTCCTATTTTTAATTGCTATTTTATTATCATGGTGACAATACACCTAGCATTGTTTTGTGACATAGGTAACACCTGGAAAAATAAAAATTTTAAAGACAGAGAATACAAATATGGGGGAAACAATGAGTCTGGGGTTGTTAAGAACTTCTTGCACCCATATAAATATATAAAGGGCCTTGTCTAAATGATATGCTTACCGTATGCCTGGCTGGTGATGCAAAGTCTGGCAAGAGTACGTGCCATGAGTGTAAATTATTGCAATGTTTCCCTGGCATTCCAGAGGCTTCTTATCCGATGAGTCATTGCACGCTTCCCAACAGAATTGAACTCTATGGCAGCCAATACTGAAAGATTCCTTCTCCAGGACTTTAATGCAAATGTTGAGAAGGATATTGGCCAAACAGATCATGGAATTATTGAGATGTTCTTGAGAAGGCAAACTACTAACTCAATGCACCAGATACATGTAGTAAGTCTCATAAAAGAGCAAATATATTCTGTCAAAGTATAAGTGTCCCCATGATGTCTCTACTGTCTAGACTAGTCCCAAGCCTTTAATGTTTCTAGAACATCAACAATATTTTTTTCTTCATGAAAAGGTTTGGTGACAGGGACTGGCCAAAGTGAAGATTTCTGTTCCTATTCTTTCCATTGCAAACCCTTTCACATGTCAGTTGCACAGTCTATTGCAAGGGTCTCCAAGAGATTGCTACTGCTAGTTCACCAGCTGCTGTAGAGTAGCTCTTGTGTCCCCTGGAAGACCCAGAAAAAGATCATAAAAAACCAACCAACCCAGAAGTAGCTCTCATTAAAGAAAAAGGTTTGCAACCCTTGCTCTTTTGTATTTTGAGAACAGCATAGTGGAAGCATAGCATTTTTATAAACTAAAGAAACCATCTACAAGATCTAGGCAAAGCTTGAAATATATGAAGAAAAACAGACACCTAAATGGACCTTTGAACCTTGTCCACCTCTGCTGAAAAGGCTTGTACCAAACCTGCTAAAGAAGCAGAAGCAGAGCTGGTTTTTATACCTTGCTTTCTCCTGAAATGAGTCTCAAAGCCGCTTATAATCACCTTCCCCCACCACAACAGGCACCTTGTGAGGTAGGTGAGGCTGAGAGAGTTCTGTGAGAGCTTTGACTGGGCCAAGGTCATCCAGCAGGCTGCATGGGGTAGAGTGGGGAATCTAATCAGATTATCCAGATTAGAGTCCACCGCTCTTAACCAGTACACCATGCTGGCTCTCAGCACTGAAAAAAGTGCTGTACTGACTCACTGCTGCTAGGCACTAAAGCAATAAAATAATTGCTGAAATGCAGTAAAATGCAACGTTAGCATTTGCCCCAAACTCTATGGCTTGACCGCAGAGTTTGGGGCAAATGCTAGAGTGTCACCTGGCATTATGAGGTCACTCCTGGGTTGTGCCAGAAGCAATAGCACACTGGGAGCACTGACACCCGCCCCCATTTCTCCCCGTCATTTCCTCCCACCTCCTAGCTGAATGGTGGTGGGCAATAGGAGCTGGAGGCAAGAGATCTCCCACCCCCAGTGGGAAGATGCTAACCCTACTCATATGTGTTCAAGTCATATGTATGTACACTTTCTCCAAATGGCCTATATGTGTTAGATGCATATATGAGGAAACACATTTTATTCTTGTTGCAAGTGTGGAAAGGTTTTTTAAACATTATTTTCAATTCCACTGGGGTTAAGCAGCTTCACTAATATATTTTTTAAAAAAAACAACGCTTAAATTGTGACATGGTAAAGAGAAAGCAATATAGATTTAAAAGCCTGGGACTTGATTCCCCCACACACTTGTAAGTTTCCTTTCCATAAGTGTGGAAAAGAGCACAACTGATGATCTCATAGAAAAATCAAAGAGTTCCATGCAGCTGCTTGAATTAGATCAGAATAGGAGCACTGAGGGCCAAATGTAGGGTTGCCAACCTCCAGGTGGTGGCTGGAGAACTCCCGCTATTACAACTGATCTCCAGTTGATAGAGATCAGTTAACCTGGAGAAAATGGCCACTTTGGCAATTGGATTCTATGGCATTAAAGTCCCTCCCCTCCCCAAACCCCACCCTCCTCAGGCTCCACCCCCAAAATCTCCAGGTATTTCCCAACCTGGAGCTGGCAACCCTAGCCAAACTGCATGTTTGAGTTTTTAAAGAGTGGGGCCTGGATTCTCCAGACCCAATTTGGGTTCCCTGCAGCCACATAGCAACTGTGGGGAAAGCTTTTAAAAAATAAAGGACAGGCCAAATAGGCTTAGACCACCATTCTGGGAGGAGGAAGAGCTCCTGCCTTCCTCCAAGCCATTTTCTCACACCAAAGCAGCATGGGAGACGGGGGAGTTATTTCCTCATTTTTGCTGTTTCATGTGGAGTATTCTGTGCACATGGAGCAGCAAAAAAGGGGGAATAACTCCCCCCAGTGTTTTGTTTCTGCATGGGAAAATGGCGAGGGGGCTGGGGGGCGGGCAAAGCGGGAGCTCTTCCTCCCTTGCAGTGGCTGTTTCTTCTGCCATCGCTTCTGGGATTCCCTTGGAAATGGCATCATCACACTCATGATGTTGCCCCCTGAGAGGCAGAACATGAGTTGCTTCTTACTTTGTGCTGGGATTTGCTGGCCCTTGGAAGTAGTGAGAATCCCTCTTGCTGCTTGTGAATGCCTCCCATGCATGGTGAGTGATCACAGCACATTATGCAAAAAGCCATTGCTGTTTTCCAAGTGCCTGCAGTTCCAGAGTGGGCAGATGTTGACCTTTTCCCTCCCCTAATTCCTCTGGATCGTTGAATACACTGCCAATAGTTGTGTAGTCTGTCTCAAAGAAATAATTCACAGTTACCAGCAAAGAACTGGTGACCTCATTTGTGGTTCTTTGGCTATTATGATTGCAACATACACACACACACTTGGCGAGTCTTGGGTGCTAAAATCACAGTACTGTAATCCCTTCCATAGATCTGAAATGCAGCTACACTAGGAATACTGTGCATAGTTCTGGTTGCCATATGTCAAAAAAGACATTGAAGAACTTGAAAAAAGTGTAGGACAATCGAAATGTTTGCGGGCTTGAAGCACCTTTCATACGAGGAAAGGCTAAAGAATCTTGGTTGTTTTCATTGATAGAAAATACAGATGGGGACCTAGGAGACTTGTGGGGGGGGGATCCCATGGTGTAACATCCATGGAGTGTAACTTTAACCTCTACTATTAGCTCATTGAGGCTTTGTTATGCTTTTCACTACGTCGTATGAAAAATGTCTTGTTATTCTAATGTCCTCAAATCACCCCAAAGAATTTTCTTATTTTAGAAACGCCACACCCAGACGTGGTCCTCCTTGGCTACCGCTTTTTTCGCTGCCAGAGACAGCTGGATGCTTGGAGCTTGATCTCATTGCCCGTTGCGGAGACAGTCAGTGCTCAATTGTCAGCTGGAAGTTCAATTGTCAGCTGGAAGTTTGATTAATGGTGCCAACCATTCCACAAGAATAACACTGCACAACTATTTTGCTCAACTATTTTATAAGGGTACAAGGGCTGACCAGACCTCCATAAATGTCAGTGTTTTTAAGAGGTGATTGGTGACTCAATTGGTCATTAGAAGCCAACTACTACTTGAGCATTCCCCCCCCCCCCCATCAATGCTAATTTACTTTGTTTCACAATACTCTTTCAAATCTGGGAAGTTTTAGTCAGGCTGCAATCTTAAGAATACTTTCCTGCGAGTAAACCCCATTGAATAAAATGACATTTTCTGTTGAGTAGGCTTGGTTAGGACTGCTCCCGCGTCAATGTACTCAAGCCTTCTTGTGATTTTTTGTAAAGGCTGTGTTACTCAAACACATAAATAACTAATTGTCTTGACAGATGTTTATTCATATTACACAGAAGAGGGAGGGAACAGAGCAGATCACTGTAAATGCACTTTGACCTTGTCAGTCCCAAAAGTGTATTTAGATGTATCGGTTTCCTTCTGATGAAATGAAGATTAAATTGCTATTTGTCTCTTGAATTTATTTTAATACCAGAAGCAGTATATTGGGTCCAAATCTTAGTCTAGTTTAAAGGCTTGATACAGGTCACATCAGAATTACCCATAATTGTGCAATTAGTAAAAATTCAGCAAAGAGCCATACTTTGAAGAACCCATATGAGCAATAATCATCAATAAACATAACCATGAAGACTGGAAAAGCAGCTGGTTTCCTTTGAGTCTAAAAGAGTTTTCCCGAATGGCATTTTAAACTTACTAGAGTCCTTCAGTTTTGTCCTTGGGACACATCATCTGGCCCTCAGGAGAATTAATAATCTTTCACGGTTCAATGTCTTTGTGTAAAATTGGAAAGATAAACTTTTTCATTTCTTTGTTTGATTATTCTTGGCAACTTTCCTCCAAGTTTTCAGACACATGCTGTAGTAACATCAAGTCACTATGACTGTGTGACTCATGGTAGCAGAAATTATCATAGGGTCTCACAGGAAAAGCACAGCTGCAACACATTTCAATCTGTTTCAATTGTTGAGTAACAGATTGGGACACTTTCTGTCCCAAGAGCCCTGATGGAATCATGTGTTCTTACAATGTAAGTTATGCATATTTCATCTGTCAGTTCTAGTGGATTCATTCTTTAGATGACCTGTTTGTTTATTTAAACATTTCAGAAGCTATCTACCTCCCGAGGAAACATACTGAATGCAAGTTTAAAAAGGGGTTTGTTTTTTCACCTTTAACTGAGAAATCTTGAACAGGGGGCTGGAGCTGATGAGGAGGCGGCGTGACCCCCTATGCTGGCATAAGTGCTACTTGGGCCAACTAAGTGGGCACAGAATCTGGTGCAAGGGCACTTACACTGGCATAGGGGTGACGCATGGCACAATTAAGGCACAAGCAAAAATACTGATAAATTTTGGTATTTGCCTTATTTTCAGGTTTCCCCAAAAAATCAGGTCCATTATAGTTTATGGGGATTTTTTTGAAGCTCCTGGAGGGGCATTTTTGGAGGTAGTGCCCTCAAATTTGTAGTGTGGCAGCAAGGGTCTCTCCTTAGATAGTCACCAAAGTTTGGTGAACTTTGGGACTGGGGGTCCAATTTTATGGGCCCACAAAGGGGTCACCCCCACCCTCCAGGCATTTGCAAGATGAGCTGTCCATTGATTTTCAGGTTCAAAAGTTCAGCATTGCCAAGGACTGACAGAAAGAGCCTATTCCCTGGCTGGCACCTCCAAGTCTGGGGGCTGCCTTCATTTCTGGGTCACTTTGCATGATGTCCATGCAAGTTAGCTGCCAAACAGAGGAAAAAGGCTTAAATGCAAGAGAAATAAGACATGGAAAACATTTCTTTTGCTGGCAAATGACATCCTGTGAACAATCCTTTATTATGGTCATCAAAAATGTGATTTCAAGAGATGGTCATAATGCGGGGAAATGAAGCTTCTACTCGCAGCGACCTTCTTTTGAAAAGCAGATTTTAAGGAGGTGAGATTGGAACCAGCTGAAGTCTCAAGCACGGGGCCTGTCTAAAGGAGATTGCTCATCCACATGGATAAAGAAATCTCCTTTGGAAGCCAGGTGGTGTCAACAGATGTTGAAGCTTGCTCTTTTTATCTGCAGGGTATATCTCTCTGGAATGGACTGGGTGAGCCCTGACTTTTGAATGACTCTTCTGCTAGGCAGACTAGTCTTCTGTTGGGTAATATACCTGGAAAGTTGGTCAGACCAAGTTGGCTCCAATTACATGACCCTGACCTCAAATGGGTCCCAACTATGGGGCTCTAACTAAACCAGTCCAAAAAAAGAAGAAAAAAAGAAAAAGAAAAAGGGGAGAAAGCACAGAGCCATGCCTCTGAGCAAAGGCAAATAGCCGAACCCGAAAAGCTGAATATCTATTTGGCTTTTTCTGGAATAACCTATTCAGCTTTGGCTTTATTCCCAGGTTGTGGTATCCCGTAAACCTGAATCCTGAAATTTACTGAAATGGCTAATTTCGGGTTTATCAGTATGCACAACCCTACTCCTCTCCCATTCTGGAAGGCACCTCACATATACTTGTTTATTTGTACTGTTACAAAGCTAAGGGAAGTTTTCCATTTGAGAAAGTATAAAAATGCAGTGAATTACACATATGCTTTTTCTTCCTTCTAATTTTGATTTTGATTTGATGGGTTCTGCATGTGGTTTTCCTTGCTTTTCAGACAGATCAGTACTCTGTGATCATCTCAAGTTAACTGTAGCGTAAGGAGAGAGATTTTGTTAGGTTGCCTCTGTGGCTGTCTTTATAACCAAACCATAGTAGCTGAAATCATTTCTCTTCAGAATATAAAGAAGAATGGTGCTCAGACTTAATTTCTATGTAGGAACTATTGACTGCCTACAAGAACAGACATCAGTTTGGTGGCCAGTGATATGTCTTCCTGTATTCATTGTGCTTGGGGCAGAACTGGAGGTGGGGAAGGAAACTTATTAGTCAGACCATATAGGACAAGGTTCTTGTACAAGGAAGGTGGCAACCCAGTGTTTTTTATTGTGGAACTACATTTCATGCCCATTCAATATTTATTTTGTTTAGATGTGTATACCTCACTTTTCTCCCCAAATGGGGACCCCAAGTGGCTTACAACAGCATTCTCCCCTCCATTTTATCCTCACAACAACAATTCTGTAAGGAAAGTTAGCCTGGGAAAAAGTGACTAGCCTATGGTCACACAGCATGCGTCCACAGCAGAATGAGGATTCAAACCTGCATCTCCCAGATCCTAGTGCAATACTCTAGCCACACTGGCATATTGCATTATTGTTACTGATCAGTCTTTTTGTTGCATTGTGCCATTATATGATACTAGAAAGAACCAGGGCTAGTTCACAAAGGCCTGTGCATTAATTGCTTTCTCATCAATTGATGGATCAGCACCTGATTGCTCTCAGCAGTGAGCAGTTGTTTTACCTAAGGACCAGCTGTTTCTGCTTGGTGACTTTCTAACCACACACTGTAATGTGTACAAACCCTCAGGTCATAATGTATGTTACTCTTGCAAGTTTCTGTGCCACCATACATTCGAACTAGGAACACTCAAAAGGGCTCATGTCTCTGGCTAAGCCCAAACTTTATATCTGTAATAGGAAGGGGAAACAAAAGTTCAGCTTTGATTCTGGCAGAAATATTCCTGGTCTTCCCCTCCCAGCCAGAAAAACAGCAATCCTGGTCCTTCAGGGAGAGTATAGCACCATCCCTCCCAGGTTGAGACTGACTTTCTAAACAGGTTGAACTCCTAGCCATCAGCATCTGCATCTTGTCCTCAGGCTTCAACTGGTGTTTGATCACCCTTATTCAGATTCCAGGCAGATCCACAGTCTTCTGAGTTCCAGTTAAAAAAAGAGAGAGGTAAGGATGGGTGTCATAGGTATACTGGCCTACATTCCAGACCACCTGAAAACCTCCCCCAGCAGTTTCATGTAGATGTTAAATAGCATGGGAGATAAGATGGAACTTTGTGTGACCCAATAGCCTAAAAGGCCATGGAGAAGAACAGAAGTTTCTAGCACAACTCCCTGTACCCTGCTATCCAGAAAGGATTGGACCTACTAGAGCATGGCACCACCCAATCACATCCCAAGAGGGTAGTACAGAAGATGGTATGGAAAGCTGATAAGAGATCCAAGAGGACTGATAGGATTGCAGTCTCCTTGTCCATTGCCCAGTGTCAATTTTCAGCTAAGGCAGTGGTCGGCAAACTCATTAGTCAACAGAGCCAAATATCAACAGTACAACGATTGATATTTCTTTTGAGAGCCAAAACGCCTTTTAACAACCATTCATGCACGGGAGGGTTTGCCTTGGATTTGCCGCTCTCTAGATGCACATTTTCCCCATCTGCATTCTCAAAACTCTGCAGGGGGGCTTATTGTTGAGTTTTGAGAATCTGGATGGGGAAAATGTGCATCTGAGTGGCAAATCCAAGGCAAAACCTCCCATTCATAAATGGCCAATAACCCCCTATGCAAAGTTTTGAGAATCTGGATGGGGAAAATATGCATCTGAGTGGCAAACCCAAGGCAAAACCTCCCGTGCATCAACGGCCATGCACAAACGAGAAGGAGAAAAGCTATCATCACCTGCACATGCCCACACACACACCCAGTGCCACACGAAGCTGCCTAATACTGAATCAGACCCTCTGTCCATTGAAGTCAGTATTGCCTACTCAGGCTGGCAGTGGCTGTCCAGAATGATGTTCTAAAGCCGCTGGGAGTCCCAACTTGGGGGGGGGGGGAGCCAAGCAGGATGTAAATTTTAAAAAGGGAAGGAGACCTGCATTTGCAAAAGCCCCCCCCCCCATGTGTAAAGCTGTCAATAAAACCCAGGGCATCCAACCTCTGGGATCTGTCATTTCTCCCACACTTTTGCTCAGGGCGAAGGTCTTCCCCGTGTCTCCCACCCCCCAACCCCACCCTTAATGCATTCAAACAAAACTTTCCCAAACCCCCGAAACTTGGCAGCCAACTGCGCCTGATGCCAAACTCCCACCAGGAGACACCCCCAGGCCAGGGGTTGGGGGTCTGGCTGCCCTCCCTCCTCTCCTGCCGCCCCCCTTGATCCTGACCCCAGACTGGGAGGGGAGGAGAGGGGAGGGGAGGAGAGAGGAGGGTCCGGCGGTGACCTCCTGCAGCCCCCCCACCCCATATCACCCCCACCCGCACTCACCGCGCCTCCTTCCAGCTGGGTCCAGCCATTGTATGCCGCCCCCCGCCAGATCGTGCCCCCCAGCGAAGACAGGAGCCCCCCAACCCCCAGAGAAAGTTGGAGGGGGGCACAGGGGGCCTCTCCTGCCAGATGATCTGTGGGGGCGCCGCTGGGGCGGGGCGGCAGCTGAGACACTGTAGCACTGGCCAGCTGCCTCCGCCCGGCTCCCGCATTGTCGTCGTGCACGTGTGAATGCGCCGCCATGCCCCGCAGCCACGCCTGGCCAAAAGTTCTCTGACTCCATGAGGGAGACTCCGAAGCGGAGGGCGGGGCAGAGGGCAGCACCCCCGGCCCGCTCTTCCCTGTGTCAGGCCTGTATCTCGGTTTCTGTTGCTCTGTAGGTATATCTGTGAGTTTCACTTCCCACTGCCCAGACCCAAGGATTGTTATGAATTCCTAACCCGTTTGAAGCTGTGGGAATCACAGCACTGTTTGTGTTCTGTAATCTCTAACCTGTTTTCTATGCTTTATATTACCAAGCCTGGGTCAGCGGGCCTCATTGCTGACACCTTTCCTTCATGCTCTGTTAACCCATTTTGACCAGTAAAAACCAGCTACTTTGGACCTGACTGTCTCTGAGTGGTTTTTGGTTCAGATGTGGGCCAAGGGCTGACACGCACCTACCTTGGCTGCAGCCAACTCCCCGCGGCTCCTCGCCCTCCGGCTCCAGGGGGCGTGCTTCCCAAGCCCTTCAGCCAGCCGGCCCGGCCTGCCCGGGCTGCGACCCCACACCTCCGCCCCCTGGCGGAGGGCCGCGAGCCAGGGGGAGCAGAGGCGAGGCGACAGCCACCCGCCCAACCCCCACCCGCCTGCCCGCTTGCTCGCTCGCTTGCCGGCCGCTCTCTGCCTCCACCTGCAGGGAGGAGCCGCAGCGCGCCGCCTCCTCCTCCTCCTTGAGAGCTGCACGCAAGGGGCCAAAGAGCCTCATGCGGCTCACAAGCCACGGTTTGCCGACCACTGAGCTAAGGTGACCAAGGCTGACTCAGTGCCAAAACCAGGCTGAAAGCAGACTGAAAGGGATCTAAATAATCCGTTTGCTCCGAGAAATCTTTAATGGCTGAATGGAATAGCTAAATGGAATCACTCTTTTGAGAGGCTGAATATCATTTGCTGGGGGGCAAAGGGAAGGAGCTGTTGCTTTCATACTCTGCTTGTGGGCTTCATGAAAGAATCTGGCTGGCCACCATTGGAAACTGCATGTTGTACTTTTAATCCTTGGTCTGATCCAGCAGGGCTTCTCTGTCTGTATAAAACAGGTGCTTGTTATATCTTTGCTGAGCTGGCAAGTTGGCAGTCAGGGATGTGTAACAGGAAAAAGAATACAGCACTGGTAATAACATATTTGGTGGTAGGATTGCCGTTTTTAAAATTTAAGGAGGATCCAAATTTTAGTGTACATGAGCCACATATGTAATTATCATTCCAGCTGTAAATAAATATATCCCTGTGGTGGTTAGAAAAGGGTGTCTCTTTGTTAGGATCTCATTTCTTCACATGAGAGAGACAATAATAATGCTAGAAATGCTACCATCAGCTGTCACCTTTCCAGAAACCTATATAAACATACAACCATCTTTAAATGCACTAACACTGTGTATCTTCAGTATTATTTTGAATTCTTTAACACCCACAATTATGGAACTTTCCCTTGTCCCTATGATATGTGGTTAGGAAGCAGGACACCACATTTCTTACATGTTGTACTCATAGTGCTGAGAAAGTAAGTCAAGAACCAGCCAAGCAAGGTAGGCCCAATGACTGCAGTATCATGTAATATGTTGTGTGAGCAAATGTGGCATTGAAAGTCAAATGTGACAGATGGAATTTTCAGTGCAATGCAGTTTAAGGGAGGCCATTCACACATTCGTCACTGGTTTGGTGGTGGAGAGTGCCATCAAGTTGCAGCCAACTTACAGCAACTTCATAGGATGTTCAAGGCAAGAGACAAACACAGGTGGGTTGCCATTGCCTGCCTCTGTGTAGCAACTCTGGACTTCGCTAGAGGTCTCCCACCCAAGGGCTGACCAGGCTTAGCTTCTGAGATTTGACAAGATCAGACTAGTCTTGGCCATCCAGGTCAAGGCCATCACTGGTATACATATTATTCCATCAGCTTCATCCAAGTAACTCTCACAAGCTGAGTTTCTACCTAGGCTGCAATATTTACAATATTTATTTATTTATACATACACACACATAGAAGAAGAACATCAAGAAGAGTTTGTTTCTTTATGCTTTCTCTACCACTAAAGGAAGAATCAAACTGGCTTACAATCACCTTCCCTTCCCCTCCCCACAACAGACACCCTGTGAAGTAGGTGGGGCTGAGAGAGTGTGACTAGCCCAAGGTCACCTAGCTGGCTTCATGTGTCGAACTGGGGAAACAAATCCAGAGCACCAGATTAGCCTCCGACGCTCATGTGGAGGAGTGGGGAATCAAACCTGGTTCTCCAGATCAGAGTCCACCGCTCCAAACCACTGCTCTTAACCACTACACCATGTTGGCTCCCTATTTAGAGTAAATATACCCAATGGGGACCCAAACCAGCTTACATCATTGTTGTCCCCTCTTTCATTTTATCCTTACAACAACAACCCTGCAAGGTAGGTTAGGCTGAGAGTGTGATTGGCCCAAGCTCACCCAGTGAACTTCCATTGCAGAATGGGGATTTGAACTTGAGCCTGAGTCCCACTCTCTAACCATTATACCAAATATTCATCAGTGGGTGTTTCATGATCACATGGTAAATCCTTATTTCTCCTCTATATGTATGGCAGTTGCGTGAAGGCTGGGGAAGCTCACACAACATAATGACACTATTTCATGAGCTGTTTGTAGATATTAGTAAGGGCTAGGCCAGCTCTCAGCTGCGACTCATCAAATGTTGAGTAATCAGCTGAAAAGAAACCAAGTGATGTGTATAGTCCCTTGTGAATTCTCTTTCTAGAATTATACATTGGCAAAACTGAAGGTAAAGTTTACTCAGTATGAGGGACAAATATTCACCATACGCTTGCACATATAATAGTGCCACAGTGGCTTAAAAAAGCCACTTCGGTAGAGATGAGGAAGGGAACTAATCTTTTGGTCCAAACAAATGTTCTGTTTTTGCTTTGTGAGAATTCAAATGCATGTTTGTCCTCCCTAACCCTTTCTCCACTCCACATCCCCTCATTCCAAAGCCTCTGACAAACACATTTGGAAAAGAGTAATGGTAGGCAAGGCAGGGAAGAGATGGAACATTCCTCTTTCCTTCCCTCTTCATAGGGTTGCCAGGTCCCTCATTGCTTCCAGTGGGAGGTTTTTGGGGCAGAGCTTGAGGAGGGTGGGGTTTGGGGAGAGGAAGGACTTCAGTGCCATAGAGTCCAATTGCCAAAGCGGCCATTTTCTCCAGGTGAACTGATATCTATCGGCTGGAGATCAGTTGTAATAGCAGGAGATCTCCAGATAGTACCTGGAGGTTGGTAACCCTACCTCTTCGTGATGTCAACTTCCTCTTTCTTAAGCAGCTTTGCTTTTAAAAAATAAAGCCATGAGGTTAGGGTTGCCAGTTCTGGGTTGGGAAATACCTGGAGATTTTGAGGGTGGAGCCTGAGGAGGGCAAAGTTTGGGCAGGGGAGGTACTTCAGCAGGATATAATGCTATACTGTCAACCTTCCAAAGTGGCCATATTCTCCAGATGAACTTATCTCTGTTGCTTGGAGATCAGTTGTAATAGAGGGAGATCTCCAGCCATCACCTGGAGGTTTTCAATAAGAAACAACAGCACAAGGCTCATATGCAATGTTAAAGTCTTATCTTTACTCTTGAGTAGACCACTACTATTGAGTAGACCACAATTTTACATGTAATTAATTCATTACACTCCTTTGCATGAAATAATATACCGTATTTTTCGCTCCATAACACGCACTTTTTTCCACCTCAAAAGTGAGGGGAAATGTCTGAGCGTGTTATGGAGCGAATGTGCGCACAGAGCCGGCTGGGCACGCTGGAACAGTGAGCCGGCTTTCCCCTCCTGCCTCCCAGCTGAAAGGTGGGCGTGGCACACAGAGCCGGCTCACGTCGTTCCAGCGCGAGCCGGCTTTCCCCGCCCCGACGGCCAGCTGGGGAGGGCATGTTATGGTCAGGTGCGTGCTATGGAGCAAAAAATACAGTACAATTGATGACTATGTACAAACAAGATTCAGTACAGACGTATAATCACCTGGAAGTTGGCAACCCTGCATGGGGTGCTGTTACACCTGCCAATGTGTATCATGTAGTTAGGCTGAAACAGGGAGAGGTGTAAATTGCAATGTTGATAGATGTGAAACAAAAACAATAAAGTGTTTTTAATTTGACTTTGGAGTACTGTGAAAATGATAAGGAATCATATAACAGGAGGAGTATATGAGACAGCTGACTCTCCATATCAAACGCTAGTGAAATATTATCTATTTAGAGTAAATAAACAAAAATAAATTATAGCATCCAAAACCAAATAAAACACACGTAAACCTACTGATTTCAATGGGCTTAAATATACTTAACACTATGTTGGATTGTGGCCAGTATTTTGCGATCAAACATGATTTTTTGTTATTAGAATGGCATCCCACCTCAGTGTACTGCTGATACTTATACCCTCATTTTTTCCTCCAAGAGGGCCCCCACAGTAATTTACCATGTTATTCTCTCCCCCCCATTTTATTCTCACAACATGATCCTGTGAGGTGGGTTAGGCTGAAAGAGAATGACTAGTCGAAGGTCACCCAGTGAGCTTCCATGGCTGAGCAGAGATTTGAACCTGGGTCTCTCAGAGTCTAGTTTGACACTCTAAGCACTATGCCATGTTGCTGCTGTACATGGACCCTCCTATTTTAGCTGCACAAAGACAACTCTGTGAGCTAAGCCAGGCTGAGAAAGAATGACTGGCCAGATCAACCAGTGAGCAAAGGAGGAATTTAAGCTTGGGTCCCCAGTCAAAGTCCAAAACTATAACCACTACTGATACTGGCTTGCATATACTCTTTTTTAAGACTGATTATGCCCTGACCTGGATGGCTCAGGCTAGCCTGATCTTGTCAGATCTCAGAAGCTAAGCAGGGTCAGCCCTGGTTAGTATTTGGATGGGAGACCACCAAGGAATACCAGGGTCATTATGCAGAGGAAGGCAATGGCAAACTCCTCTGTTAGTCTCTTGCCCTGAAAACCTTACTGGGTTGCCATCCGTTGGCTCCATCTTGACAGCACTTTACACATACACAAGACTAATTAAAGCTTGTAGCCACAAATGGTGAACAGACTCTTGCAGTTCTCAGACAGTCATTTCAGGACAGTGAAGGACATAATGTTTTTACCAGTTTAACCAGGTACCGCTTACAGGTCCCGTCCCTCTGCCGAGTCTCTGCCTGCTCAGCCAAAGGTCCCTTAAAGGCTAAAATTCCTAAGAAATTGTACAGCTAGATCTCTGTCTTTGAGTTATCTGCAAACTAAATGTTGCCAGTAGCTATGACGCAGTGCACTATGAGTATATAGATTCATGCTGAGCATCAAAAAAAAAATGTTAAGTCACATACAGGAGGATATTTACCAAAAAACTAAAGCCACTATATTATTGCTGTGAGCTTAGCCCACTACCCATTGGTTATCTAAATGAAAGAAATTTGTTTTTCTGTGTTTCTCTTAACCTGGCATTGCAGTGAAAACAAGGAAGAATTCCAAGTACAATATAGCCTTGAGAGTAGATGCTTAAAGGAACACACTGCACCTTTATAAAACATACTGAAATAATTTGTCTAATTTCTCAGAGAACAAATACATATCCCAAGCTGACTGCTATTGTGGTTGCCAAGAATATCTTAACCTGAATTTTCTACACCTCAGGCCTACCTTAAAGAAAAGCAACCAAAGAATGTTATTGATTTGCCCTGGCCTTTGCAGAGTGTACAATATCAAAAGAAGTCCTAAATAAACAATCTTCCAGCAAACAAACAATTCATTGGTTTCCTGGCACAGACTTGTAGAAAACTCATGAAATAATTATCTAGCTTTATTACTCTGAGTGTCAGTTGGAATGCATCGAGTAAGGTTGCTGGGGGAAATGGCAGCTGTAGAGTGCAGATTCTGTGTTATCACATTTCCACTGAGATCCATCTCCAAGCTCATCCTTTGGTAGGCTCTGCCTCCAACTATTTCCCAGCCCAAAGTTCACAACCCTGGCGCTGAGGATGAACTCTCTAGTGTGAATTAGGATAGCCAGGGGCATGCCTGTGGGGGCAGTGTATAAGAAAATGACTTTGCTCAACTTGGCAACATCACTTCCAAGGGAAGACCCAGAAGTAACATTAGTGCATGAGCGATGCTCTAGGAATTTCCTGAATCTTTATGATAAAGATCATACAGTAAGAGTGTATGCCTGGACAAAATATATGCACATAAGCTCTGTCTTTGGATCACACTCCCAAGCCAAATTGTGCCCCTGCATGCTTGGAAAAAGTTAGTTCCCCAACTAACTTTCAGTCTCCAAAAAGGACACAATCAGGTTGGGAGACTTGTGTCACAAGTAACGTCTAGTTTGGCTCAAAGTATGCTGAAAAGGCATACATAGCATATGCACATACAGTTTTGTATGCACATAAGCTCCTTCAAACATGCAGAGGATAACAGAGGAATTAGTGAGCACATGGGCACATTCCCTCTCTCCCCTTTATGTCTATTGACAGTACACCCCTGGAATGTGTGTACATATACACAGACCACATTCACAAATAGTTGTACTTAACATAGATCCTGTTCAGACTTTTGGCTGTATACTGGGTAGCTGGGGCCAAAATATAACATTTCTATACACTTGATAGATTATTTAATGTGCATTGAGTTGTTAGTCTTAATGGCTTTGAGCTAAAGTAGCCAATCTCCAGGAAGAGCCTGGAGATCTCCTAGAATTACAACTAATCTCCAGACTACAGAGATCAGTTCCCCCGGAAAAAAGAGAGGCTGTTTTGGAGGATGGACTCTATGGCATGATACCCTGCTGAAGTCCCTCCATAAACCTCACTCTCCCTGGGCTCTAAAATCCAGGAATTTCCCCACCCAGAGTTGGCAACCCTACTTGGATCAAAGTACCTAAAACAGAAACCTTTCCCTGTGTCCTATTACATGTTTTATCATAAACTATACGAACAACTTCTGGTGTATTTATATCTGGGGCTCTGTTGTATTAGTGGTTAACTTTTAATCAATGATCGTGCCAAAGAGAAAGAAAGCAGAGGAGACACATTTATAATCCAAATGCATATCTTGTTAGTTTTGCATTCCTATTACCGAGCAGTGAGGAAAGAAAACTAATATAAGTCTTTTGCATGGAACTGGGACTGCCTCATTCATTTTGTTACCTGTAGGTATGTTCAAAAGCACTGACAATGCTGATCCACTCTAGAGATACACAGTCTTGAGCATTTTATAGAATCTGGAACAAAATAATAATTTCTCATGCAAGGCTAGCATTCAACCTTCTTAGCCTTATAGTGGAGAAAGAGGGCTTCATTTTTTTAAAAACTGTCTTGGGGTTAAGAACATAAGGAAAGCCCTGCTGGATCAGACTAAGGCCCATCAAGTCCAGCAGTCTGTTCACACAGTAGCCAACCAGGTGCCTCTAGGAAGCCCACAAACAAGACAACTGCAGCAGCATTATTCTGCCTGTGTTTCACAGTGTTGCAGTGTAGGGTGTGCCTAGCTATATGTTTTTTTGTATGGTGTCCAAGTTTCTGTTGAAAGCCAGTGCTTCCAAGAGTCAAAAGCCAAACTGAGTTATCTGGGCACATGGCAGTTTTTGGAGGAATCAGTTATTCTCTGAGTCATACAGATTGCTTTTCTAATTGCCACTAGAGTAATAAAAACACCATTTCAACTTCAATTTTTTTACAAGAACAAAATTTCCTTTTTCGAAAGGTTACCCCAAACCTAAAGAAAAGGCTTGAAGTATCTTCAGAGAGCTAGATCTGTATAGCGGTTAGAATGTTGGACTAGACTAGACCAATTCATGCTACTTCATAGACATCACACAACGCAGTACATATTTTGCTGCTTGTATACATGTACTGGGGATATGAATCCTATGTGATATGTTTAGATGTATGATACTCATAATCCAAACCACAGTTTTGCTGCATGGGCACACTAGAATTTAGGAACATAAGGAAGAGCCCTGTTGGATCATACCACTGGTCCATCTAGTTCAGCATCCTGTTTCATACAGTTGCCAACGAGTTGCACTGGTAGGCTAACAAATCAGGTGTGGAGGCCAACACTCTCATCTGTCTGACATTTGGCACAGAAGGCCCCTTAGATGAGGAATATATTTACTGTAAATTTCACCCCAAGTGGATGAAAAATAAAGATGTTACAGCTATGTGTTTCCCATTGAAGCCAATGGAAGAATGGAAATGAACCAATGAAACAAAAAAATACCATTTATGTGAATGAGCAAGTGAAATGGAGAGGTCTGTGTCATGAAATTACAATTGGAGGCTGAATTCTCTGAAGTAAGGTTGCCAATCTCCAGGTGGGGCCTGGAGTTCTCCTGGATTTACTACTGATCTCTAGGCTACAGAGTTCCCATGGAGGAAATAGCTGATTTGGAGGTTGGACTGTATGGCATCACATCCTTGCTGAGCTCCATCCCCTCCCTGAATGCTGCCTTTCCTGGTCTTCACCTCCAAATCTCCAAGCATTTCCCAACCCAGAGCTGGCAACCCTACTGAAGGCGTGTGTATGTACCTCTGCATGTAGCATCCAGACCGTAACAAGTTCAAGCATATATCAGGAAATTAAAAGTAAACTGGGTAAAGGGACTTCTACACTTAAAATGAGGAGACACACATTGCACCATATACATATTGCATTTGTTCCTACAATATACATTTAGAATTTTAAGGACAGCCCAAACTGCAAAACTAGTCCATATATACAACAAGCAGTGCATATCTTCTTCTATATCAGCTCATTGTTTAGTACTGAATAAATGGTTAGCTCTTAACTGATATTTATCTAAATGATCCTACAGAGAACTGTATTGTAAAAGAGAAATGGAGAAAATCACTGAGAAGTCTACGGTAGGAACACTGACAGCACAAACCACCATTAAAAAAAAATCAGACAATCTCAGCATCAATTTGCAAACCTCCATTACGCAACGTGTGTTATTAAGCGTATCAAGCCACAACACACCAGCCCAGCAATGTAAAAGCCACATGGTAAGAGTTCTATTTTGCTTTTGTTACCTAATGTCAAATTCATACTTTTCCAAGAAGGCTGTAGCCAAGAGAAAACAGAAAGCAACAGGAATGCAGAGTAGAGAGTCAGGCCAAGCCAGAGCACTAGGAGCAGCACGAGGCGGAACTGACTTCCAACTTTTATATGTGAAAGAACTAGGTTATTTTTTCAAGGTCATATCAGCAATCTCAGAACATTATGAGAAACCTATCCGCTTCATGGGATCAGACAGGAATAATCTTTTCCCATCTATTTTTAAGAGTTTGGATGAAAGTGTAGTTAGGATTATGGCAGTGCTGTCAATAGAAATCAAAGATGGCTATTTGGGTAGAGGTCCTATTTTGCTGGGGTAGCTGAAGAGCAATCAATCATCATTCTCTCCCCATTCTGTCAAATGTTTTTGCATGTTTCTCAGAGGGTCCTGAGTGATTAACAGGCCTCAGGATAAGCTTCTTGAAGAAGACCAAATTCAAGACATTTTTGCTAGGTTCCCTGCCAATCTCAGCCAGACAGGAGAAAGGGTACAATTCAGTTTTATAAGCAATTAAAATTCTTGCTTGCAGAGCAGACAGAAGCAGACATTTGGCACCTCTAGAGGGCAGGAAAAATTAAAGAGTAGGCGCAGGAAGGTATTTGGCACCTCAAGAAAGAGATGGGGTTACTTGGTAGATACAGAAACTTGCATTTGGTAACTCAAGGGCAGCAGATACTCAGCAGATAGGACAGCAGATAGGGCCAGGGAGGTATTTGGCAAAAACAACAAAAAGGCAGGCAGAGATATATAGCAAGCAGGGAGTCTTGAATTTTGACAGCCCCATAAAGGCAGCCATGATTCTCTCCATGTGCCTCTCTGAATATCTACTAACACGTGCTCAAAATGCTCAGGTACCTCTGGCAAAGCATATCTCCAAGGAAGAGTCCTGCTACAGTATGGGGGAGGGGGGAAGCTGGGCAGAATTGTGCAGCAGGCAAAAGGAGGTGTTTGGCCCAAGCAGAGGTGTTAGTTGAGCAGGCAGTCTTGCTGTCATCCTTGACAGCAGCCCAGCCCCAAGATTAAGCATTTGGCTTTTGTGGGGGGGGGGAGTGGAAACGTCTGAATAAGAGCCCTACAAGGACACACTGAAACATTGGCAGTAGCCTCAGACTGAGCTCATCCCCAACATGAATGGCAATGGATTGGAGGGGAGGGGGAGAACAGAGGTAGAGCACCCACTAGTATTTCCCTCTGACAAGCAGCCTTGGGAGCAGCAGTGAGCCAATAATTTAGGCTGTTTACCAGGCTTTGACCACTACCCCGCCCCGGTTCTGGGTCCAGCATGGCAGCAGAAGAAATAGACATTCACCCGACTTTATATTCAGCTCACAATTTCTAAACTAGTCAGCCAGTCCACAGAATAAGCAATGTGAAAGAATGTAGTATAACATGGTTAACCTGTAGTATAACATGGTCAACATGGTTAATCTGCATTGATTTTTCGACTGCTGTACAACTTTCCCATCTAGTACAACTGTACTTATACAAAGAATGAAGACTGAAATAATCCATTAATCTGCATTGATTTTTCGACTGCTGTACAACTTTCCCATCTAGTACAACTGTACTTATACAAAGAATGAAGACTGAAATAATCCAATCCCTGCCAATGTGCTCCTGATATAAAAAACAGCACAACACAAAAGGGAAAGGTCAGAGAGAAGTTTATCAATGCATAATGCTGTAATGAGTGAACTCCCACATGGCCCAGTAGTTTCTGCATGGGGTATGAAGCAGTGGGTTGGCAGGCCATTACATAGCATAGAATGGATGAGCTCCATTTAGGGTTGCCAACCTCCAGGTACTAGCTGAAGATCTCCTGCTATTACAACTGATCTCCAGACAATAGGGATCAGTTCACCTGGAGAAAATGTCTGCTTTGGCAATTGGACTCTATGGCATTTTAGTCCCTCCCCTCCCCAAACCCCACCCTCTTCAGGCTTCTGCCCCCAAACCTCCTGCTGATGGCAACCCTAGCTCCATTTGAGCTTTATGCTGCCGGCTAACTTGCTAAGCAGCTGATACTGGCTCTTAAACAGCCACTGGCCAAACTGTGTTAGGTCTATTATTGATGTCATTGGTTACTTTCTCTGGGATGTGGCCACAGCCAACCATGTTTTCCACCATATGTGGTGGGCCAGTTCTGTCCTGCCAGCCATAATCCCGTCACGTCACTAGGACATTAACAAAGGACAGTAGAGGGTTCACACTCTGTCCTGGGTCTATTCACTTTACCTCTTTCTCAATGTTGGGAGCAGAGTAGCCAACTCCAGCTTGGGAAATTCCTGGGGATGCCTGGGAAGGGTGGAGTTTGGAGCAGGGAGGGAGATCATCAGGGGATGTGCTGTCACATCCTATGATGTTATGTCTAGGTCAAAGTTCAGTTTATCCAACTTCTCCCTTTCCTGTGAGATCACCTCCTCCCCTCAAAATGCACATTTTAAATGTACACTTCCTGCCTCATATTAAATTTCCTCTGCTTTTTCTCCCACCTTGCATTAGTTGTAGGTGTTCTGTATATTGTACTAACTTTAATTCTAAATATTTATACTGGTATAACTGTTATCCAGTTGTATTCCACTCAATCTTTAAAAAAAAAACCTGCTCTCAAAATCCTCTTCAGGTTTCTCTTAGCATCAAGGAGAAAAATCCACTTTGAGGGCTCATAGGAGGATGCTAGTCAACAGCCCCATCCAATTCTCAATCCCCAACTGGTGTGAACTTAATGTTTTTACAGGTTACAAGCAATCAGTTTGTCCTAGTCTCTACGGTATACCATAGGAGCAGTGAAAATCCTAGACCATCCACCCTCTGTAGCCAATCTAAGACTTCCATTTCTCTTGCCACTTCCTCCAGGGGAACTGATCTGTGTAGTCCAGAGTCTGGTCCAACTCTAGACCCCATTTTGAGGTTGGCAACTGAGAGTCAAGCAGGGAAACTCTCTTGGCCCGAGGGTGCAGAGGATTAAATATTCTCCAGCAATCTCTCCAAGCCCACACCCTCAATTCAGATCTTGCAAGGTCTCCTGGCTTTGCAGGTTTCCTAGCAATGTCCCTCTCCTATTGCTGTTGACAGGCCTTTCACTATAGTGGGAAACCTGTTAGTTGCGTGCTGGTGCACTGGCATCACTTCCAGTTTTTAGTGGTAGAGATATCATGATGTGGGGTCCCCTATAGGAACTGCAAAAATTCTATGGTTTTATTTTGAGTTCTTGCAAATCCTAGAGTGTCCCCTTGACATCATGATGTCGGTTCTGGTTTTCACCTAAAGTGACGTCAGTCCGCAGGTGCTGCACCAGTCCCCACCCCCAAAATGCTCCTGGTGGCTGCGGGCTGAGCCTGACAGCCCTAACTGTGGCATGGTCTAAACAATCCACAATCAATCTGAGTGGATTATTTACTCTTTTGATTGGATCTTGTTTTCATCTGTACTCAACAATAGATTGGTACAGACCTGGGACTCGTGCCATTTGGCCTGACTTTGGTATTACAGCACTGATTATCCTTCCATGAGAGGGACTGACCCAATAAAGGAAGCCATGGCCTTCAGTTTGCAAGACCTGAGCAAGGCAGTCAGTGACAGGAAATTTTGGAGTTCATTAAATCATAGGGTCACCCTAAGTCAGAAGTGACTTGAAGAAGAAGAGTTGGTTTTTATATGCCAACTTTCTCTACCACTTAAGGGAGACTCAAACCGGCTTACAATCACTTTCCCTTACCCTCCCCACAACAGACACCCTGTGAGGTGAGTGAGGCTGAGAGAGCATGACTTGCCCAAGGTCACCCAGCTGGCTTCGTGTGTAGGAGTAGGGAAACAAATCCAGATTAGCCTTTGCTGCTCATGTGGAGGAGTGGGGAATCAAACCCAGTTCTCCAGATCAGACTCCACTGCTCCAAACCACCACTCTTAACCACTACACCATACACTTGATGGCACATAATACACATATAAAGTACTGTTGGGAAAACCTGGCTACGTTTTTGTCCTATGTTTGTTAGTTGAACTCTGCCACGTTGATTTAATTTTTAGCGCAACTTGTGTGAGCCTCTTTCAGTCTTAGGAAAAAGGTGTGATACAAATCTCTTAAATAAAATTTCTGCAGACTGAATTTAACACTTCATGTATCTGGCAAAATGACCTTTGCCTCACAAAAGCTTATGCTTTTCAATACATTTATTAGTTTTTAAGTTATTTGCATTTGTTTTTAAGATGCCACAAGACATTTTGTTATTTTTTTTAAAAAGCAGTTTCTGCTACTTCTGACTGTCTGGCATGACTAAGATCTTTCAATAATTTTTTTATTGAGGTAGATATTTTCAGTTTACTTTATATTACCTATTAGCTCAGATTAGCTTCTGACGTTTTGATCTTGACCATGCCAGGCTATGCCTTTGGTCATTTTTAGAGCTGCCTATCACAAATCAGGGCGTATTTTATTTTCCAAAGCCTTCAGGGAGGGGGAAAAGAGAAAAATATGAATGGGCATAACTGTTGTGGAACTGCATGGCAGCATGCTAGATTCTAAAAGAACGTTTCATAACCATGCGAATTGGACTTTGCAACAGTGGCTTGGCTTCTGTTAGATATCATGCTCCTGAGATCACAGTCTTGAGTCTTGACACCCCTGATGAGATTAGCCTGTCGTGGCTGGTGTTGAGCTGCAAATGTCTGGATTTTGCTTCCATTGGCAGTGGCTCCAGTGACAGGAGGAAAAACAGCTAATAAATTTTCTAACATTTCTCAAATCTCAAAGGAACCTTTTGGCTGCCTTTTCAAGCGGCACCAGTTAAAAGCTGGATATAAGAGTAAACAGGCAACAAAAATGGCATGAAATATGCAGTGGAATCAAAGGTAATCCCCGAATACGAAGCTTTTCATCAAGAATATGTATTCATTATTGATTACTATAAAATAGGGTTGCCAACCTCCAGTTAGTAGCTGGAGATCTCCTGCTATTGCAACTTATTTTCAAAGGTGAATTTGACATTTCTAAGGAAACTAGTTAACCAAGCTGATGTTAATAGAGGGTCTAGTGTTCATTAGGAGTGTGCATTTGGCTTTGCCAAACTGAAAAATTCCAAAAATGCCTTTTTGGCACTTTTTCGTTGTGTATTTTTTTTTTTTTTGGCTGAAAAATATAAACCTAGAAACACGTTTTTTTTTAAAGGACTCTCTGACCCAATCTTTACCAAAGCTGGCGGTTCTCCTTAGAAAAACTTCAGCTATTCTGATGATTTGGTGCCTCTACCTTGAAAAACAGCCCCCCTAGACCCTGGAAAGATTCTCCATAGGGTATAATAGACCCTGACATTTTTGAATTCTTGAAAAGCCCTCAGAAACTGTTATGGCAGATGGATGGTGCACTCTCTTTGGGGGCCCATAAAATTGGACACCTTTACCCAATCTTTACCAAACCTGGGGGTTCTTTTAAGAAGAGGCACCAGCAGCTACCCTGAAGATTTGGTGCCTCTATCTTGAAAAACTGCCTCCCCCGAGCCCCAGAAAGATTCCCCAAAGGGTATATGGCACACAAAAAATTGGATTTCCAACCCCTCCCAAAAGCCCATACTGGTATGGGGATTTGGGATTTTTCAGGAATCCCAAACATTTTCAGGTCCAATATACCCGAATCCAAATTTCCCCAGTTGTTTTTGATGCACACCCCATCCCCTAGTGTTCACTACTGAGGTTTTCCTTTGCATCTTCTAGCAGTTGTGTTGGAGAGGCAGCAGCATATGAAAGGTTTCATTCACATAAATACTGATATAGGGTGTGTTTAGTCCATTTGAACTCTAGGGTAAGCTGTTGTATATTCTCTGTGCTGTTCAAGGACTACTGAATGCTTCTCTTGTTTCCCTCTTGTTGTGCTTCCCCCTACCTGTAAGGAAGCTCTTATATCCCAAAGGTCTTTCTGCTGATGTAAAGGCTATAATTAGTTAATGTCTTTTGTAAATCATATCGCTGTCAATTTTATTGAAAGCAATTCTGCATGTGTGGGACTGGATTATTTCCCCACCTTTTCTCGCGTGTTAGGAGGACTTTCCTAAACTTCACCTAATGTTTATACTCTGTCGACTTTAAACCCATAGCCCTTTGTTCTTCTTTCTTTTAGTGTGAGGGAAAAGTCACTGTTTCTTGTGAGAAAGTTTATGCATTAAGAGCCTTGGCAATAGGCAGGAGATTGGCCTGCCTATTGGCCCACTACCTTGTAATAGCTTGTCATTTTAACCACATTGCCTCTTGAGATGTAATCTTTAAATACACATATAAATAAAGGCCCCTGTATCATCTGGTGGCGTTGGAGCCTGTCTTTCACTGGTGGTATTATTTCTGTCTTTTTATTATGTTAGCACAAGAACAGTATTTGGAGTCATATACAGGATAAAAGAACTGCAAATAACTAGCATTATGTTGTTTCTGGAGTTGTCTCCAAATGGTATGCTGTCTTACAAACTGCTGCCTGTGATTTTCCTCACAACTCATGCAATATAAAACCTGGAGGACTGTTTTTTCAGTGCACAGAGTGTTTATAAGCCAGAGCCACATAAATATGTCACCTCGTTATTTTTTTAATCACCTGACCCAAAGAACCACCAACAGTAGGGGGACTCTAGCCTGGGCTGAAAATGCATGATGAAGACAGGGGAAAGAGATGGAAAAGACCGTCAAGGTATGTCGGAGCTGAATTTTATCCACAGCATGGCAGCATGAAAGGGAAAAACAGACTAATCAATTAACATAAACTATAGTAGAGAAGGCTGAAGATAGATAAATAAGCAGGGGACCTGCAAGGACCTGTGGGGGGCATCTCATTTCTCCTCCTCCACTATTTCTTCTTTCCCCTCTCCAAAAGTCCTCATAGCCTCTCTCCTTTTCCTGCTTTCTTCCCATCCACCAGCCAATCTACTTTTGTCTTCTCCCCACTCTTCATCTTTCCCTCCTTGTCTTGCCCTGGAAGCCTCTGCCTGGGAAAACTATGGCTGAGTTGTGCACTGTTAGCCAAAGACAAAGGCGTGTTGCCAGCCTCTGGGCTCAGTTGTGTGGTGGGGAGCCTGCAAGGACTCATGGGGAGCACCTAACTTTCTCCTTTGTGGCATGGCTACTATTGAACAGTAGCAGTCAGCCAGTAGGGGTGTGCATTGAATAAAGTCCAACTGAAAACCCCCGAAAAGTACTTTTTCAGTATTTTGGGGGGGGGGTTGAGGGTACCAAAAACATGGTGCCTGAAAAGCGGATCCCTGAATAATATCAAATTTAATTGGCATTATTCAGAGCCGTTTTGGCCCCACCATTTTTTACCCCTCCCCCCTCTCCCTCCCTCCCTTACCTGCTGGCTGGGTCCACCTGGACCGTGGAGCCAGCAGCGACACAAAACTAAAGGCTGCACTCGCTCTGAGCCCAGCCTTCAGTTTTGTGTTGCCATCACCTCCTAAGTCCTGGACTTTGGAGCTGGCGGTGATGCAGAACTGAAGGCTGGGCTCAGAGTGAGCCCAGCCTTCAGTTCTGTGTCACCATGGGCTCCGAAGTCTCGGAGCTGGTGGCGACACAGGACTGAAGGCAAAACTCACTCTGAGACCAGCGTTCAGCTCTGTGCCACATATTTTTTGGGTTCGAGTTTAATAAACCTGAAATTTTCAAAAAATTGGGAAAATCAACATGGCGATTTGGTTTTTTTCCAGATTTTTCAAAAAACTCCAGGTCTATTAAACTTGAACCCGAAAAATACTAGAAAAATGGTGCACAGCCCTATCAGCCAGTCCTGAGTGAGTCATGCAGGTTGTGGGGTATGAAGACACTAATGGTTTCTGCCAGGCCAGGGCCTAGTGATTCCTCCCTCAAAGGCCAAAAGAGCACTGGAAAAGGCCCTGCCCAGTCCAACTGCCTCTTACTGACATAAAGCAAGGCTTAATGGATGGCAATGGTTGACTAGCAATGGCCACTGAGGGCATTCGTTTCTTAAAGGTACAGGCACTGCTATAATTTTGAAGAGTTTTGACCCTCCCCTTTTTTTTAGATTACATATTTTCCTGCAAATCTGGGGCTTTTTTCAGGTTTCTGGCAAGACATGTCTTGTCTGTCCATGGCCCCATTTTCTGGATTTAAGCAACCACAGATTGGCCATAAGTAAGAAGTTACAGCTGCTGGGGCAACGACTGGATGCCTAACAGAGAGGAAGAGAATGGCAGGATTGTGGATGTCTTGTGGAGTCCATTGATTCGTTTGAGGCTAGTTTGTTAGTTCAAACTAGGATAAACAGAGAGCTGGGGTGAAGATGCTCTTTTTAGGCATCTGATGCTGGAACAGTGGCTTGGTTCCCTGCTTTTAGGAATCTGTATATTTCCTCTATGTTATGCTTGTAAATAGAACAAATGTGACAAAGTCATTGTAAGCCTTTCGTTCTCTTTCTGAAATAAAGGAAGCTCCCTGTGCAACCCTATGTAAAGTTACTCTAGTTTTAGTCCTTGAAATCAGTGGGCTCAGTGTGGAGTAACTCTAGTTCGGATTGCACTGTAAATCATGCAGCAGTTCCTCTGGAACTTCCCACTGCATGAGAAAGCGAGGGCATGTAAGGAGGCTTTCAAACAAAAATTAATTTGACCACTGTATGAACTAGAATCCTGAAGAACTTACCCTTGGACTAGATATTTAGTCTGAAAAGAGGAGTAGCATGGGGAAGGAGAAGGAGACTGGGCTTTTAACATTTGTACAGAAAACATTATGTTGTAGTTTTAGAAACGGCAAGTGATGAGGGGAGGGAGAAAGAGGGGTTCTTGTTCTGGTGACTGAAAAACTCATCTCTGTCAGATGGAGTGAGTTCTATCCCAGCTATTAGGCTGTGTTTTGGCCTTCTTTACTCAGGATGCCTCTGCTAGCCATACAAAGCTCCTCTGTGTCCAGGCTAACAGCTATATGATACTCTCAGACATACCTTTCCTACCACATGACACATTTGCCATTCCAAGCACTGAAAGACTGTGTATTTCTCTTTCCTGTTATTTCAAATTCCATGAAAATCCATGCAAAAAAAGAAGCACGGCAAGATGTTTACTAAAGACTTGAACCTGAGAGGGCATATGCCTTGTGGGCTGCTGTGAAAGAAACTTGGGTCTTCTCTGCTTCCATTCATTCAGAAGAGCCTTGTGAAAAATAGAAAGTCCTGCAGTCAGATGGAGTGATGAGCAACCGCTACTGTACTATGCGGTGACCTAAGGTAGCTTCTGTAAATTAATATCAGAGAAACAGAAAACAAAACATTCTGGCTGTTCCCTCTGGGACTCTAAGCTAACTCCTTTGGCAACAAATCTCACTGAAATTAGTAGTGTTCACTTCTGAGTATATTGGGAGAATCATACTGTTAATTTTCATAACAACAATAATAATGCAGGAAAAATGCTTATATTGAACATGAGGCACTATTTATTTATTTAGATATTTATACCCTCCTTTTCTGGTCAAATGGGGACCCAAAGTGGCTTACAATATTGTTCTCCTCTCCTCCATTTTAACCTCACAACAACAACCCTGTGAAATAGGTTAGGATGAAAAAGAGTGGTTAGGATGAAAACTTCCATGGGAGAGTAGGATTCAAACTCCAAGATCCTAGCCTGACAAGCTAACCCTGTGGTGTTGAACTCGTTTGTTACAAGAGCCCGATATGACATAAATGTCACTTGGTTGGGCAGGGCTATGCCTCGCCAGCCCAGATTGGGACCGGGGGGAGGGGTTGCCTCAGCTGGTGGGCCAGCAGCGGGCTTGCCAGCAGCCGGCTTGCCAGCCTAGATCCAGGGTTGGGAGATGGCTCCAGCAGCTGGTGAGACCACAGCAGACTACCTAGCCCAGGTCAGGACTGGGGAAGGTGGCTGCCTTGGCTGGTGACCCCACAACGAGCTCGCCAGCCCAGATCGAGAGTGGGTGGTGGTTGTCTTGGTGGGCGAGCCCGCAGCAGGCTCCCCAGCCTAGATTGGGACTGGGGTGTGTAGCTGCCTCAGCTGGCAAGCCCGCAGCGGGCTTGCCTGCTCAGATCAAGAGTAAGGGCAGTGGCTGTCATGGATGGCTCGTGGGCTGTATAAGAGTTCTCAAACCTGAGCCGGCCCCCAGGTCTTATGTTCGACACCCCTGCTCTAGCCACTGCACTGTGCTGGCTCTCTTTATTCTACTATGTGGGGAACACAAAATACGGTTGGTATAGGAAAACTTAACACTGAGAGACCAGCAAAATAAAGAAAAGGGAGATACTTATAAATAACACTATTATGGAAAGATAGTAATAGCAGTGCAGAAAGAGCAATGCCAAACAAGAAAAAAAAAATGAAACAAGCTAAAGTCACATTGGCATAGTAATCTTTCATATTGTTCTTACCAGTGCATCTGCCTTGAGTGGGGAAAGGAGGCAAAATAACTTTTATGCATATGGTGAATATGGTGAAAGGGAACTGGCCTTTATTGCTGCAGCGAATGATGACAAGGCCTCCAGAGGAATGTCCATTAAAAGCACAACATCTTGCTTGTTAAATTTTGCAGCTGACTCATTTAGATATTATATCTGTAGAAGTGGTAGCATAAGAAATTATGTTTCTATGATGTGTATTTCCATTATTTTCCATTAGGGTTTATGCTCCTGTGGTCGAACTGATCTGCTCTACATCCCTGTCCTGAGATAGTGGCTTGTACTTTTATGATCTGTGAGTTGTATGAAGTCCACAGTACAGAACTCTTCTGCCTTTCCCCTCCTGGTGAAGCCCACTGCCCCCTCCCCCAGATTTGTTTCTGATTGGGGTCAGGGGGCACTGACAACATGGAGGCAAGGTGGGTATCTGCGGTGGGAAGAGGACTACCCCAAATCTCTTTCCTCATTCACTGATAGAAGGGCACTCCTAATGATTAGAACTGACCATAGGATACCATCCTAAGTTTTCAGGATTGACGCCAGATGTGGATCTTCAGAAGTCTCCATTATCTGTGTGGTTCTGATATTTAATGGAGTATTCATAGGAGGGCAGTAAGATTAATACATCTTGGGTTACTTTGGAATTGTATCTAGCATTTGGAAAGATAAAGGGTTTGTAATAGTGATCATCTGAAGAATAAAGAATGCTGATATTGGAACTCCTGCTTATGATACTGATGTTGAAGTCTCATACCTGCATGCATGAAATGTTTAAATAGTATCATTTTTGCCATTACACACACACTTAACACATATTATAGGGATTAATATGTGTTAAGTAAAAATGGCAAAAAGGGGAGGCTCACCAAGGAAAAGGAAGATAGGTCTCAGAATTACCATACAATGACCACATGGTACGTATGTGTTTAGTTTGGCCATGATAAGTATTAGTACAGGTAATAATTTACCAGGATGTAATCTTTGTAATTTCTTTTCATTTTCTAGAAAGCAGTCTTTCAAAGAGTACAAGTTATTCTAGAGTTGATGTATCCCAGGTACACTCTGGAAGTTGGACATTCAAACTGATTCTTGGAAAATATAGAAGCAACTCCATTTCAGCTGCATCCTTTTAAGCAACAGCCTAATCATGTCCATTCTGTAGATTATTCCTTTACTTTCAAGTGTCTTTGCATCATTATTGTTATCATCTGAGGACAGTCAATCAAATTGGTTTCTGGTCCCATTCCTTTAACCCCCCCCCCAACCCCCGCAAGAAAGAAACTCCTGGCAAAGGTAAGAGAGGACCTGGCAACCCTAATTAGGAGGCAGAAATGGCCCTGGAAGAGGGCCACAAACACCAGCCCTCCCACAGTCCCACTCCCCCAATGGAAGGAAGAGTAAAGTAGGACGAGGGCCTACCCCTCCAATGGAGAGGAGCACCCACAGTCCTCTATGCTATGGGTTGGTAAGTGAGGCAGCGATAAGGTTTGTTTTGGTTCTCCTTCACCTCTGGTGCCCTAGGCAATTGACTAAGTGCACCTAGTGGATGGGCCTGCCCTATAAGGAGCGCGCAATCAAAAGATAAAATTTGATGAGTTCTGTGCAGTTAATCCAAAACTTTCATGAAAGAGTTGGAATTTGTAGAAAGGCGGCATTACAGAAATGCCTGTTTTTAAAAGGGTGCTCCATGTACTTCATTAAGTTTGCATGCAGCTACTTCATGTAATCTGTCTGGAATGTTGCTAAATATGTGGTTTTCTTCAAATATGATTGCTTTCACTTCAACAGAATTATATATGGGTACATGATGGTACACGTGAAGAACATGAAGAATCAAACTGTTGATACTTATTTTTAAGCAAAAATTTGAGCTATTTATTAAGCTGATAACATTTTATTATCAGCTTTAATGAATTACAGTTCAATTTATAGGAGCATTTGCAATAAGCAAAAATTGCTTTTGATAAGAACCATGGCTTTCACAGATGCTTGCTTCCATTACAGCATTTGGTTTAGAAGTAGCAAAACTCATGCAAGAAGTATGCAGGATAGAAAGTCTGCCACAACTACCACAAATTTGCAATATATATCCATTTACAGTTTCAGACATATTTTGTATTTTAAAGATGTGTAACTGGAGTTAGAAGACCTGAAAAGAAAGTGAACTGTGACACAGAGGCAACATAAAGACTACAGACTACTTTTCATACAAAGAGATAATATTTATCTTTGTATTTATCTCTGTATTTATGAGATTTATTATGTGTGAAGTGCTGCACAAATGTTTTGCACATGGCCACTCAAGACATGTGATGTCCAGAGCCCAATTAAATGTTTCATGTAATGTCCTTCCCCTCATTCAGCAGAATGTACAGTATGGGGCTCCGTGGAAACATTTCCATGTTCAAATCACTGGCATAGTCCCAATAATTTGTTAGCAGGGCAAAAATTGTGGGGCATACTTCCATTCTCTGAACAGATGAGTGGAACTGTTGTAATGATCTGGTTAGATCTATGCATGTGAATGGGGTCAGACAACAGTAATTTTACAATTTGCATATGCAATTTGTCATCTGCGGACATATGCCCCAGCTGAAGCATAAGAACACAAGAAGAGCCTGATGGATCAGACCAGTGGTTTGTTTTTTTATATCCTGTCCTTTCCCAATGGCATTAGTCTTAGGGTGGCAAACAACAATACATTTAATATGCATATAAATAATATTAAAACCAACACATCTATATAGATAATTAAAACCATGTTGTTGTGGGATTCATGATGCACTGTACTGAAATTACGAGGACAAATTCAGTGTAATGTGTTTTAAATAGGAATACCAAAACCAAGGCAGGGTTGAAAGCCTGAACCCCCTCTGTCCTCCCCACATGTCCACAATTTGCTACAGGTCTGTTTTAAAGACTTTTGAATGAAGAAATTATATAATATTTATCTAAGACATCTTTATATCTTATTCTGAACCGAGACAGAGAGGGAGTCATTCATAGCTGCAACAAAGATGTCTATTTGTGCCCTTTAAAACACAGCTCCAGATCAGAATTTAATAATAACGGTATTTCATAATTCAGAATTAAAACTGATTGTTTCATTGGTCTTGTCAATCAAATCCATGAGGATCCAAAGGCATAACTATCATGATTTTCTTGACTGTATGCACATCATGGGAAAGCAGATTCCATGAAGACCAATATAACATAGACATGTTAAGCTTCAGGGTGTAACTGTTGATCCAGCACTATAGTTGTTTTTTTAAAAGGCTTTCCCCATCTGACAATTTTTTTTAGTGTTTAATAACATTGGAGCTTCATGTGTTAAAAATAACCATAGCAATTTTCCAATGATGCATACTAATGCCCGTGTTTACTACACATTGTATTTTTTATTGTTGAACAAAATATAACACTGTCGAAGGCTTTCACGGTCAGAGTTCATCGGTTCTTGTAGGTTATCCAGGGTGTGTGACCGTGGTCTTGGTATTTTCTTTCCTGACGTTTCGCCAGCAGCTGTGGCAGGCATCTTCAGAGGAGTAACACTGAAGGACAGTGTCTCTCAGTGTCAAGTGTGTTTGGATGAGTAATATATATAGTCAAAAGGGGGTTGGGTTTGAGCTGCCATTGAAATTCATAAACATCAGCACAACTTTAACAGAAAATAAGAGAGTTTAAGAATGAATAAGGCTTGGCTTCCTGTCCTGAAAAACTCCAAACTAACAAAGACTACAGTCCACAATAGCCATGCAGATTAGCTTTGGATTCCACATGTTATCAGATCATTTCAGGATACAATGGTTCCACATTAACATACCACACCCTCATTAGCACATTATCTTGATACTTACAGGACAAAGACTCAGCTCAAACCCAACCCCCTTTTGACTATATATATATTACTCATCCAAACACACTTGACACTGAGAGACACTGTCCTTCAGTGTGACTCCTCTGAAGATGCCTGCCACAGCTGCTGGCGAAACGTCAGGAAAGAAAATACCAAGGCCACGGTCACACAGCCCGGATAACCTACAAGAACCGAAAATATAACACTGTTCAGTTAACATACAACAAATATAATCTCAGTGGGTAGCTGTGTTGGCCTGAAGTATAAGAGCTAGATTCAAGTCCGGTAGCACCTTAGAAACCAACAAGATTTTCAGGGTATAAGCTTTTGAGAGAATGTGATTGTGATGGACAGGAGGCTGCCTGCCCCTGAAGGGGAGAACAGGCACTCAGCTGAGCCTCTGGGTTCTGCTCCAGCATCCAATCACATTCAGAAGGGAGGTGGAATGTTGGAGGGAAGCGCAGCAGGAGGAGTTGAGAGAGAGAGAGAGAGAGAGAGCAGATCTGGCTCAGCAAAAGAGCAGACAAATGAAGGGTAGCTCTGCCTGGTAGTGTAATGCCTGTAATCATTATTGTATGCTTATGTGTTCAGTTTGCATAATTGCTCTTCTGGAAAAGCTAGGCCTAAAGTATAAAAGCAGGTTTGAGATACTATGCATTCATGGGCACACACACATGGGGGCTTTGGGAGGGTGGCAACCAGGAGCCAGGAGTCAGGGAATCAGGCTGTCGGTGCCTGATACAGCCATCCACCAAGACAGGGCCCAGAATTACCTATGGCCTAAGGAATGTTCCCTGCCCCAGATCATGTAACCAGCTAAGGTGCCGCCTCAACTGCCACTGATAGGCCTATGCTAATCCAAAGGTGTCCATCATTGGGTCTTTGTGTATCTATGCACTATATTATGTATATGGTAACACTCCTGACCAGAGGTTATAAATGTTGTGGCAATCCTTTGTTCTGGTGTGCGAGCTGTCCTGCGCATTTGGGAAGCTCCCACCCGGTATGTATTATTAAGCTTAATAAACAAACTACTCTGAATTATCAACCTCTTCCTGTGTTATAGTTATTGGGACTTAAGACTTAACACAGGCACTTCAGTAGTGTGTCAGAGTGGTATAGCTCTACCCGTGGGAGAGAATAGAGTACCTGATTGTTAGTCCCGTCACTGTTAATGAACGGACCTTGTACCATTTAGTCTGACTCTTGGGAAAGGGCAGGCAGTTGTGGATGCAATCCCGTATGAGAGAGATGATCCAACCTAGTGGCTAGTCAGTAAAAGCCTGTTTGTACCTGAAAGCACTGAAGAAAATTTAAACCGCACTCTGAAGCCGTAACTAGCTTCGGTTAATGTGCCTTAGCCATTACCTGGAGACTTGTGCTGCTGATCTGTTCTTTGAAACCAACCTGTAAAAAAATTAACCTGTCTTATTTATATACAAATCCTCCCTCAGTGATCTCCATATTCAACTTGGGCAACACAAAACTTACCTGATGGCAGCAAACCTGGACAGTTGCTACCTTAAGAATACCTGCTAACTGAGGGGAATGTTAATAGTTTAAAACAAACCTGGTTCCCCAAAATCATAGCAGGCTGTGTGAGTTCCCTTAAGTTGATAGAAAAGGCCTGTCACACTGATGAAGGGAACTTTGACTCTCAAAAGCTTATACCCTGAAAATCTTGACAGCCTCCAAGGTGCTACTGGACTCGAATCTAATAAATATAATATTAGAGTGAGAACCAAACAGTTTCATTGCTACAAGGGAGAACATTTGTTTCCATTTTCCCTCTGCCCTCTGGTTATGACTGAGAGAGGTCATATGTGAAAATTATATTTATGGAGAGTCATAGGAAATGTAGGTATGGAAAAGCCTGTGACATTGGTAACTGGCAGGGAGTTACTAAATATTTGTGCTGGCATATCTGCTTTCCCGGCATTGCAATGTTGTGGTTTGCAGTGATCTGTCCCCTCTGAAGAACACATGCCGGCATATGCTGTCAACTGCTTTAGCAGTCTATGTCCGCTTCAGAAATGGAAAAATATTTTATATGGTAGGAAGAGATGGGATGGCTAACTCTAGAACTGAATGAGGCTGCATTTTATGTACCTTTCCCTGCCAAAATTATACCGCTTTCCCCCGCCACAAAACCACTTAACAGTAGGACCACTTCTTTGGAGCACAGGATGGCACACTACATGGCCAATCACTGTAGTTATTTCAGTACAGGTCAATGTTCCTAACCTAATGTACACAAATGCCAACAAAAGGGTTTAAAGAATTTTCATCAGAAAGAATTTTCTAAGTGTAACACTGAACTGAATACCGTAATCTTCACCAGCAGAGGCTTTTAAAAACAGCATGTTAGACATGTTTAGCTACATTCAGTTGAGAAACCTTGCATGATCACTCTCAGCCATACACTGTAAAGTGTTAGAGATGAGGTTACATAGTCTTTTGGCAAAGACAGTAGCTCTTCTCATACCACAAATCAACCCACAGAGGTGGTGTGGGTGGTTTGAAGCTTGCAGGCCAATCTCCCAATGTCCATACATTCGATAGCTTTTCTCTACAGAACCCACATGCATAAAAGTTACATGAGCTTACAACAGTTGGGTCTTTTTTAAAAAGAAGTGCCAATCCAGCCTTAGAAATCAGGGGTAGGGCCATTGGTAGGGCCAGTGGCCCTCTTCCACCTGCTGTTCTACAATCATTTGTTCAGGGAAAGGAGGTAATGTAAGATAAGATTCCTGCTTGTGGCAGGAAGTTGAGGTTTGCTGAATTACGAGATCTAGCTCTGTTTCTGCAGTATTTCACTCATTATATCTGTGCTCCCAGCAGACATCACAGGAGTTTAACTGAGGTCCAATTCCAAGCACAACATATATTAATACTCCTTGCCACTCTTTACATTGAGAAGCCAATAGACCATGTGATGCAGGTCTTTCATAACACACTGTCAATGGCACCTATGAGTTCATCCCAACAGAAATGTAGCCACATAATGCTACATGACTGCAGAACCAGTGTTTTGGCTTTTGAGAATGAAAAAGGGGGAAATCTTTTCTCCCTTAAAATAATAATAAGAAAAACAAATCAAAAGGATTGGATCCTACAACATTTTATCATATGAAATCATTTCCTTCTCTGTCTTCCAATAGGGAGGTGGGGATTTCACTTGGTTTTGATTTCTCACTGCAGCCACCTGTGCAGTGGTGTCTTTTGCTTATGAGCCTCAGCTGAGGAGTTTTGGGGTATAAAGGGAGCTCCTGGAGGAAGAGAAAAAGGCAGGGGGGAAGTCTGCTCTGCTATTTTTTTTGCTAATGAGGTTTCCTAGGATTCAACCCATCAAAATGTTTGCTTCATTTTGCAGCTGATGTATGTTATTGGTTTTTGTGAATATTAAGAAAGTACTGCAAAATGTGTCTTTGAAACACAAAGGCTGCTATATGGCAAGAAATATGTATTAAAGGACAGGCCACTAGATTTGTGAACATGGTGCTGATCAAACGGAACTTCTAGAATAGATCTTGAGTCAGAAAATATGAGCAAATATGAGAAGCAAGGTCCACACATTGTGTTCTTTTCAGGAATAAAGTGAAATTAAATTTAACTAGATTACTTCTGCCAGCCTACCCTCAGAGCAGCATATTAAAATGAAATCAATCTAGAAACCTTCAGTGCTTTGCTATCATCCAAAATCTTGTCTATACATACAGTTTGTAGCCAGTCTAATACAGCTCAGATACATTTATCTAATTTTTCAAACCGCAAAATATTTGGCAGAACTTTTTTTCCAAATGTTTGCTTTCTCCTAGCCATCTTTGGGTTCAGCGAATTTTTATCACTGCTACCTTTGTACTTCTGCCTTGAGGAGAGCTGAAGGAAAGTTGACAAAACTTGGGTATGAAAACATCTGCTTGTGTGTTACACTTTCCTGCTTGGGTTGAGCTGAGCAAATGAGCCAGCTGCTTCCATGACAAGTAGGTAAAGGCAAAACAGTTAATGCTTTCATCAGGTGAGCGTGCCTTTGAAACGCCTTTGATGTGGCGTGACAAAGTTGCCGCAGAAACCGTACGTTGGCCACCTCGGCATGCTGTCTTGGAGATGTTATTTTGTTTTCCAGACAGACTTTCAGTTGCTGTGAGGAAGTGGGCCATGGTGCCACATACCAGAAGTCAGGCCAATTTACTCTAAATTTGCAATGAAAAAACCACCTTATGAACACATATTTTCAAGGCACGTAGAAAGTACTAAAAAGTAAACTGAGATCACATCTGGGACTGAATGCTGAATACTGATTTGGAACTTGCCATTCTTTCTTGAAATCTGCTAGAGATTTCTGTTTGATTGGGGGGATAACTTTGATGAAATCTATCAGAGGCTTTAATGATTTGGACTGTAGAGAACATTAAGCATTGTAAATAGCAACAGGAAATGGATGCAATTGTTGCCTTTGGCCCCAGTCCAACTGTACATGCAGCACCTGGTATAATATAGAATATGTTATGTCAAGAGGGTAAATTTTTTTGTATGTATTGTGAATTACGATTTAAATATATAAGGAAAATCCTCTGTAGTTAGATGAGAAACTGGTCAAAGGCCTTGCTTTTGGACGTCGTTGGTTCTAATGTTTAAATTTATGTTATTTCCTTTATATGAATTTGTGTTTAAGGCAATAATTTTCTTGTAAAAGATGGTGCTGAGATCATGCACCCAACTTCATCTTAAAAGCACACTAGGATTGCCAACCTCCAGGTACTAGCTGGAGATCTCCTGCTATTACAACTGATCTCCAGCCGATAGAGATCAGTTCACCTTGAGAAAATGGCCACTTTGGCAATTAGACTCTATGGCATTGAAGACCCTCCCCTCCCCAAACCCCACCCTCCTCAGGTTCCACCCCCAAAATCTCCAGGTATTTCCCAACCTGGAGCTGGCAACCCTAAAGCACATTGAAATCTTATATACATTTTGTCATGATTTAAAGATGGAGGCAGAATGAAAATAAAAGATAACCTTACTGATTTTTCTATTTCCATAAAAATTTTCTGTCAGAATGATGCCTACAGGCTTATGTTTGAAACAGGTCAGTGCTGCTCTAGAAGGCAGCTTTGTGGCTGCCTGCTCTTTTTATTTTTTATTTACTGATGCAGTGTAAAGTGATATTGAAGATTTTAATGGTGACCTATTTCTGCTTAAAATGAAATCATGACACTTTTGGAAAAGGAAACTTTTATTTAAGAATTTCCCTTGGTTGCCTTATAAACTGATTAAGCTATCAGGGAATCATGCAATATGACTTTTAGATATTGTTTGGCCTAATAATAAGGTTGCCAACCTCCAGCTAAGGCCTGGAGTTCTCCTGCTATTATAGTTGATCTCCTGGCAATAGAGATCAGTTGCCCTGGAGAAAATGATCCCTTTGGAGGGAGGACTCTACGGCTTTGTACCCTGCTGAAGTCCCTCCCATCCCCAACCCTGACATCCCCAGCTGCACCCCCCCAAATATCTAGGTAGTTCCCCACCAAGAGTTGGCAACCCTACCTAATAAACACTCTCATACTGAAGTTACATGTGTGTAGGCATTTCAGTTAAATGGCTGATCAGCTACTTTGTGTGGGCCACAGAACCAGCCCCTTGCTTTCGAGCATCCAACTGTACATTTGCCAGTGATTTGATATGATTTCATTTGTACAACCTCAGCTGTTGGATCAAGCTGGGGAATTGTAAATATGAAATTTATTTGTGCATGTGATGCCACATCTCACAATAGATATGCACATGGAAGCTTGCTTCAGGGAGTATATAACATCTAGACAGTCATTTTTAATTTGCATGAGGTGATTTTTAAATTACAAATTTATCTTCAATCTGTCACCTAACTTGAGGTCTAAAGGTTCACTCATAAAATCAAAATCAATAGCAAACTCACAATCACATTACACAATCTTATCCCTGCCTCAGCAGGGATGTGATGCCACACTTGGACTTCTATTTCTTCTAGACTCCATGGCATACCCTGTCCTCCAAAGCTACCATTTTCTTCAAGGGAGTGATCAGTTGTAATTCTAGGAAAATTCCAGGTCCCACCTTGAGGTTAGTAACCCTTTCACTCTTCTTCATCACTCTTCTTTATGTCCTCTATGTGGGTAAAAGTTAATGACTGAACAGATTACTTTCTAGTGGGTTTTATCTCCTAAGATCAGGGTAATCCTGTAGCCAAATAAATTCAAAATCTTCAGTGCTTATCTGAAACTTTGGGTGAGGGGTGGGAAAGGAGGGAAATGGTTTATGCGATCCCAAACCCTGCTTGGTATTTCACCTGGGGTACAAGTTCAGGAGCCAAGCAACAATTGAACGTAGCCTTAAAGAAAAGGTTGTAATTTTCGTCTAATGAGGACAACGGCTTGGTTCCTAAGGTGCCATTCCTCTAAGGGAATGGAATTTTTGTTTGTGGAGAAGTTGAGCATGATTTTTGCTGATTCCTTACTGCTGTAGAGATTCAGTTTGCTCCCTACACTGTTTCTGGAGGTCCATGGACCCACCGAAGCACCATTTCAGAAGCACAGAAGGCTGCAGTGGGAGGCAAAAAGTGAAGAAAGTGCCTTCCTCAAGTGTGACTGTTGCTTGCGCTTCTTTGAATCCAAGTGAATATGTTTGATACTACAATTATTTGGTGATATTTCTAATTGTGCACAAATAATGCACCTATAATGATTATTTCATAGCAGTTTTGTTGCCTCCAGCCAAAATGTATTTTAATTGAATGAAAAGGTGCCAGTCAACCAAAGATTTCAACGGAAGTGAGAAATCATGTATAGATTAGAAACATAGGCCCTTTGTAACTCCAGGCACTGTAACATAAGCAGCCAGTGTCTGGCAAGGGGTAAGGGTAAGTGAAAGAATACAATGAAATGTTAAATTTGCCTAGATGGGGTTAGTAAGGACAGAGGATAAATTTTATTTAAAGAAGGTAACATTGTACCGTATGCCAAACTGAGGTAATTTCCTTCCCTTTTCTATATTTCCCAGATTCCCAGATTTACAATGTTAATGGTGTTTGCCAGAGCTCACCTGAAGAAAGCATTAGTCAAATAAAATCTAAAGGAAATATTTTTGTTCAGGACCTAGACCCATAAAGAAATACTACTGTGTGATACCCCCCCCCCCAATATAATTATGCTCCTAATTGCTCACATAAGTAGACCACTGTGCCAGTAGCACATAGTGAAGATTTTGGGCTTATTAAGTATTCCCAGCTATATAATTTAATGTTTATAAATGGGGAATGGTGATCCAGATAAGCCTTTTGGGCCATTTAAGTTGCTGGCTTTCTGGGTCCACCTATATTGTGGTTCATTATATCCTGAGTAGCTTCTTGAAAGGGGAAATGCACCCATGTATAGTTGCATATAAGGGATATTTTTTTCCTGACTTTTGGCTGTCTCCATAGCTGGGAACCAGGAATGTGGCTAGTGAGGTGCTATGGGAGATAGTACTTGGCCAGTACCGAGTACCAGCTATCTAGAAGTAGTGTTGGCAAGAAGTGACTGGGTGGTATTAGTCTTTGTAGATGACTGGCCTGCACTGAGGTCAAAGGACATCATGGGGCACTGCTGGCCACCTCTGCCTCTGATATCGCTTCTTCTTGCCCACCAGTAAGGATGTAGGATCCCTGCCCTCTTGGTTTCTGCTGAACAGTAGTGGCCAAGTACTAGTATGGATGCAATGGAGCGTTTCTGTGGGTGGAAATATTTCCATTAACAGAGTACAGCTTTCTTGCCTCTTCCCCCCTTTCTGCAGGCCCATACGGACAGCCCATGGATGAATCCAAGACACTATCTCCCATTTCATCTCAAGAGCTTTAAAGGCAATTTTTTTCATGATAATGATATGGTGGTCCTATTGTGTGGGGCTGTAACTGATAACAAATAGAATGAATTTGGCCCATACTTCTCTCAAAAGGCAGCTACGGTTACAGTAGAAACCTTTGCAATTTTTGCTTTGCAGCCATGGCCTGATGCTGTTATGTTGCTGGGAATCACTTTGTTTCCAACTATGCGTTTAGGTGGAAGGATTTATTTAGCACTAATAACAAGGTTTAAATAGCTACCAATTATACTGATGCCTACTTATGTTATGTCAAACACAGCCAACACATTTGGATCAACTGTGAACAATTGTGGAAATGGCTTCTCACAGTCCACAAATGTACATCACAAGAGAAAGAGGTGATGAGACACTGGGAGAAAAATGGCTGTGTGTTTTTAACTTTCCCCAGCTTCGTTTGAGTGGTTTCAAATGCCAAGAGACATGTTTGTACAACTGGTGGTAGCAGAGAGTTAAGGTTGGTAGGACAGAACACCTTTTTACCTGTGAACAGAAGGAAGGAGGGACGGCAGCCAGAGCACTTTCTAAAATGTACTGAAGAGATTAGCCACATCGTTGTGAACTTTTTACAGGGGAACAATCCACAAAATCTCTTTCATATTCTGTTAGCTCAGGGCCTGGGAGGTTTCAAACAGGCAATTAAAAAGTCAGAACAAAATACAGTTCAGACTAGATGGGTAAACTATCTTAATGACTCTGACTTTTCTGAAATGCATCTGGCATTTGAGTTCATGCTGAATCCAACTCCTCTTCTTGCAACAGAAGTCCAGACAAATATTCAGTCTTGAAAGTGCAATCCAATGGCCAATAAATAAATTGCTTAAGATTCTGAGAATTTTAACATGAACACAATGACCAAGCAAACCTACTTTGCTCAAACATATTCAATTGTATGTGAGGTGAGTTCCTAATTGGATCACCCTGATAGCTTTTGTGGAAATCTGCCTCAGGCACCATGCTGAGCAGCTTTGCTCCTAGGCAGTAGCTGTTTGTGCTACAGGGTCAATGGTCATGCCTTGGCAATAACTATAAGCAACAAACAAAAACACTTGATTAAATCTTCTCGGTTGCCAGAGAAGAAGCACATATTCCTCAGTGTCATTGTCAGGTCATTCAAGTGACCTACTTATCAAGCACAGAATTAATCTCTCTTTCCAGTTTGATGTATCCTTTAAATACCAACATTCGCTATATTTAGGATTGCCAGCTCCAGGTTGGGAAATACCTGGAGATTTTGGGGGTGGAGTCTGAGAGGGCAAGGTTTGGAGAGGGGAGGGATTTCAATGCCATAGAGTCCAATTGCCAAAGTGGCCATTTTCTCCAGGAGAAATGATTTCTATTGCTTGGAGATAAGTTGTAATAGCGGGAGATCTCCAGCCACCACCTGGAGGTTGGCAACCCTAGCTATATTGCCTGTAGGTGGTACAAGCAGACAATGCAATGCATCCAGTGTCGTTCAGCAATCAATGACATTTTGCAAGATGCCATAGGTTTATGGGCAAACATAATCTGAAGGCACATTGAGGTAAGTAGTAACTACTCTAGGTAGTAAATCTCAATTTAAACAGACATCTAAGAAGTAAATCTGTTTAAAATCTGAAACAGAACCTCTCCCCCTTTTAACTATGTGCCTAACTGGAAGCAACAGATGGAGGAGGGGACACAGCTGCAATTATAACAGAAAGTAGTCTAATCAGAAAGAGAGAACAACAGAAACAAATGTATTTGGACGCATCTGAACCCATGGGAAAATGATCAGCTCCCTGAGCATGACCAGTGAGTAGGAAACAAGTTAAATTGCCAGGTGTTCAAGCACAACTACATAGGATAGCAACCAAGCCCCGTGTCAGCATAACATATGGCTCCCGGGATAAAAAAAGCGTGAGACATGACAGGGAGAATCGCAAGACAAATCAGCCATGCGTTAATGGCCATAGAGAAATGTGGGTGTAACTCAGCTATATGCTGGCATAATGGCCAGCTAGCAACTGGGGATGTGGCAGGGAGGGAGCAAGACCTTTTCAGAATTCTTTCAGCCTTGCTTGGCTCCCTGTGCCAGAAGAATGCTGCTCCAGCGAAAATGCTGGCACAAGTATAAAATCTCAAATGGATCTCCATGGGGCAGAAAGTCTCTCTGCCAGTCTCCTGCCATGCCTACGGCACTACAGGGCATCCCAGGATGCTAAATCTGCAGCCAATCACAGTTCTCCAAAGACCTATGTAAACTCCAGTCAGAGCATCCTTATCTCAGATGACAGTCTGCACAGCATGAAGCTACATCTCTCTGGCCTCATGTTGTAAACACTTACAACATACATTGGAGAGGGACTTTATTGGTCGGAATGCTACCAAAAGGGCACGTTGCACAATCAAGCATGATAAACATTGTTACAGTATATAGTTAGTACTGCTGCGCTTATAATCCTTAGGCATTCCTAAACAGAAACACCAAACTCAATTCTTTCAGCTGGGGATAAAAGGACAATTTACACTACTGCTTTTTTTGTGGTGGTACTCACCAATAGTAAGTATTGGCACCTGGGAGGGCTCTCCCAAGTCCTGATGGGAGATTAGTGCAAATTGGTGCAACCAATGAGTGCCAGCATTTTAAAAACAAAACAAAACAAAACACTGATTAGATCACTCACAAATTATATAAACCAATCATCAATAAATCTATTAAATAAATCCTACCCTTCAGTGTTCATCAGCGCAGTCCTAGAGATGCTAATAGCTACCAATCATTTTGAATCAGCAACATCTTTGTGCCTGCTCAGTTTCGGAAAAACCCATTGCAAACCAGTTGGGCAGCCTTTGTAACTGCTTGGCATGAACTGAACTGAAGTGATTGGCTCACACCAGATCACCCACCTTCGAACATGGGAAGTTCGACAGTTAAATGTGTTTGCAGCAAAATTCGCAGCATTCCTTGTTCTTGCATAGAATGCCTATTATACAAAAGCTAATCGAAATTATTAGAAGATGTGGGTCAGAAATTAAAATATTATTGGCACATTTTAAATGAAAAAGCTGCATGTTATAGGGTACCCATTTTTGGTTTATGGAGGATGAAAAGGCCATTTGGACCTCATGCTCATGTGTAGAGTAGAGTTCTGGATCCTGGTACCTCATCTGTACAGAGCCTGAGCAGAGAGGGCTCTTCCAACAGTGCCTTTTTTGGGGCCGGGGGTCTGCATTCTGTAGAACTGGATTCAAGTGAAATCTCTGGGGCTGATGTAGATGCTAGATAGCAAGGCAATTTTCCTCTCTTCAGAAAAAGGACAAGTAAAGATGGCCCTGAGGGAATATGTGACCTAGCCAGCATGACCCTGAATTCCACATTTTAAAATGTCAAAGCCAATTGTCTAATGTGAAAAGCCTTTGGCATTACATTATATTTTCCATGTCCTTTTTTCCCTTCGCTGAAAAACAGTTCTTGTAAAATTCAATATGCCCATTATGGTAAACATTTAAAATTTCTACCAGAATGAACTGAGGTAATCATCACATGTGATGATTTGGAAAGCAATTAATGAACCCACCCAAGTGTTGTACAAAGGGAGCTCTAATCATAAACTTGCTATTATAAATTGACTCAGTTTCCAAAGCCACAAAGAGATCCATTAACTGTACGGTCACATTAAGATTTGTCTGTATACATATTATATGCATGATGCTATTTACAGGACTACTTAAAAACATACTGACTTCTTCCCAGTGGCACATTTGGGTTGGAGACTGTTAAACGAGATGCTTTTGATTAATGTGAAACATGGCATGGCAAGTGTATATTTTTCAGTAAAACAAATTTAAAAACCTAAAGGAAAAGGTTTCTTAAATACATCAAGATTTGGAAAAACTAGTAGTTATCAATGAGGAAATTTCAAGTACATTTACATGGTCCTTAGAGCTCATCTTTCAACCGATCTTGCTCATTGCTCAAAAGTTTGCTCTTAGCACTGAAAGCGTTGAGAGTTACCAGATGGTTACTATTTGGATGCTGAGCTCTTCTAGTTCTAGTAAACTTAATTCAAAATGAAGGTTCTCAGCTGCTCACAGCAGGCGCTTGGCTTCTTTTATGATCTTTCATTTGGTCCTACTTTAGCTCCTATTTCTTGATATGATGGAAGCCAGGCGAAAGAAGAATGGTAGTTCACAGTGCAATCCTAAGCAGAGTTAGGGGTGCCAGATGGTTTCAACAAAAATACTGGACACATCATAAAAATATATCGACTCCTCCCCCACAAGATATCGGAAATTTAACAACAAGATTCTACATTACATCTTATTATTTCCTTTATTAATCAATTAAGGATCACAACAAACCATTTCAACACAGATATATAAAACATCACCAATGCCAATTAATCATTACAAATAAACAAATACAAGTAAAACTGGTCCCAATTTTTACCATATCTGGACTTTTTACTAGACCAGACTAGTTTGGTGAGGTAAGTTGACTACAGATAAGCAGGTAGATCATCAAAGATTCAGTGAGATAAGCAGACTATAAATATATTTAGCATTGATTCAGATTTTTAACAGTCTCTAACCAACATAGTTTAGCAGAATATAATAGATTAGTTCAATGAAAAAAGATGGCTACAAATAAGCAGGCATATCATCCAAGAGGCAAAATGAACACAGCTAGCCATGGCCAAGGGTGATGTGCAAAATGAACTTTAAAATTTCTTTCTAGCATACAGAGAAGGGCAGTGTGCACAATGGTTAGAGTACTGGACTAGGGCTGGGGAGGCCTGGGTGCAAATCCCAATTTTTGCCACAAGGTTCACTAGGTGGCTTTGTGCCAGCCACTCTTTCTCAAAGGCATTTTGTGAGGGGAAAAATCAAGGGGTAGAAATAATGTTTCCTCTCTCTTACAATACATAGAATTATGCGTCCTCCAATGAATCCAGTAGGCTACATAGAACCTAGGCTACATTTACAGGGTGCATGCCTCCTTCACCCCAACCTTTCTGCACTTTAAACACCATAGCTCTCTACATTCTACTCACTGCAACTCCCGAGGGTGGGCACTAGCAATCAAGATTGTGGAGCTGAAAAAATGCTAAAGCCTGGCTTGGGAATTGTCAAGCAAGAAGGTGAACAAAAAACTATTATGCAGGACCAAGAGATGAAGAGCCTCCAAGAAATAATTCATGCCTGGGTATGAAGCACATCTGGAATCTTTTTTGAACTATAAAACAGTAGGGCAGTGCAATCTGCCAGACATTAGCTAAGTGGCCTTAGGGATAGGCTTACCAGGTCCCTCTTCTTCTAGGTTTTTGGAGTTGAGGGGCAGGGGGGTCACGCGCTCCCAGAAGTGCTGCATTGCAAAGGGCCAGTTTCCACTCAAACTCCCATTTTCAATTCCAGATACTGACCCAGCTTAGTTTTCAAGATCTGATGAGATCAGGATATATCATGCCACCTTCCCTCCCACGGAGCTTCTTATGTTAGATAAAAGTAGGGTAGTTAGTTCAAATGAGAGTTGAGATGCTATTTGTTTCTTGCTTTTTTAGTGCTGCTGCCAATTTAAAATTGTTCTAGTAGGCCTGGTTGGTTTTATTTTTTGGTTTAGATAATATTTTATATGTGCTGTTTTATTAGTTAGCAGTGCAATCCGAAGCAGATTCTATCTATACATTTCTAAGACCACTGAAGTCAGAGGCTAGACAGGTGTAACTTTGCTTAGGACAGCACTGAAAAACTCCCTATTGCACTTTTGGTGGTATATAAATATTTTAAATAAATAAATTCTGCTTATTATGTCCACCTCTTTATGTCTGATGAAGTTTATACATCTGGCCTAAGAAGCAAGTGTAAGTCTTTTTAATTGTCATTTCTTCAATGGCATGTTGAATGCTGTGCCAGGAATCATTGCCATTCTGGTACAACTCTTATCCTTCTATCTGCGTTGTCTTAAGCAGAATTACATCCTTCTAAACCCATTGACTTCAATGGATTTAGAAGAAGGTAACTCTGCTTAGGATGGCACTGTGTTGCATGTTTCATGTACAAATGTGTGCTTTTGCTGCAACTGCTGCAGCATAGTTGTACTAAAACCCGTACTGCAGTTTAGGCAAAGCATCATGATTCAGAGCATTTGATATGTCCTTTGGCTGGTGCTAGGATCCTCACTCTCAGCCCTATGAGTGGCTGTTTTAGCAGCGTCACTCATAAGATTAGCTAGTGATTCTTTGAACAGCTATCATGAAAGCAGCTGTGCTTTTTTCTGGCTTGATTTTTAAACCTTGTTGCTTTTGCATTTGGGCATCTGAACTTTCCCAGTGCTGTCACACTAAAATCTCTTCCAATGTTTGCATACAGTGGGGTTATTCAGAGGCAACTGACCACACACAGCTTAGTTTCCACCTCCCTAGGTCCTCTCTCCTCCCCTCTCCCTTCAAAAATCATGGCAATCATTGTCCAATACAGCATTCCTTGAATTTATTATCCTTGCCATTTTTTGTATACAAATTTATTAATAACATGGAGCTGATGCTATGCAGATGTCCAATGTATAATCAAGGAAAAAAAGAAATAACTGCTATTATTATATGGAACTATTCACTGATTGGCTGCATCTGTATCCAGCCCTTCTTCCAAGAAGCTCAGTCTTCAGTGTTCCTTCCTTTTCTCCTTCCATGTTACCATTTCCTGTTTCCCTCCTTCAGTTTCTCCTGTCCCTTTCCCCTGCTTCCTTCCTTCCATTCCATATTTTACCTTTTTTCAGACTTCCCCCATCACCTTTGACTGACAGAAAGGCTTGGATAGCTTAGCAATATTGCTGTGGTCACTTGGCAACCCCCAAAATGGCCACCAAGATCTCACACCGTAGTCTCAAGAGATCTCTGTGGGCTTTCATTTCCTAAAGCTACAAATGTTACTGTTATAATTCTGGAGTTTTAACCCCCAATGTTTTGTTTTGTTTAGATTTCATATGTATCTGCACACTGGAACTTCCCTCAGGTTTGTATAAATCCCCCTTTGGGTGTCTCTGGCCCCACAGTATGGATTTTTTTGATCCCCACTCTACTCCCCAGTTGAGAAACTGCAATGGTTATTGTACAAATAAAATCCATAAGCCTCTTTGTTTATGAAGTATACATCTTCACAATAGTAACATATGAATGATAACACAACAAAGCTCACCAACCTTGCCATGTTACCACATGGTTCTCAATTGTGCATTCTGAGTACTGATCACATCTGTTTTGGGTTTATCTTTCTGTGGGGAAATTGTTGGGACTGAAATGGTACACGTTTGCAAAATATCATTGAGAAACAGTTCTTGTTCATTTCTCCCTTATAAATCTCACTGATACAAATTAGCTTGAGCAGAAAACTATGATGATTTCTGTGTCAGATTCACATCATTTCTGCCTTTTGCAGTGCAACACATCGAAGCTGGAAAAGTTTTAAGGACGGTGTAAGTTTCATCCTCAGAGCACAGCAGTTTACAATGACTGCACCAGTTCCTATATGTTGTCAGTAGAGCTGGTAGAGAACACATGCACATGCAACCTGCTAAGCTGCTATCTATTACACTGAATAAGTTGTACAACAGTAGTGTTACTGTAGAGGCAGTAATATAGCTAGACTTGGAGAGAAGTGACTAGTGGAGTTCCTCAGGGATCTGTACTGGGCCCTGAGTTGTTCAACATCTTTCTAAATGATTTGGATGAAGGAATAGAGGGGATGCTTATTAAATTTGCAGATGATACTAAATTGGGAAGGGTACCAAATACGGTAGAAGACAGAGCCAAGATGCAGGATGATCTTGACAGGCTGGAGAAGTGGGCTAGAACTAATAAAATGCACTTCAACAAAGACAAATGTAAAGTTCTGCATTTAGGCAGAAAAAATCAAATGCATAATTATAGGATGGAGGAGACTTGTTTGAGCAGTAGTGTGTGTGAAAAGGATCTTGAGGTTTTAGTAGACCAAACACTGAACATGAGTCAGCAGTGATGCGGTAGCTAAAAAGGCAAATGCAGTCTTGGGCTGCATCAACAGAAGTATAGTGTCCAGATCACGTGATGTGATGGTATTGCTTTACTCCGCTCTGGTTAGACCTCAACTAGAGTACTGTGTTCAGTTTTGGGCATCACAATTTAAGAAAGATGTAGACAAGCTGAAACGTGTCCAGAGGAGGGCAACAAAGATGGTGAGGGGTCTGGAGACCAAGTCCTATGAGGAAAGGTTGAAGGAGCTGGGTATGTTTAGCCTGAAGAGAAGAAGACTGAGAGGGGATATGATAACCATGTTCAAGTACTTGAAGGGCTGTCATATAGAGGAGGGTGGTGAGTAGTTTTCTGTTGTCCAAGAAGGTCGGACCAGAACCAACAGGTTGAAATTAAATCAAAAGAGTTTCCGTCTACACATGAGGAAGAATTTTCTAACTGTCAGAGCGGTTCCTCAGTGGAACAGGCTTCCTCTGAAAGTGGTAAGCTCTCCTTCCCTGGAGGTTTTTAAGAAGAGGTTAGATGGCCATCTGTCAGCAATGCTGATTCTGTGACTTTAGGCAGATGATGAGAGGGAGGGCATCTTGGCCATCTTCTGGTCACCAGGGGTGTGTGTGTGGGGGAGGTAGTTGTGAATTTCCTGCATTGTGCAGGGGGTTGGACTTGATGGCCCTGGTGGTCCCTTCCAACTATGATTCTATGACTCTGTACGTTCAGGGCTGGGGGAAAATTAGTCTTTAACCCTGGTTTCTACTGACCTACCTAGCTGGCTGTTATCAGATTTATTTATACAAGATACGCAGAATTATCTTTCAAAGTTTTAAAGTAACTGTTTTTATTCCTCTGTGATTATTCTCACAATTTCTTTTGAAAACCTTAACCCCATTGACAGCCTTAAGAGATTAAATGTTGTAATGGTGGCACATGGGAAATTTATGGGGTCACAGTGCCACAAGGCTAAAGAAGCCGCTGACTCCAAGAAGTATGCTTAAATGAAGCATTATCAAAAACTTCCCAATAATTTAATTTAAATCCAAACATTTGCATGGTCTGCAAAGTTTGAATGGTAACATGTAGTTTCCCCTCCCCCAAGTATGGGTACATAGATGGATTTTTTTAGTCATTTCTTTTAACGAGCTTGCACAGGAAAAAACATCCAGGGGAACTGCATTAATGGGCCAGGAAAAGCATTTAAAAAACATCAAGAGAAAATGGCTGTGTATGTAACGATTAGAATCCTGGCCACATAAATCCTACAACTTCTAAACTGTTCCAAATGGAGAAATGGAAGAGGTTCAAGTCAAAGAGATGACAGCATTCCTTGCCCTTATGGTTCCCTTTTCATGTATTCAATAACAGTTAAGCAGTTACCCGTGCAATCCTGAAGGGAGGCAGCAGAGTTGCTTAGGAGCCAGTATGACCCAGTGCTGGTATATGTGCCATTTACGCCATCTAAAGTGGCACAGATGCTGGTGCAGGGCCACTTACACTGGCTCCAGGGAGTGATGCAGCAGCACGAGGCTTGGGCATCGGTGCTGCCTCACTGGTAGTGTTTTTCCATCACAAGCCCGCCCTGGAATTGAGGGGGTCAATCCAGGAGTGTTCCTGGGGACGGAGCTGACTTTAGCTCCCTAAGCCCTATCACCCTGGGAACGCCCCCTTTTGCAGGTGGCTCCTTGTTCTTGCAAAATAGCTGCCGTAGCTCCATGAAACTCAATGGAGGAGTTTCACAGGGTTTTGTGTGGATCACCTTTTTTCCTTGTTATTTTGGGCTGGGAAGCCTCTGACCCAAGTACCCCCTCCCCTCGGATTGCTCTGAAAGTCACTCCAAGAAAAAACACCACGAAGTCATTAGATGCTCAATTTACAGTGCATTCCTGAGCTTTCGGCGTGGGGGAATGGCAGGGAGGAGGCGTTGTTGCAGCTCCTCCTAACTCGTTTCCCTGGCGCCGAAAACTCAAAAAATGCCTTTAAAAGGCTTTTTAATTTTTAAATGGGGCTTTTTCCCCCATAGAGAAAAGTGAGTCTGTGCCTACTAAAAATCAGGCTCAGCTTTGCTCTTCTCGCCACTGGCATACTCGAGGCGAAAGAGGACAGGAGGCTGCCTAACGGCAGCTCCTCCCCTTGGCCTGCCCTGGGAACTCCTCCCAGGATGCCAGAACACCCCCTGGATTGCCGGCGTGGGCCCTTACACCAGTGGGACGCTGGTGGAAGGCCATGTCAGCGTCCCAGGGTGGCACTGCTGTGGCATGGTCCAGGCTTCCCTGCCAGCGTTGGGGCCACTAATGCCAATCCAAGTAGCCCAGACTTGGCCTCCTAAGGGCTTTCTTGGCCTTCTTGGCTTCCTAAGGGCTTTCGCCCTTAAAGCTCAGGAATGCGCTGTTAGTATACTTACCCCATCAATTTTAAAGTTAAAAATACCTTACAAATTTAATATTTATAACTGTTATTTATGAACTTCTTCATAACCCTCTGAATAAAGGCATTCTAATCAAAGTTGTACCCAATGTAATTCAGAAATATTTACAATGGAGCATTTGAATTTGCTATAGTTGGCTTTCATAATGCTAACAGTAATAGAAAGGGGAACTATCCACCAATACCCTACAATAAAACTTATCACTATAGCTTAGAGAAATTCGGGGAGCTGATCTGAATAAAAGTAAGTTAATCTTTTTCCTGTCACACCCATTGTTGCATGTTATGAAAACAATATTCAAGAACTTTTGATATTTAAATACATGATCTTGAGAGTCATTATCTAAAAATAAATCATAAATCATGAGAGTTTAGGTGAACATTCTAGAGAGTTTAATGCTGACAAAACAAAATGATATTGTTGAAATCAAAGGAGCTACGCTACTGAACCTCTTTCAATAGAGATTAGAGTCTCATTGATTTTTAAAGGGGGTATTGACTACTTCAAGGAATGTACACAGATTGTTAGTAATAGTTTGTCTCGCTGACATAAAGTGCAGTCTTAAGGAAAGTTACACCCTTCTACGTCTCTAAACTTCAATGGACTTAAAAGGGTATATTTCTGTTTAGGATTGCACTGTTATTCCTTCAGACATTTTGAAGTTCTTACTAAACATTTTCAAGAATGTGCGGGCTGTAACTGTTTAGGTTTCTAAAGTTAATTTGCTCTTGGTAAGCAAACTGGAACAGAACAATAAACTATAAACTCCTCCTATAAAATTATTATTGTTCCTTAATGTATTTTCATGTCTTTTGAGGCACAAGAGATTCCATTATCTCAAGAAAGGAGGAGCCATTATGTAAGACTAAGCTGTGTAGCTCTAAATTCAGAGGGCTAGCAGTATTTGTCTGTTGTAGCAAAGCTCCCCACAGTGCTGTGGCACCTTTAAATGAAAAGAAAACAAGAAACAAAAAGACCTGAACAGATAGTAGAAAACAGTTTAAGGTAAAAAATAAATGGCAGCTCAGAATTGTCTGGCTAAAATACTTCTTCAGAAGCAACCCTGACCCCGGCTTCAGCCGGGGATTAAGGGCGGGGTACCCTGGTTAGTATTTGGATGGGAGACCACCAAGGAAGACCAGGGTTGCTGTGCAGAGGAAGGCACTGGCAAACCACCTCTGTTAGTCTCTTGCCATGAAAACCCCAAAAGGGGTCGCCATAAGTCAGCTGCGACTTGACAGCACTTTATACATGCACACACACACACACAATAAATAAATAATATTAATAATTTATTTGTGTCACCAGAGAGAGACAGTTTCTTGTGACTGAAATCTGTGCCCCAGAAGAAAGGTTTTCAACTGATATGTCTTGGGCAACTGCATTTCTTTGTTATAAAGAACAGTTTCCTAAGCCGCTGTGTTCCTAAGCCAAATTGGTCCCTGTGTCAGGGTGGGCATGTAAACAATGTCCTCGATATTTATTCACGTCATTTATAGTCCACCTTTCTCACTTGGACTCAAGGCGGATTACACAGCATGAGTCAATATAATTGACAAGATGGGTTATTCAGTAAACAATACAAAAGGATTAGGGTTGTAGAACCAATCAGAAATCTAAAAACAGAACTGAAGCAAAGCATAAGCATCAGTCTTAACATGACACATGAAATGACACAAAAAATACATAGCAGGATCCTAGTCTCAGTAAGCTAAACACATTACATGATATAGGCTAGACTGGATCTTGGGGTGCAAAAAACCCCCACAGGTCTCAGTGAAGAGCCATGAGGACAACACCTTTTTATCTTGTTTTCTATACTTATTGGAATTTCCCTCCAGTTTTTCCCTCCTGTACTTTTAAAGATGACCAGATTTGTTGCAGAAGAAACTATTGTTTGCCGAAGCCTACTTTGTCAGACATCTGAAGAAGTTCTGCTGTTGTATTATCATAAATGCAAAACTCCAGAAGGGAAAAAATGTTATTACACCTTGCACTCAAAGATCTCCTATAAGAGATTAGTGCTTTGCTGCATGTTTGCCCTGAACTAAATTTTTACTTTTTCATCCCATGGTTTCTTTCCCATTCGCTTGTTTTTCTCTCCAGGTACTCAGAAGCTATGTAGTGTCACAGTGCTATGTAACTCATCACATTTGGCTGCAGTTCAGAGATGGGCAACGCTTTCTGAATTGGTTGTATCCTAGCTAATCGGGGATTTCAGAGTAACAGTGATGATACTACTGAGGGAAAACAAACTGCATTCTAAGCAATGCAGTGATGATTGAAGAAAAGGTTCGCCTGCATCACTTTAACCTTTCAACCTACTCTCCATGAGATAGCAGATTCTTGTGTCCATGTATGCAACCAATCAGGGTGAAAATAATCCATTGCTAATGAGATGTCACTGCTAGTTCATTAAAATAGAGAAGGACCATAGTTCAGTGGTAGAGAGAAGATGCCTTACATGTATAAAGTTCCAGATACAATCCCAGTCATCCCTAATTAAAGGGAATCAGATGGCAGGGATGGCAAAGACCCCTGCCTGGGACTCTGAATAGCTGCTGCCAGCCAGAGTGAAAGATATTGGGTAGATAGACCAGTAGTCTCACTCAATAGTAGGTGTATGGTGATTGAAGCAACTCTGTAATGATCTAGCTTGTGATGTCACTCCATCATATTGTGTGCCATTCTGGTTACCTATTTGCTGAGGTAAACTGCAGTACTCAGGGCACTTTCCTGGGAGTAAGCCCTGTTGAATAACACAAGACTTACTTCTGAGTAGATCTGAATAAGATGGCTTCTGTAATGAACTAAATGAGTAAATAATACAGCTATATCTTCACTTGGTCCTTATTTTAAATGCCACTTTTTTACTGTTCATTTTCAAACTGATGTTGAATTTATTCAAGAGAAAAAAATATTATATTCATGAAATAATTTACATTTTCCTTGTTGATATATGATTAAAAAACAGAGCCCTATTACTTATGAATGCATATATGAGTGGAATTGTAATTATCCTAGATTCTGGTCAATACAGAATGTTTTTGTAATTAAGTCCATCCTCCAGTTATATTTTTTTAACTTTGTTTCAGGTACCCCTCTTTTTCCCTCTTATTTTTTTTCCTTGTCCTAGTTACCAATGCCAATGAGTATAAACATGTCATATAAATATGACTATGAGCAATAAACCAGCACCTTGCCTGTCAGTGTTACAAAACTGGTGTATGTTTTCAGTTAATTTCTTCAAAGTTCAAAATATGGTACGGATGCTCCCTAAACACAGTAATTTTATTCATTCGTTCAGATATTTATTCTCTACTTTTCTCCTCAATGAGGAGCCAAAGCCACTTACAAGACTGTTCTTTCCCTCCTCCATTTATCCTCACAACAGCCCTGTGAAGTATGTCAGGCTGAGAGAAAGTGGCTGACCCAGTGATCCTCCATGGCAGAGTGTTAATGACTTAAGTTTATTCTTGACATTCATTTGTTTACAAGATATCATTCTGACTGTTATGTATGTATGTTTGTATATTACAGTAAGCAGGGGGGACCTCGCTGAGCTTGGGGTTCTCCAAGGCTCCTAAGACTGCATGTGGCCATTGGTCACTAGAGGTGTATTCCGCCCCCCAATCACGGACTGGGGGGAAGTGGCCGCAGGCGGCCAGGGGGGCATATAAGCGGGGGGTCTGACCACTGTAAGCAGTTCTGTTCCCATTCTCAATAAAGTGGTTGTTGTTGGAACTCCGTCTCTGACCTCGTGTGTCCTCCCCACGCGGACTTAACACTGACTATATACAATAATGAAATGACTGGCCCCCATGCCAATCATGACACTAGCAAAATCAGACTATTCACAGGCTGCATCTACACACTGCTGGATATTGTGCTCTAATTGCACTATGTGTGTGTGTGTGCTGGCACTTCCAACTCATGGCAACCCTATAAATCAATGTCCTCCAAAATGTTTTATCTTTGACAGCCTTGCTCAGGTCTTGCAAACTGAGGGCTGTGGCTTCCTTTATTGAGTCAATCCATCTCTTGCTGGGTCTTCCTCTTTTCCTGCTGCCCTCAACTTTTCCTAGCATGACTGTCTTTTCTAGTGACTCTTGCCTTCTCATAATGTGACCAAAATATGATAGCCTCAGTTTAGTCATTTTAGCTTCTAGGGTCAGTTCAGGCTTGATTTGATCTATAACCCACTGATTTGTTTTTTTGGCAGTCCATGGTATCCGTAACACTCTCCTCCAACACCACATTTCAAAGGAGTCTACTTTCTTCCTGTCAGCTTTCTTCATTGTCCAGCTTTCACACCCATACATAGTAATAGGGAATATGATGGTATGAATTAACCTAATCTTGGTGGCCAGTGACACATCTTTATCCTGAAGAACTCTTTAGCCATGCAGGAAAAAATGGGAGTGTAAGTTAGCCTGCTCAAGCCTCTGAGAGCTGCAGGGAGAGATCTTGGTGGTATGGGAAGGGGATTTTGAAATAGTTCACCTATGCTGAGATGCCTTGTTTTTTATGCATGTGTAAATCAATACAATCAATGGCTGGGACATCCAATAAGCATGCAATATTGCAGAAAATTTCAAACAAACAGAAATCTGACACAGAGCTGAAACAATGCTTAAATAAAGCCTAGGCATTTGAACATGCCCCATTAAGTGATGCAGAAATTATCTAGTAGGAGCATACTTACATCAAGAGACTGTACACAGTAGTATAGTCAACACTCCCTACACCTTTACCAAAGCATCTTTCTGAACCATTTCCTTACAGTACAGCCCTCTTACTGTAAAAAATAATAATCATCTTACTACAAACCTCCTGAATAATTCAATCTTGCGTTGTTTGTGGAAAGCTAGGAGAGTGGGAGCCTTCCTGACCTCAGGCTGGCTGTTCCGCAAGGTGGGGGCCACAACGGAGAAGGCACATGTACAGGAAGCTGTTGATTTTGCCCATGTAGGGTGGCACCTGCAAAACACGTGTGAGTCTTGACAGTCATGAAACCAGCAAAACCAGCAACTCACATGCGTCCCTGGTATGCAAAAGAACATGATTCTATAAATTAACCAAAAAGGGAACAGTCAAAACTATTCAGAAGGAGAGTGAGCACATGGTAGGACACATAGAATGTTGAGAGTTCTTTAAAGGGGGGAAGATTGAGAAGGTGATGAGAAAATTGGCTGATTCACGCTCAATGGAGTTTACAGAATCCTGGAGATTTCTGTGTATGCGGTAATCTTCAAATTATTTACTCCTTCCTTCCTATGATTTCTTGTGAGCCCCCTACTTGTTCAGTCTAATAATAAAGTGGTTGGCACCTATGCCAAAGAGTAAAGTACGTGAAGGGAGCTAAGCACCAGTTGGAGAGAGATTTAGGCATACCTTGAAGTAGAATGATATTTTACTTTTGATACCCCCAAATACGATTGCCAAAAGAAGACTGCACATGTGTCCTGCCATGGAAAGCAGGCAGCATGAGGGTGAAGTTCAGGTATAGCTGCTCAGTCTTGTGTGTCTGTTAGTGGTAGGTAGGGTTGCCAACCTCCAGGTACTAGCTGGAGATCTGCTGCTATTACAACAGATCTCTAGCCAATAGAGATCTGTTCACCTGGAGAAAATGGCGACTTTGGCAATTGGACTCTGTTGCATTGAAGTCCCTCTCCTCCCCAAACCCCACCCTCCTCAGGCTCCACCCCAAAAATCTTCTGCCGGTGGTGAAGAGGGACCTGGCAACCCTAGTGTTCAGGTAGGGTTGCCACCTTCCAGGTACTAGCTAGAGATCTCATGCTATTACAACTGATCTCCAGCCCATAGAGATCAGTTCACCTGGAGAAATGGCTGCTTTGGCAATTGGACTCTATGGGATTGAAGTCCCTCCCCTCCCCAAACCCCGCCCTCCTCAGACTTCACCCCAGAAATCTCCAGGGATTTCCCAACCTGGAGCTGGCAACCCTAGCTAGTGAGCAACAGGTGCATCTGGGAGGATGATGCTGCCACATGGCAGGCTCACTTTCCTTTCTGCACTCCCCCTCCTAAATATGAGCTGTGTGATGTTTCCTTTCGCTTGCAGATCAGGAATAGTGTACTCACTAGGGATCCTGCTCTTGGGTTCATGCAGAAGAGATGGATGTGTTCATGTAGAGATGGATGTGCTCCTTGTTAACAAGGAGATACAGGGAGGGGAATAAAAGCAGGTTGTGTATGCCTAAAACTACTAGGTTAACGTGTGAAATCAGTTTTTAATGGTTCGAAAACATTATTTTAATAAGCATAATGAATTCCAAATTTTCTTTGCCTTGTACAAAGACATAGAGTCTACTGGGCAGAAAGATTATTTTTTTTAAAGGATGATACGATCACATCTGGGCTTCAAATTATGGATAATTTATTGCAGGTTTGCAAACCACAGGGACAATCTGAGTACACCATTGTGCAATAATTCATGGGCTGCCTCATGGAGAAATTTCTCCCTCTAATGTTGTAGAGAGAAAATAAACCATAGTAATTTGTTTCCAAGATCAAGGTATTAATATTCCTAGATTCCATTTCCTTTTCATTAAACTCCACCTAAAAAGTACAAAGGTTGATGTGTTTGTGGATCTCACAGAGCAAAGCAGATCTCCTTCACAGCAATTCCCCCTTGGCAGTTTACCTGAGAAACATAGGCAAGTCCAATAGACCCTTAAAGATGCAATTAAAGGTGCAACCTAAGGGCAGATTCATATGTTACTTTTTACACAGTAATGTATTTAAAAAGTGGTTTCATTATGATGTCACCAGGTGACTATTCTGTTTTGGTTTCTTGATATTATGGTTTGTTTCATCTTTTTATGTTTATTGTTTTTTCTTTCAATTTTTTGGTTTGCTGCTATCACCAACCAGGAAAGCGGCTTGTTCAGCTTTGTAATAAATGCATAAATAAATACATTTTAACATATCCCTTTGCCACGGCACTCATTTACCTTGAATTATTCTTTGCTTAGTCCAAGTTAGTAATTATTATATCAGTGCCAACTGTTACTACATGCAGGCGTCTTCAAATAAAATGCTAACTAAACAGGACTGACTAAATACACCTCACTAAGCAAATAAAAAAGACGAAATTGAACCAAAAATGATTATACGGTTGGTATGATATCTCACTGGAGAACTTCAGCATAATGCTGACGATAATCAGCACAGCTCTACAAGCTGCTAAACCACCTCTCAGATGTTCTTTATTTATCAAAACACATACTGAGATACTGTTCTGAAACTAGGTTCGAGTCCAGTAGAACCTTAGGTACCAACAAAATTCTTGTAGTATAAGCTATTGAAAATCAAAGCTTCCTTTGTCAACTTATACCCCGAAAACCTTGTTGGTCTCTAAGGTGCTACTGGATTTGAATTTAGCTTTATTACTGCAAACCAACAGGGATACTCTCCTGAAACTATCTTACAGACCCAGCGTCTAGGGTGGTAGGGTTGCCAGCCTCCAGGTAGTAGCAAAAGATCTCCTGCTATTACAACTGATCTCCAGCCCATAGAGATTAGTTCACCTGGAGAAAATGGCCGCTTTGGCAATTGGACTCTATGGCATTGAAGTCCCCTCCCCAAACCCTGCCCTCCTTAGGCCTCGCCCCCAAAACCTACCACCAATAGCGAAGAGGGACCTGGCAACCCTAGCCAGAGGACAGTGAAGCCCAACCTTCCTGCCTGAACACTAGGGTTGCATAGTCCCTCTTCATGACCAGCGGGAGGTTTTTGGGGTGGAGCCTGAGGAGGATGGGGTTTAGGGATGGGAGGGACTTCATTGTCATAGTGTCCAATTGCCAAAGCGGCCATTTTCTCCAGGTGAACCAATCTCTATCGGCTGGGGATCAATTGTAATAGCAGGAGATCTCCAGCTGGTACCTGGAGGTTGGCAACACTACCAAACACCCCTCACGAGCATGCAAGAAAGACAGATGACAAGTAGCAAGAGTAAAACAGGACACAACTCTATTGGTTACTTCTGACAGAGCCTTGGCACAGCATAAGGGCAACAGATCCGAGCGTCAGCTGATCCGCCTGTTGACTGATGTGCAGACCACCTACCCCTAGTCTGCCTGCTGGGGGAGACACCATGAGATAGTAGCATGTGGGATTCCACTGTGGTGTAGGCCACAGTGTTGTTTCCTCTGCCACTTGGGGTGGCAGAGGAATAAATGGATCTGGCCCCATGCTAGGGTTGCCAACCTCCAGGTACTAGTTGGAGATCTCCTGCTATTACAACTGATCTCCAGCTGATAAAGATAAGTTCACCTGGACAAAATGGCCACTTTGGTAATTGGATTCTATGGCATTGAAATCCCTCCCCTCCCCAAACCCTGCCCTCCTCAGGCTCCACCCCAAAACCTCCCAGCGGTGGCAAACAGGGACTTGGCAGCCCTATCCCATGATGACACTACCACGTTGTGACAAAGCAAATGAACAGAATCAAAACCATAACAACACAGTAAAGGGTGGGCTGCATGGGATGAAGGCACGAGGCCAGATGGAGAACCTCCCTGATGCAGTCTGCCAGTATGCATCCTCCCCCGCCATTGGCAATGTTGGCAGCCCTGATTGGCTTGCCAGAACACTTCATCAGGCTAGCTGTTACAAAAAGAAAAGTAAAAAAATTGAAGGGAGAAAAAAAGCTTTTTTTTCAGGCCATGCTAGGATTTGGTGTAAATGCTATGCCGGACTGTCATTTTGAATTGCTTTTTCTCTTTGATTACAGCACTGGCCTCCTGGGAAGAAGAACTAAACAACTGAGGGTCGATCACATTGGAAAGATAAAGTCCAGCCAAGTCCAAATGTCATTCAGAAAGCCAGGTGAGAAGCACATTTCTCTTTGAAGGCTGAAAGCAGAAGGAAACATTTGGTAGTATTTATATTAACAATGTGAGATAAATTTAAGATGGAGCACAAAGTACAGTCAATTGCAATCAGGTAGTTTAACCTTGTGTATGCACTCGTACACTTTTCTTAGGCTTGTTCTCATATTGATGACAATCCCTTCTTTCTGGGCTGAAATTAGGTATCCACAAAGAAGATTTAGGCAGTAAGTCATTTTGAGAATTCTAGTCAAGAAATCCACTGCTGCCAAAAAATAGAACATGTTGACTTAGCTAACAAAAGATAAGGTTATGATAAGAAAAGGATTAATTTTAGAGATAAGGGAAGCCAGTAATAACAAACAAAAGTACAGGCTTAGTTCACATGCCAAGAAAACTTTCAGAATCATGTGCAACTATTATGGGTGTTTTTTTCATTGGTCAGAATTCCATCATCCCAATTTGGTAAAGAAAATATTCTAAGTAGTCACTTTCAAACTGGAAATATTTTCTGCTAAATCCATTAGAAAGCATTTTCTTCTCCTGTGGCCAATCAACTATCAACCTGAGAGGTTCATTTGGCCTCATGGCAGCTCTCCCAAGCGGAATGCATTACACACTACTTGTATGCAAGCCATTTTAGTTTTTTTCTTGATTGGAGAAAGTTAAAATAAATTATTCATCCCTTTTATAACCGAGATTAGCCTTTGAAAAAAAATGATGGAGGTAAAGTTCAGATCGGATCTTGCTGATGTTTCTTTTAGGTTTGAGGACTGAGATACACATGATACATTTTAGTACCTCCCTGTTTTTTTAAATACTACATGCTGCTACATGGCAAGGGGGTCTTGATCTGGGTTACAGCTAGGGTTGCCAACCTCCAGGTAGTTACAATACAAAATAGGCACCTCCGTGCCAGTACCAATGGTTAGAAAATCTGCCATGGAGTCTTCAGTACAAAAGTAGCAAAAAATCTTATTGGTGCTTACACATATGACATCAACAATACAAGAGTGAAAGATACATATAAGAACAGTCAAAGTTATATACAGTATGTACAATCTAAATAGGGTGCAGTCTCAGTGCACCAATTGCCATGTTCTTTCAAGTAAATGTTGTATTTTCTTCAAAAAGTACAATAGTAGGTACCATCCCAAAAGCACACTTTTTGGGAAAAGGTGGGGGACGGCCGTTTCAGATCTTTTCTTCAGCCCCAAACAGTAAACATATCCAAATAGTACCCAATAGTCAAATCTTTCACTCTGTTCTCAGTTCCCCGAGGGATACTCTAAAGTGAAGCCAAGTACAAGGTTTTGCCACCAAGAAAAGATTTGAAACGGCCGTCCCCCACCTTTTCCCAAAAAGTGTGCTTTTGGGATAGTACCTAATATTGGACTTTTTGAAGAAAATACAACATTTACTTGAAAGAACATGGCAATTGGTGCACTGAGACTGCACCCTATTTAGATTGTACATACTGTATATAACTTTGACTGTTCTTATATGTATCTTTCACTCTTGTATTGTTGATGCCATATGTGTAAGCACCAATAAGATTTTTTGCTACTTTTATACTGAAGACTCCGGTGCAGAACCTCCAGGTAGTAGCTGAAGATCTCAGACTATTAAAACTGATCTCCAGCCGATAGAGACCAGTTCACCTGGAAAAAATGGCTGCTTTGGCAATTGGACTCTATGGCATTGAAGTCCCTCCCCTCCCTAAACCCCAAACTCCTCAGGCTCTGCCCCAAAAACCTCCCACTGGTGGCGAAGAGGGACCTGGCAACCCTAACTCTATGGCATTGAAGTCCCACCCCTCTCCAAACTCCATCCTCCTCAAGCTCCACCACCCCCAAATCTCCAGGTATTTCCCAACCTGGAGCTGGCAACCCTATTCATGTGACCCACTGCCAAGTCTTTTGCCCTGTCCCTGGCCTATGCCAATACCCTTTAGAGAATGGGCCGGTGGCACTGCTGTTGCACCAGCATCCAGCTGCCTCTGCCTTGCCGGGCCTCAGGATGGCACTGCCCATGTTTCATAACAAAATATTAAGAGGAACTGTTTAAGAATATATTTGGAATCTAAGTTTTAAGATACTCAATATATTCCTTGGCCATTGCCTGCAGAATAAACTTACAAAGCCTTACATGTTTTGGTTCTACTTTAAATATTAACAGTTACAGTTGTAAGTTGTGAAAAATGTAATGTTTAAACCATAGCTATGTTGTTCATTTAGGCAATGCTTCCAAATATGTCAGTCTGTTTCTCCAACAGACCTACCAACAAGGTAGCTCAGAGCCAGGTTTCTATTAGTTCCCAGGATAAAATGACAGACTTTTGCAAATTCACAAGGCCTTCATGCTGAGACGAGAAGGGAGGCAAAGGACACAGGAGGAGGGTAAATCCACAGAATTACCTGTGGAGAAAAAAAAAAGAGGGCTCTTCTAGTCATTCCAAACTCCAGAGCAGAAAGTTACTAAACTGGCTCTTTGTTTGCTCTAGCATAGCATTTAGACTGCAGCAATATTTTTCCTGCAGCTTGCATATAAGCACCAATGGAATACCAAAATATTTACTTTAACAAATCTGGCTAATTTCTCACTTATTGTAACTATTATGCCCGTATTTATGCAACTTGGGTACCATCCAGAGAGAGTTAAAGTATGGTATTATGGGACATCAGACAGTTAAATATGTACTAGGCTCCACCAGCGTGGTGTAGTGGTTAAGAACGGTGGTTTTGTTACAGGCTTTAACATATTAGAGCACATAAACATAATATTAAAGTTGTACATATGCAGAATAATTCAGACAATAACACAACTACACACACTTTGCATACATGAAGAACTTTATATTCCCTTTAACAGAGGGGGAAGAATGCTAAAAGCAAAAAGTTTCTGTCTCTAACACTCTAACAGAGGCTGCAGTAACTTTCAAATGACATGTCCTTGCCAAGGACCTTCTCGGAGAGAGTGCCCTCTAGACTGCATGACATCTGGAATGTCCTCTAGACTTAGATACTGTCATTGTCCTCTACCTGACTTCTAAGACAGGGAAGCCTTTCACAGTCCTTCACAGGTCCTTCGTAGCTACAGGCTTCAATGATAAAGCTTCAAGGGCTACATCCACATAAGATGCCTGTCTACTCCTGAGATACTAAAGTTGAAATGTAAACTATAATTGTGTTTTATGATTTAAATATGAATGCTAGGTCCTAGAACTTAATGAATGTTATCAAATGAAAGGTCTTTTTCTGTAGATGAGAATGATACTAATATTGAATATACAGAATAAGGATAAAGCTTAAAACTGATTGTTTATGATTGTTTATAATTAGCAGCAAAGACTCCAGTAAGGAGAAAGCCATACAAAGTTATAGAAAAGGGGACTTGACTGAGTGATAGTCAACATGGGTTGAATTGTTCTGTGGGGATATATACAGGTACTTGTGTTTCTTTACCATGGGACAGTCCTACTGGTAGGGAATGACACGGTGAATACGGCATGGAGAAAATGTTAACCCTCTTTCCCATTCCTTATTGCTATTGTTCTAGTTTGGCCCTGAGTGGCAGAAATGATCTGTCTATCAATGTGTTATCTAAGTGTGAATGACAGTGGTGATCTGTCTGCCCTTTGACTGGTGGACAGGTCTTGGGAGTTGTAGGGATTCAAATTAGGAATATAACATTCTATTTAGGATTTGACCTTCTATTTCACTCAAGGTATGTAATCCCCTATTCCATCATAAGGAATGCTTTAAAAATGCATTTTCATACCCCCCAAGACTGGCTCTTTCAGCCCTCCACCCACTAAATAAATAGAAATTACATTATATAAATTGCTCCTAACTCTTGGACTATGAGGATGTTACTTTCCACATCTGCCTTGTAGGAAAACACACAGCAAATGGAATCTAGTTCACAATCCTACCGTTTCCTGTAGAATGGTTACTAGAATTTGAGTGCCATTGAGTTTATCACTTATTTTAAAGAGAAGAAAATAGGAAAAAAGAGATAGAGATTAAGGAAACATAGGAATGGGAGAAGGAGAAAGACTTCCAGACAGAGAAGAGAAAAACAGATGTGGCATAACAGAGAATGTTACCCACATATTTCTGTTTTCAAGTGCCTACCATGTCAAGTATGATACATGAAGTAGGCACTGGCCTTGAAGCAGTGGGATTTGATACATCACTTTCATGTAAGCGATTTAGCACAGATGGAAACTAAGGTGATATAGTGCCATGAGAAGAATTAGACCAGGGGTGGGGAATATCAGGCCCGGGGGCCGTTTAAGGCCTGCAAAATCATTTGGTCTGGCCCTTCATGGGTCCTGACAGATCTGTAGCTCAGAAGGATCTAAGACTGGTGATCCACCCCCTCCCGCAGACAGGAATAGCCTCTATTCAAGGCAGATGTGAGTTTGTTTTGCCGAGAAAAGGAACCTTTTTTCCCCCTTGCAGAAGAGTCGTTAGCTATGGAGCTGCTAGGACCGCCCAAGAAATTGTGTTAACTCTTTCCCACCCGGGCCATGGAGAAACGTATTCCCTCTGTACTACAAGAGAGCTGGAGGCGGAAGTGGCGACAATGGAGGGGTTAAAGGGGGCAGGGCCAGAATGCGCAGGGTGTGTGTGGAAAGTTCTTAGTCAGTGTGTCCTCATTTCATCCCTGCAGGCAGAGGTAGCAGGAGCTCGCTGTAGAATCTGGCCCTCACCATGCGGAGCGAGAGCAACTCCAGCTTCACCCAGCTGGTGCAACAGACCGTCCTGTGCCACCAGGTGGGCGAGTGTGCCACCGGTTGGATGCCTGCCTGCTTGCCCATGGTGGGGTGGCGGTCATCTGGGGCAGCTGCCTGCTTGGGGCTTGGTTGGCTAATTTTAAAGTTGATAATTTTGTATGGCCCGTGAATTATGTTATAAATATCCAAATGGCCCTTGGAGGAAAAACGGTTTCCCACCCCTGAATTAGACTATGAATGTTAGGTGTGGTTTGTTTCCCCCCTTTTAATGGTTCATTATATTATATGGATCCTGGTAAATACCTCTCTGTAATTCAAAAGTATGCATAATATGAACAGAAATTGTCTCAACAAAAGGAATCAGTTTACCAAATATTACTAGTTATTTAGCACTTGTGAGTATTGGAGAAAAGACCACCCCAGCCCGCCTTCGAAGAAGTGAGGGCGGGGTGGATTTTGGCAGTGGTCGCGAGAAGAGAGCAGAACGCTGTGCATCGTCGGGTCTGACGTGCGATGAGGGTGGAGCCAAGGGAAGGGATATATTGGACTGGGTCGCATAGACCCTCCCTCTTTGGAAGGGTAACAAAGGAGACAGCAGCTACGGAGCAAGAAATCCCGATAGAGCCACGTGGCTAAGTATAGGGGGGGGGGTTGACTGGGGGTGCTTCTGTACTCACAATACCCCTTTTTTCCCCTGGGATATTCGGCCTCTTTGGGGGAAGACTCGCTCTGAGCTGCGATATGCCAACTGGTCGGCTCTCGGCTCCTTCTTTGTTCCTCTCCACCTGCATTCGATGGCTGGACTGTGCTTCGGCAGCCCGGTGTCTCCAGGGTCCTACTGCCTGACGCATTAAACTTTCTTTATCTGTTTTTGCTGCTGCAGGCAGCCGGAAAGTTTGGCTTAGTTACTTGGGGTTTTAGGACATTTACGGCAGCCAGCTATGGGACCAGACATGGGCACGCAGGGGGCCTCTGGCACGGGCCAATGGCCCCAGTAGGATGAGAAGGCCCACCCGATAAGTGCGGGAGGGGCACGGGAGCTGAGGGCAGTTATTCAGCCGCGCCGCTCGGCAGCAGCAAGCCACCGATGTGGCCTCCCAGAAGGGCCCCGACGGGGCGCATTTTGATCCGCAGCCACTGGCTGGGACTCGGGCCATCAGGGCCCTTAGTCAAAACAAGGGCTGCTGGATGCACTGCAGCGAGTGACTGTGAAAGAGCCCTTGGAGAGTAATGAGTCCGGCTCAGGAGCCGGGCCCTCGGGTATGGGTGAGTCCATATTGCACACACATTCAGGGGTGACGCAACCTAGTGGAGAGAGGTCGGTTAGCACTCAGGCAATGAGTTTACCACCGCCTTACTGTACAAATGAATCAATGCAGGTTTCAGGAGCCCACAGCTATTCCCATGGTTAGAGGGGCTGTCCCCGGGGGGCAGCCCCATCTGGGCAGGGGCAACAGGCTCCACAACAGCCTGCACTGGCTGCCCAGGGGCAAATGTCCGTGATCTACCAGGGCAGGGACAGTAGGCAACAGACCCGGGGGCCACGGGTAGGGAAGCTGCACGGCCCTCTCGGGGAGGGGCTGTGGCTCAGCGGTAGAGCATCTGCTGGGCATACAGAGAGTCTCAGGTTCAACCCACTGCATCTCCAGTTAAAGGAACCAGGCAATTAGGTGAGGGGAAGGACCAGGGGCCCCGGGTAGGGAAACTGCTCGGCCCTCTCAGGGAGGGGCTGTGGCTCAGCGGTAGAGTATCTGCTGGGCATAAAGAAGGTCTCAAGTTCAACCCCCGACATCTCCAGTTAAAGGAACCAGACAATTAGGTGAGGGGAAGGACCCAGCCTTAGAACCAGGAGAGCCGCTGCCAGTCTGAGTCGACAACACTGACTTCGTTGGACCCAGGGTCTGATTCAGTACGAGGCAGCTTCATGTGTTCAAGGGTTGCTTATAATGAGTTTGTGGGTCCGGCGTGGCCGCCATATGGGGCAGCTTCATGTGTTCAAGTGTTTGCTTATAATGAATTGGCGGGTCAGTTATGGCTGCATACGGTGGGTATTTTAGAGTGCTAGCAGCTCACAACCCAGCCCTCCCCTGGGATGTCCCGTAGGGTGAGTTATTGGAGGCAGTGCATGATGCCGGCAAGGGCAGTGCAGGGGGAGAGGTCCTGCGGGGGACACCTCATTCAATCGCTCCCCAAGCCTCTGCTTCCCATGGGGCCAGGCGGTTCAACCCGCTTGCTTTGCAGGGAGTTCAGATCTACCGGCTACTGTGCTCACCGCCCATGCAGGTACAAGCCTGACTGCTCCATCTGTGGTGAACCCCACCCCGTCATCTCCTGCCCCAAGGGCTGGGGGGCAAAAAGGAGGGGGGAACCAATGCAGACACTGCACCTAAAGGCGCCCAGTTCAATTAAAGTTCATGAACTCAGGTGCATTTTGGCCACCTACCCTCTGGAATTGGATGCACTGTATTTGATTGGGGTTTTTCATGTTTAGTTTTCTGATCCAGACCCTAGTTCCTAGGGTGCAGAGCGTGGGCAGGAATTTGAGGTCAGCGAAGTTCCTAGGGTGCACAGCGTGGGCATGGACCAAAAGGAGGGCATAGTTCAGAATACAATCAATATGGAAGTCAAGGAGGGTCGAGTAGCCAGCCCCCTTTTTATTGCCCGCCCTATAAAGCCTACGCATCTCACCACCAGGGATAATCCCAAAGAATGCTACGGGGGAGTCTCGCCTGATTCATCATCTTTCGTACCCAAAGGGTGGGTCGGTGAATGACGCCATTCCCCTGGAGCTCTGTTCGGGCAAATATTCATCATTTGACAATGCAGTGCGCATGGTCTGCATATGTGGTCAGGGCGCCTGGTGGGGAGAAGCGCGACATTAAGTCAGCTTTTCGCTACTCCCCATCCACCCCCCTTTGACTTCTCTCTCCTGGGCTTCTCAGTGGGAGGCCAATTCTGTTTTGATGAAGCATGGCCCGTGGGGCGTTCCATATCCTGCTCTGCTTTCGATAATGCTGGAGTGGGCCACTCCATGCTGGAGTGGGCAGTGCATGTGCTGTCGGGCCACCACAGCATGACAGGTTATATAGAAGATGTCCTCTTGCAGGCCTCGCCGGGTCACCTCAGTGTGCAGTGCTTATGCAGCAGTTTCTCACCTTATGGGGGGAGTTGGAAGTGCCCCTAGCCTATAAAGCGGGCTAAGGCCCATCTACCAAGCTACCCTATTGGGGTATCGAATTGGACACAGTGGGGCAGCTTGCTAGGATGCCGCCCCAGGAGCTAACCTATCTGGTATAGAATTGGACAGGGTGGGGCAGCTTTCTAGGCTGCCGCCACGGAAGCTTGCTGCACTGCGAGTCTGTGTGCCAGGTACTATCACGGCAAGGAAAGTCACGCTGCAGGAGCTCCAGTCATGGATGGGCCGTCTGAATTTTGCTTGCAGGGTGGTTGCACCGGGGCGCGCCTTTGTGCGTCGCCTCTGCAGGGACAGGGCAGGCGTGCAGGCCACCCACCGCTGGATAAGGGCACTAGCGACAGGATGAGGGCACTAGCGACAGGAGGCAGGACCTTCGCACGTGGGACAGTTTGCTAGAAAGTACAATGGGTTTTCCTTCAGGAGGGGAGGCCTTTTGCTCGAGGCCGTGCTGCAGATACACTCTGATACAGCTCTGATGCAGCTGATGCCCACGGGTTCGGCATGTCCGCCGAGGGGAATCGTCGTGACACTACGAGAGACCTCGCTTCCCTGGAATTCTTCCCAATGGTGGTGGCAGCCGTGGCGCACAACGTTAGCACATTGTCCCCAAAATCTCCTAAGGTCATGTCATTAGAGCGGGTTTTGTACTCCGGCGCCTTATGTATAACATCCTTTTTTCAGCTCGCCATGCAGCTCACTATGTTCTGGGAATTACAAATAATTGTGTCAGTACACTATCCTGTTTCCAGATAGAGTGCTTCAGGATCCTGGCCCCACCAGCTCAGGAAGCATCAGCTGGGATGCCTGAGGCGCAGTGAAGTCTTGGAGAGGTGAGGCCCCGAGTACCGGTAGGGCTATGCCATGAGTTTCTGGGCAATGGAGGAATTTAGGGAGAAGGAACAGCTCCAACCAGCCTGGCCTATGCCAGTAGACCATCTCATGCAGGATTGTGTCCTGCCGCACAATGCGGGATACACAGTGACCACTATTGCCGGCCGCCTGTCTGCCTGGCCATTCAATGGAAGCCACCGGGGGGGCGACACGGCAGGGGATTTTAAGGGAGGAGGATGCTGGACTGGTGGGTCGGAGAAGAGACACGGAAGCTGTGCATAAGGGACCTGGTTTCCCACGAATTGCTCTCGGGTTTGCCCCGGCCTTAGGGTCACACTGTACCTCTCTATTTGATGTCAAGCTGTACCGCGCAGCGATCCTGTTGGCCTTCTCTGGGGCCTTGCGGATCGGCGCATGGCTGATGAGGTCAAAATGGGATCAAGCGGGCAGAGCTCTGCAAATGCACGTTGTTATCATCCTGGCCACGGAATTGGCTGTCAGGTTGTGGTCATCTAAGACGGACCAGAGGGGGAGAGGGGAGGTGTTTCACCTGTACCCATGTACAGCAGTTGCCCTTTGCCTCGTGCAGGCCTTGCCGGGCTAGGTTGCTTTGCGGGGCCAAGGGCTGGGCCTTTTATACCAACACGCGATGGCAGGCCACTTACCAGGTACCAGTTCAGGGCAGTGGTGTAGAAAATGTTAGCTGGTCTGGGAGCCCCCCCCCCACACACACACCTTTTGGCACATACCCATTTCGTATGGGGGCAGCCTCCGCAGCAGCCGCCCTGGGACAGGGTGATGAGATGGTAAAGACGGTTGACAGGTGGCGTTCCTCTGCCTTTAGGTCTTATGTCAGGCCCGTGGTATGGGTGCCCAGCTGCAAGGACTGGGGTGGGCCAGGGTTCCCCTGCAGCAACACACTGACATTTTGTTTTTCAGGTGGCCTCCACCGGAGGAGGCAGGTTTCTCATCTGTGGCCACAGCACTGGCTTGGGCAAGCCACAGGGCAGCCACGGGAGCAGCCACGGGAGGCCTCGGCTCGCAGCTGGGGGTGAGCGAGACAATGCGGATTACACGGCTAGGCAGAAGGGGGATGTGGCAGGAGCACCTGTTTGCCAACCCTCCACGACTACCTGATGGCGTCTCCCCCACCTCGTGTAATCGTCATTCACTTGGGCGAGAATGGCATAGAAAAACGGGCTGGGAAGTCCATTGTTTGGCAAGCCCTGACGGATTTGGAACACCTGAGCACGCGGGTGCCAGGGGTGCGGTTGGTTTGGTCAAACATGCTCCAGCGGCGGGTCTGGAGGGGTGCTTTGAACCCGGGGTTTTTGGAAAGGGCACGGACGACAGTGAATGTCAACATATGGCTTGGGGTAGTTTCAGAGGTCGGCTTGGGGGATCTGCAGCGTGGCCTCATGGCGGCCTTTAAGGGCAAGTGGGGTCATGGGGCGGACCAAGCATTAAGCTGATCCGCCCCCTGTGGCGGGAGCAGTGCGGGAAAATGTGGTTTCATAATTATGGTACAACCCCGGTGAGCACCCTGAGGCATCAATTGGGAAGATGAAGGAGTAACCCTCAGACCAGGACTGGGGCCTCAGTGCCTGGCAGAGAACTGGGACAGGAACTCCTTGAGGGGTGCCGCTATCCTTTACCTATAGACCTCGCGGCTAGGGTGGATTGGACGTGGCACACCTCCCTCGAGCACTAAAAAGGCTTGGCAAGGAAGAGCAACAGCCGTACCACACGTGACGGCTCAGAGCTCAGAGCCAGGGTGGGTCTCGCCCTAAGAAGGGGGATGCAAAAACAAGAGGAGGCCTGACTCTTCTGCATCCCAGCAATGGCCCGCACTGCAGTCAGTTATGGGAGATGTTTTGGTTGTGTGCGCTGCAGATCCCTCTCGAACAATAAAATAAAGTTGGCCCTTTTATTATCCCAGCTCTGGTGTCAGCTCTCGTTATTACGCATCCGCGGACAAGGTTACGTTGGGCATAAAATAGTTCTACTCCCACTTCTATGCCTGTCTGGCCTCCATTTCACTCCTCGGGTCATCCTAGCTGGTGACTATTAATCTTAGTTTTGATGAGCTGTCTAAATGGACAACCTCAAATTCTGGGCACATTATTGATTAAATTATCCTTGCTTAAAGGAACCATACAATTTCAATTTGATGAACTATCCATCAGATTGCAATCTGCGAGACCCTGTTATATTAAGCTTCAGCAGTGCCTGCAAATATAGTAGCAAAAGTTGCTAATTTTTCCTAGATATCAGAATCCAATGTAAAAAAGTTGTATTTCAGTTAGATTATTTTTTCTGATGGCCAGACACATGTTGCCATGTAGATGCATGTAATGTGGGTGTGCATACTCTTCAAGGGGCTTTTGTGGAGTTGGGGTCTCTGGTAGAGAACACTAGGTAAGTTGTGGGCAGGTAGGGTTGCCAGGGCCCTCTTTGCCACTGGTGGGAGATTTGGGGGGCAGAGCCTGAGGAGGACAGGGTTTGGGAAGGGGAGGGATTTCAATGCCATAGAGTCCAATTACCAAAGTGGCCATTTTCTCCAGGTGAACTGATCTCTACCAGGTGGAGATCAGTTGTAATAACAGGAAATCTCCAGCTAGTATTTGGAGGTTGGCAAACCTATGGGCAGGTGATGCTTGCATGGAGAAAACCAGTGCGCACTAGTAAGACTGGGGTGTTGCATATTATTTTCTGCAAGTCTCTGGTGTACTTCATGTTGGAAGGAATGGACGCTGCAATGTCACTTAATGCTAGCATAGGCACTAGACTTCAGAGGAGGGCAGTGGTATCAGTAGGGTTAGATAGGACATTTCCTGTACCTTTCCTTCAGTCCACTCCTATTAGGCTTTCTTTCATTCTGACTACCTCACCTTTTTCTGTCTTTGTCACCCATGGGGGTGGATGTGTCCCCTGCAATCTCTCTCCTTCCTAGCTTAGATAGCTAGCTAGAAGCCTTTATGCTATCCTTCCTGTCAAGTATGGAGTTCCTTTACAATAAAGAACTATTTCTTTTCCCATGTAACAAAAGTCAGTGTGAACATATTCCTCAAACAGCCAGGGCATTAGCTTCTGCTGTGCAAATGTCAGATATGTTTTCACTCTGAAACAAAGACTGGATGCTGGGAAGGGAGTTTGGTTGAGTTTGCATGTGGAGGTTGCACTGAAATCAGCAGGAGGAGGCTATTTTGGGGAGAGGGGAAGTGAGGAAACTTCCTTGTCTATCCCCTAATCAGGGGGCCACTGTTTGGTGGCCAATTACCATTCCAAGAATGCCTGATGTTTCTGGAGAGAAATTTCCCTTCTCTAGCATTGCTGGTTGCCAGTGGTGGTTTGGTGGTATGGCAAGTCTTTGCCATCAGTTGGAAAAGTATGCTCAAAACATTTACAATACAATTTAGAACAATTCCAAGTGATTTGAGGGCACTGCTCGTCAATAAGACATTTTTGGTTACTGTGCTGAACTACATTCTTCCGTTGAGTCTGTTGCTTGCTCTGCCTCTTTTACATATATAGTAATTTACTTGTTTTTCAGCTGGCTCCTATGAAGAGTTAGGCAGGCTCAAACACACTGAAATTAATGGGTTTCAATTCACCAGACTGTACATAGGACCAGGTTGCTATTGCAGGTACAGAGCCAAATGTTCAGCTATTTCCATGAGCACCACACCTGAGACATTAACCTTCAGAATGGAACTCAGGCAAAAATGTTTTCTCCAAACTGGAGAGTAAAATGTTGGAAAAACTGCCGTGTTAATACCGTACAAAGCCAAAGGCCTTCTTGAATCATTTGCCAAGATCAAGGGGAAATGGTGGGCTCACTTCTACCAGCACAGTGTAAACAGTAGCCAGGAATATGAACCCTCCCAAGCAGAGTATTAGAATGTGAAATCTTTCACCTCTAATAAACGTTCAGTTTAAAGATTTAAATAACAAAATGTAATAAATAGGGTTCTCTCAATTAGTAGTAAACTTGAAACTGCTCCTTTCTTTCCCCCTATTTTTAATTATTAATATATCTAATTCTCAAAGTGGCCATATCTGTGGATACTTAAATCCAGAGAATGAAGCCATGGACAGACAAGGCAGGTCTTTCCGCAAGCGTAATAAAAGCCCCAGGTTTGCAGAAAAATCTGAAATCTAAAAACAAAACAAAAAAAATACACTGGGGGTTTAAATCTCCCAAAAGAAGAGAAGCAGCACCCATAGATACAAGTGCCTTCAGTGGCTGTTGCTAGGCAACTACAACAGTATTGCCAGTTTCTGTCAGTAAAAGGAAGGGATGGGGACAGGGCCTTTTCCAGGGCTGTTTCAGCCGTTGAGGGGGACTTATCAGGGCCAGGTCGAGCAGCAGTCACCGGGTGACATGCTGCTATCAGAACTTACATAACTCACTCAGGCCTGGTTTCTAGCTGCCGCTCAACAGCAGCCATCCTCATGAAAGCCAGTGTGATGTGTAGCGGTTAGAGTTTCAGATTCAGAAGAGAAAGGTGAGGATATAAGGATTGCCAGGAAAAGGTAAAGATGAAATAGTGAGGGGAGGGGGATACAGGGGATAATGAGGTGCCCTGTGCAAGTCCTTATGTATTCCCCACCACACAACGGAGCCCAGCTCGGCAGCTGGCACTGTGCAACTTGGCTGGATTTTTCCCTAGGAGAGTCTATCAGGGGTAGGAAAGGAGGGAAAACTGAAGATGGGGGCGGGAAATGAACGTAGCTTGGCTGATGGGTTGGAAGGTGTGCAGGAGAGAGGAAAAGAGGAGAAGCTATATGGTTTTCAGGGAATGGAAAGAGGAAATGGTGGAGGAAGGGAAATGAGATGCCACCCTCAAGTCCTCACTGCATTACTTACAATATATCAATAAATGAAAGAATAATATTCAGCATTAGATGATTGGCTTTGGGAATCAGGAAAACAAACTGGGCAAGGCTGAAATACAAGAGAGGGAACCCACAGGGCTCCCCCCCCCCACCAATCCAGTTGCAAGCACATCTCTTCACACAGGACGGGTCTGTTAACCCCCCCCCCCCCGTTGGGATGGTTAGGTGGATGTCTGATGGAAGAGAGGACTGGGATCATGATGAGAAAACAGTATGAAAATATGCATGCACAAAATATTAACAATGCCATTTAGAAAGATTTGGGGAACTGAAAAAAAACTGAACAGTTTTTCAAATGTTCAGATGTGCTGCTTGCAATTTGTGATAGAAGTGCAATTGAGATGAAGGGGTATTCATTTTTAGAATTTAGCATAATGAAACATTAAAAATGCTGCAAGAGTTTGAGTTGAAGTAACAGCCCTTTAAATGAAACCCTCCCTCACACGCTGGGATGCTTAGAAAACTAGGATGCATAGAATTCTCATCCTTTGAAATGGTGAGGCACCATAGTTGGGTGGACCAGAGATCATCACCCACTTCAAAATGGTAGAGAGTATGTTGTCTAGACCAAAGCTTCTTAAACTGTGGGTCGCGACCCCATATGGGGTCGCGTAACTGAATGTGGGGGCCACGAAACAAGCTCGTCCATCTCATTCGTATGCAAATTTGCTTCCGTCTTTAATAAATCGTAAAATTATATGTACACCAAAGAATTGTTTTAAAATAAATTTCTTTATGATTTATTACCAGTAAATGTTTGATTTGTATACCTATTTTATATACCTATACACCCAGAGCCGTGTAAAAATTTCTCTGGCGAAAAGGGGTCGTGAGTGGGAAAAGTTTAAGAAGCCCTGGCCTAGACCTTTCCCTGGCCTAGACCTTTCCCTGGGCATCTTCAAGTGCACATAAAGAATTTATGTAATTTCCTTCAATCTCCAGGGAGAAAGTTGCCACAGTCCAAAAATCAACAGCTGCATGTGAAGAAACACATACCGCACATGCAATCAGCAATGCCAACGAATGCCCGTTTGTGGCTGTGCGCAGGTGTCAGTTACAGTGAGAGAAGCCGGCACATATCGTTTTAGCAGATCTGTCTTTCAAAAAATGTTCTTTGAATATTCAGCCAAGGTCATTTTGATCACACTCTGATGTCCCCAGGAGTTTCACTTAAAAAACAGTTTCCCCCTTTTGGCTCCTGATGTGTTAAGCCTAATAACAGAAAGAGCCCAACTGTTGATAGTGCTGGAGGTAAAACTAATGGGAGTTGTGAGACAGGCCGTTATGTTCTTTTGCAAACCCCGAGCAACTGAGGAAGCAGTGGAGGTGATTAGCCAGTGCGGCAGAGCTGTTTGCCTGAGGTGCTGTATGGCTTGCCAGATGTTTTACTGCAGAAATGAATGACAAAGAGTAACATTCATTGCTGGCTGAGTTACTGAGCGCCTTCTCCAGAGTTTGCTTTTTAGTCAAATAATTTGTAGATTGGAAAGAGAGAAAAAAAAACCTAGTGTGATGGCTTTACCATTTCAAGGTGAGCTTTAATTCACCCTGCAGTCACTTTTTTCATGGTTTTGTTTTAATTGCATCTTTAAAATATGTTTAATGCCGAATTTTGAAAAATGTATCATTATTCTAATGCCCCCAAATGGATTTGAAACGTTATTGGCTTCTAAGTGCATTCATTACAATAAGGTGGTAGCTGATTGTGTGTGGAAATCTTTCACAAGACCAGCCCACCACAGGTTTCATGCTAGGTAAAGGACATTAAAGGCAGTGGTAAGAATTTATTTTGGGGGGAATCTGTCCTAACTTTTCCCTTTTGTCAATCATTTATTAGATTTTCTGAGGACAAAATAGCAATCCATTACAAAAAAAGGCTGCCACGTTGCACGATCAGATCTAAAAATGTACACATTGAAAAATTCTACCATCTTTACGGTTGCCAACCTCCAGGTACTAGCTGGAGATCTCCTTCTATTACAGCTGATCTTCAGCTGATAGAGATCAGTTCACCTGGATAAAATGGCTGCTTTGGCAATTGGACTCTATGGTATTGAATTCCCTTCCCTTCTCAAACCCCGCCCTCCTCAGGCTCCGCCCCAAAAATCTCCCACTGGTGGTGAAGAGGGACCTGGCAACCATAACCATCCTATATAAATGGTGTACAATGAACCAGATTGTCAACTCGTCATTGCTGAGCTGGTAGTGATAGTATTTCTAATTATGAACACTCCCTTATATCAAACAGTATTAAGAAATTGGAAATTTGAGGGCATGCCCTTAATATATTGTAGAAAAAAGATTCAGAATGGTTGCACAATATTTTTTTTAGTTGCTGTTCATATTAAAGTTGTTTTAAGCCATTCCTTATTCTGTTAGTCTTACAACAATCACCAAAAACACACTCCAGATACCACTTAGTATCAGCAACAATAGTTTGCACTTTAGTTTTGAGGGTTTGCATAGATCATTTGAAGGGAGGGGTGATTTTGTTGCTGCGTCCTAATGAGCTAAGGGAGGTAATTTATTTATTTAGTTAGTTAGTTAGTTAGTTTTGTATCCCACCCTCACTCCCCAGCCAAGGCTGGGCTCAGGGCGGCTACATGTAAACTACATGGAGCTAAAGTGGACTCTGATCAAGTTTTACAGTAATTTTTTCTCTGTATATGAGCAGTCTCAACTGTCCACGGGTAAACATTTATTTGCACAAACAAGTGCATTCCTGGCAATCATTGCAACAGCATATTTTTCAGCTGACACCATCATAGGGGTTCATTATCAAGCATTACACTGGTTGTCTGCCTTGCATGTTCCATTAGGGGTGTGTGCATTTCATTGTGTATACCTGAGCCCAAAATACATCTGAAAATTGCTGTTTTCGGTATACACATAGGTATACACAAAGTGACTCTAAACACTCTCAACATTCTGGGAGTAATGGAAATTAATCTCCTGAGATTTTGGGAGTATTTTAGGAGGTGGAGGGAAAAAAGAGGAAGTTGGCCTGGCAAACAGTTATTTGGCAGTGCCTGGTCCCTTTAAAATTTTAAGGGTTACTATTTTCTATGACAGTAGACCTGGCCCCAAGGAGCCAGCGTGATCTAGTGGTTAAGAGCAGCAGACTGGAGAAACGGGTTCGATTTCCCACTCCTCCACTTGAAGCCTGCTGGGTGACCTTGGGCCAATCACAGATCTCTGAGAACTCTCTCAGTCCACATAGAAGCAGGCAATGGCAAACCACCTTTGATCGTGTTGCCTTGAAAACCCTACGGGGGTCTCCATAAGTCAGGAGTGACTTGATGGCACACATACACACAGAGACCTGCCCCAGGTTACTGTCATAGAAAATTATAACCCTTTAAAATTTACAGGGACCAGATGCCCCAAACAGCTGAGCTGACAAGCTGATAGCCCCCCCCCCCATGTGGGGCTTCAGGACCTGGTTGGCCAGGCTGCAGTGCCCACCATTTTCCTGCCATTGGAGTGGGCTCAGCCTCTTCTGATGGTGGAGTGGATGGACCAAAATGCAACTTTGAAGCCACTAACAGAGTGATGACAGATGAGTCCAGGGCTGGGCCAGTTCAGAACCTTCTTTTTAAAATTTAAAGAGACATGGGGGAGGGGGGGGAGCTGATTATCAGCTGCTGATTCAGCTGTTTGGCAGCACCCAATCCATGTACATATTAAAGGGTTTTTATTTTCTGATCCTACTGTTCTTACTGTCATAGAAAATAATAACCCTCAAAAATTTAAAGGCTCATGTGCCACTAAACAGCTTTTTCAGTACCCAAAAAATGTGGTAACCCCCCCCCCAACTAAATTGGAATCCCCAAAGGGCACCCCCCAAAAACATTAATGTGCCCTATCGGTAATCTGGATCTGAAACAATACTGATTACATATTTTTAAAAGTGTACACCCCTATGTTCTGTTCATCCATGCAGTGACCAAAGACTGCTCATTTGTCAGTAATGAAGTGTATCGGCTGCTTAGGTTGTCATGCAAAAATGACCTACAGACTCACCTGTGAAACACACTGATTTTACCTCTCCAACCATTTCTAAGAATGAAAAAAAAAACCCTATTAAAATTGCTGTTGGCAATTCAACTTTATGTATTTTTATATATTGTTTCTATATTTTTAAGTGTTTTGTTATTGTTGTTTGTTTGGGTGGTGGCTTTCTGTTTGAAAAATTAATAAAAAATTAGATTTAAAAAATTCTACCTTTTATGCCTGTTTTTGGATAAAATATTACCAAATAAGGGAGAGCTTCACTAACCAGATTTGTTGGTTTGGTTTTCTTGGCTGCCCAGAAGAGAATGTTTTTTAATGCATTTTAAATCTGAGATAATATTTTGCTGCTTCATGAAATATTGGCACTACTGTTATTTTTTTTCTTTCACCATAGTTGTGTGAGTCATGTGATCCACCACAAAGTTCAGCTTTTTCAATATTATATGGGAACAGCAAGTTGGCACATTACAAAATTAGAAATATTTGATAAATATAGCATTGTGACTAACCTTTCCCTCCTTTATGGTATGCAAAGTGTGGCTATTTTTGCCTACTGTTATTTAGATCAAATTCCACAGCCCAGACAGGGTATGAGAAGCCAGAACACGAGAATAGTCATGCTGCTTCATAAACAATATCACACCTAACTTGGGCAGACAGGATTTTACAGACGTCTTGCTTTTGGTTGCATTTCCTCATTTTCACTTTGCCACTATGCCAAAGACTCGTGAGACTGATGAAATGAGCTTGGTACACCCATGTGGTAGAACATAACTACAATGCAGAGATACTATACGTGTGCAGGAATGTAGTTCAGTAAAATCGCTATGAGAAAGAGTGACATAACATTCACATGAGATCTCTGAACTAGTTCCATAACTTCAGTAATCACTTCATCAAGAAACAGGGTGTCCTTGCCCTAGCTTGCATACAGAGGTAAAGGTGCAAATACCATTCTTCATGTTCAGGCTGTGTACCCTTTAGAACAAACAAGATCTGTTGCCTTCATGCCTCACTTGTGGGCTTCCCAGGGGCATATGTCTGACCACGGCTGGAAATAGAAATGGTTCTTTACTTTGACCCATCAGGGTTGAACTCTAGTCTACATGATACAGTCATCACAGGGACATTACAGTCTTCATGTGGCATATTTGTTCATTTATAGGAGTTACTACATGCATTTGGCTCATTGAGTTGATGGCTTGCCACCTCAAGAATCTACCTCAAGAATTGCGTGATGATTTTACATGATCTTTCTAGTCCATGTCAGTTAGAACATTTGTATTATGCCTCAGAGAAGAAGGCTTTTATAGTCCAATCCTAATGAAGAGGTGGTTAAGGAGCTCCCGGGGACGGTGCAGCTATGCTGCCTCCAGACTGGCTTGCTGCCAAGCGCAACAAGCCAAAAAAGCAAAAAGGGGCATTCCTGGGCTGAAAGAGCCTAGAGAAAAGTCCCCAGGAAAGCCCTTTTTTACGCCGGTATGAACTTCTGCACTGGGAAAATGCTGCTGGTGAGGCTGTGCCGATGCCCAAGCATGGTGGGGCTGCACGGCTCCCCAAAACCAGCATAAGTGCCCGTGCGCCGACATAAGTGCCACTTTAGCCGGCACAAGTGGCGCTAACACTATCACAGAGTTCTCACCGGCCCCTATCCCCTCCCCCACATTAGGATTGGGCTGCCGGAATCTGCTGGCTGAGGACTAACTAGCCATCTCTGTGTTCATGGCCTCTACAATTTCCTTTTGATAGTCAGCTTATGCGATAAGAAACCTCCATAACTCAGAGAGCAGAGTGGGAAAACACATTGTGATGGGATTTTTTTTTTAAAAAAAATACTTTGTACCATGTAATACATATCACTGTTTGCCGTGATCAACACACATGGTAAGTACTCTTACCAGATAGGAATAAAATAAGCTGTAATGCATAGTTCCTTTGTTCCACAATACAATAACCCAGTCAAGACTATCTAGGAATTCTTTTTGAAGCTAGGTAAGTCCTCACAAAGATAACAAATAGGAGGAATCAAAGAGAAAACACTTGTGAAAAGTGCTGTAAAAATAATGTGGAATTCATATAACAGAGCTGTTATTAAATTTGAAAACACAAATGATGACAATACCAAAAGTACAGCTTTAGTATACATTTGGGGAAATTTTGCTCATTGTTGGAAAGACATGCTGTGATAGGCAGAGGGAGTCCCAAGCCAAACCTGAGCAGCGAATCTCAGTGACAAAATACACCAAGAAATGATGTCTCAGCAGCGTTGCATCCAAAGTTTGCTTTCAAGGGACTAATTCTGCTTAGTCGTCTAAAAATAGCTAAACCATATTTTTCATGAAAACGCTGTGCACAAACAACTTTCTGTGTAAAATGAAAACAGAATTTACTTTGAAGTATTTCACCTAAAGCTGCATAGCAAACACTGTGAACACATTCCATCTTGTGCTCTGGTGTTTATAGGTGGCCAGTCTACAGAGACAGCAGAAGAAAGGATGTGACCCTAAGCTCTCATTGCTGGTAAAGGGGACCTTTTGCTCCTTTGATCTGGCGCCAAGAGTAGGTCCCACCCATGAACCAAAACAGTAGCAGCTATTACTGTTGCAGCAAAGCCTCAACATGGCATGCTGCAAGAGTAGTGTGTATAATGCTATTTCTTGGGGAAAGGGCTACTCAACCAATGCATTGTTTAAAAATAAATTGCTGTTTTTATATATGTTTCCTAGGGATGTTCATCTGGAGGAATGATCTTTCTTCTGCGGTGGCCATAGATTGTTAGGTCCCAGTTGCCCTGGCACACCATTCAGTTTCTTTTGAATATCTGGTCTGTTCTTGGTTTGGTTTTTAAACATCTCCCAGTGATTTCTGCCATCCACAGTGTCTTTCCTCAGATTTAGTTCTGCTGGCAGCACCTAGCAGAGGGTTTTGGTTTTCCCACCCAAGCAGTACTTTATATGCCAAATATTCATCAAGAATTGCACTCAAACCCAGAAAATGCATGCTGAGTATGCTGCTTGTCAAAATACTCTTAGTGAAGCCTGTTAGTGAAAGGATGAGACACATTGGGATCTGGCACCACAACAATTAGAGGAAAAGATTTGCCTGTAGTATAGCGTAGTTAGTAGTTAAAGATGTACAGTGTAGTGTAGTCATTACAGTGTTTGACTATGACCTGGGAACACCAGGTTCGAATCCCTACTCTGCATGGAATCTTGCTGGGTGACCTTGGGCCAGTCACATACTGTCATCCTAACCTATGTCCCAGGGTTGTTGAGGATAAAATGGAGGAAAGGAGTATGATATAAGCAGCTTTGGCTCCCCATTAGGGTTGCCAACCTCCAGGTACTAGCTGGAGATCTGCTGCTATTACAACTGATCTCCAGCTGATAGAGATCAGTTCCCCTGGAGGAAATGGCTGCTTTGGCAATTGGACTCTATGGCATTGAAGTCCCTCCCCTCCCCAAACCCCACCCTCCTCAGGCTCCACCCCAAAAACCTCCCACCGGTGGTGAAGAGGGACCTGGCAACCCTACTCCCCATTGAGGAGAAAGGCAGGGGGAGGGTTGGCCATCAAGTCACATCTGACTTATGGTGACCCCTGGTGGGGTTTTCAAGGCAAGATATGTTCAGAGGTGGTTTTCCATTGCCTGCCTCCACATCACGACCCTGGTATTCCTTGGAGATCTCCCATCCAAATACTTGCCAGGGTGTCCCTGCTTAGCTTCTGAGATCTGACGAGATCAGGCTAGCCTGGGATATCCAAGTCAGGGAAAGGTGGGATATAAACAAACTTAAGATCCTCAGACTAGGGTCTAGGAGGTATATATGAAAGGAGACTTACACATGTAACCACTGTTTCTCAGGTAATAATCTTAAATTACACTGCCTGTCCCATTGATCTTAATGGGACTTACTGAGCAAGATTCTGCTGGAAACTTAAAGACGAACAAGTCTATAAGGGCATAAAGTCAGCCTGCTTTGTCAGTTCCTCAGACATAAAGAGACTTAACTATTACTAACATCAGGTAAATTGTGGCCTTTTATTATAAGGCTACATTTGCAAGATAGAATATTTATGATTGCTTTAAAAAAGTAATTCCTCTACCCCCCACCCTTCGCCGATCCAATATGTTCAGCTAAGAATGAGACTCCATGTTGCTGGTTAAATGGTAGGGCTTCTGCAGTTGTCATTTGTGGTTACTTTTGTTTTCCTGTGTGACCAGCTGCGGCTCTTCTTACAAGCAGCCCAGGCCATAGAAGCTGCTCTGGTCATGAATCACCAAAAGAAATAAAAGCCCTTACCAAACATGAATACATCTTAACTGCTGGTGATCAGCTTACTCAAATTTTATTTTAAGAAAGAAAGAATTAAAAAGAAAGCAAATATCCAATTATTGTTGAGTTCCAAAGCAGATGCTTTTTGCCAAAGCCTTTTCTTTACTTACTTCTGCACTTTCTCTTACTTTTTGACAGCAGTGGAGAAATGCTACAAAATCAATTGTGGTGGTTCCCCCCTTTTCTATTCCTTATGCTTAAGGCATTAAGGAACTATTCCTCTGTGGTCATAGCTCACCATCTTTCATGTCAGTTTTGATGTGAGTGCATTCCATGTGTGGTATACAGGGAATTCATAGGAACTATGTCATGCCCTTCCTATTCCTTTGGAAGGCAAAGTTCTTAATCTCAAAAGGGAGGTTTCTGCTGTGTAATGCTGGATTTTTCATATGTACAGACACAATTTACATTTAGCAGTCATGCTGGTATTACTGTCTGTTGAGAGTCTCCATCTGGATTTATTTTAAAAAAATGTCCATGAAAGAGAACCATTGAAGCAATAAAATGCTAAATAATGGAAGATGATCTAAATGGCGACTGCTAGCTAGGGATAGTCAACCCCAAACTGTGGCTTGAATCCATAGGTCTGGAGGAACTGAGTAAGCCTTCCCAGCTGTTTTGCCTGACAGCAATTTATCATGATGTTACACTGGAGCGTGCAGAATCATAACATAAGAACATAAGAAAGGCAATGCTGGATCAGACCAGAGTCCATCAAGTCCAGCAGTCTGTTCACACAGTGGGCAACCAGGTGCCTCTAGGAAGCCCACAAGCAAGACAACTGAAGCATTGCCCTGCCTGTGTTCCAAAGCACCTAATATAATAGGCATGCTCATCTGATCCTGGCGAGAATAGGTATGCATCATGACTAGCATCCATTTTTACTAGTAGCCATGAATACCCCTCTCCTCCGTGAACATGCCCACTTCCTCTTAAAGCCTTCCAAGTTGGCAGCCACCACCACATCCTGGGGCAGAGGGTTCCACAGTTTAACTAATGTGTCAAAGCTTCACTTTGACTTTACATTTCCAGCTGAAGTGGAGGAGTTTGCATATTTAATTTATCCCATAAAAAACCCTTCCCATAACAAACTACTATGCTCCAGAGAAGAGTTAATCCTAACCTTCCTGCACCATGTGCAGTGTTTATTTATGTATGTGACATTTAAAAATACATTTTCACATCTGCAGCTTGAAGTGGTAAAGGTATGTGCTAAACCTTCACCACTTTTGTTGAATATATATTTTACAAGTGTGGGGGAGGCATCTCATTTTCCTCTGCCTCACTATTTGCTCTTACCATTTCCTAAAAGTCCCCATAGCTCTACCCTTTTCCTGCTTCCTCCTCTTATTCTTCAGTTTTCCCTCCGTCCCCCTGAGAGCCTTTCAGTGGAAAAAAAACTCTGGCTGAGTTGCTTGGTGCCATTCTTAGGGCTGGGTTCAGTTGCATGGTGCGAAACCTGCAAAGACTTTTGGCAGGGGCACCTCACTTTCCCCTGTATCCGCCTTCCACTGTCCTCTTTCCCTCCTCCTGGCAGACCTCAAATCCTCAACTTGCTCTGCCAGTGTAGTGGTTAACAATGGTGGACTCCAATCTGGAGAACAGACTTTGATTCTCCACTCCTCCACATGAGCAGTGGACTAATCTGGTGAACTGGGTTGGTTTCCCCGCTCCTCCTCATGAAGCCAGCTAGGCGACCTTGGGTTAGTCACAGTTCTCTTAGAGCTCTCTTACCTAGAGCCTCATCTACCTCACAAAGTGTCTGTTATGGGGAGAGGAAGGGAAGGAGATTGTAAGATGGTTTGATCCTCCTTAAAAAGTACAGAAAGTTGGCATATAAAAACCAACTCTTTTTCAAACTAACTGTGGTTCTGTGTCTAAATATGGCAGAATGTATCTGTTCTTAGTCTCCTCCATTTTTCTTAAATGACCTCTAAATATATATTCCAGTAAATAAAAGACTGAAAAGTTGTGAAAAGCAGGCTTGCAGACAATTCTAAGTCACTTATTGTATTTTATTTGAACTGGGTGTGAAATATATACATTGGATTCTGAAGTGAATTCCTGATGTGAGTATTTTTCTTAACAGTACTCTTGAGAATTCTGGTGCACACAGTCTATTTGTGTGCCTGTATGAAATGTGTGAGAAGATATCAGTAACACATGAAAGAGTTCTAGAAAGCAAGTTTTGTGGAATGTGAAGGTAGTTCCACTTCTTGCAATATACTCAGAAGATCCTGTGAGTTTTGGGGAGTCAGTTGTGTATGGGCTACCTTTAATGAAGAAGGTGGTGTGCTTTACAAAATTATTCACCTTCAAGCATAAGAACAGGCAAAATTAAGCTACTCAGAACTGAGCATATGAGCATGTAACATTTATTTATTTATTTGTTAGATTTTTTTGTCGTCACTCACCCAAACAGTCTTGCAGCAAATTACTTAAACAACATCATAATAAATAAGTTAAAAGGCAACAAAATCAGATAATATATATAAAATATTAAGATATATGACTCAGCATCATATCACTATCAAAGCAGCCCAGAACCTCTGCTTAACCGCCAAAGGCCAAACTAAACAATTCAGTCTTACAAGCCCTGCAGAAGTCCCACAGGGCACAGGGGTGTCATCAGAGAGGGCATTCCACAGGGTAGGGGCCATAACTGGGAAAGCCCTTCCCCTAGTAACAGCTAACCGAACCATCCTAAGGCCATCTTTCTAGTAAAGTTTGGTCCCTACACTCTCTGGAACACATCATGCAATATCACCTGTTCATTGGCAGTTCATTGCAAGCAAAAGGTTTAGGTATACATGCGATAAAAGCACCACAAAAACAGGGCAAAATTATCTTTAACTATTAAGAATTTTAGCAGACTGCTATGTAGTCCTGGCCAGAGTTACTGTAGTTAAAGGAAAACATGGATACATGCTGCAGCTGTTCAGAACAGTATGAATGCTTTCCCATAATTCTCTTTCTTACTTTTTTTGTGGCATATGATAAAAACTTTAATAAACACATTCTTAAGAGTGAGTTTGAGAACCCTTGGAGACACCTAAATATTCATCTTTGCAGCACACTAGCACATGTTTCTCTTCAGCAGTGTAGGAGCCAATTGCAAGGCTTCCCAGTCAAAGTTTGGATGTTGTTCATGTTTTTAGCAGAACATTAGTGTGCAAGTGGAAAAGCAAGAGATTTTTTCTGTGAAGCACATCTGTCTACTTTGGAAAAGCATGGTCTACCTACCTACCATAGCCACAACTTATTCTTCATTATTTATATAACACTTTTAAATGTGCTGAGCCATTGAGAAGGCAAAGTCATCAGGAGTATGCAAAATTATGCAAAGAGCCCCCTTCAAAAAGGTAACCTGATCAGCTATTTGGTAGGGAAGCAGAACATAGGGGAGGTAAGCCAGCCTAGTGCTTCCTCTCCCAAATTTGGCAATTGGCCAAATTCTAGTCTGTTTGCTTTTAAAGGCTCCCCAAGTACAGCACTGACTACTCAGCACATGCTGTGTCGGATCACAACCAATAAACAAAGCACTTGGCACATTAGCAGCACATTCCTGACTTCTGAGGATGAAAGTCCTCAGGAGGCCAGGAAGGGGCTGCGTCAGCGTTGCCTCCCACCCCCCTCCACTAGCATCCGGGCTACTTACACCACTATAAGTGGCTCCAACGCAGGCGGGGAGGCCTAGACGCTGGTCTCCTGGTGCTGCTGCGACAGCGCCACTTGGCCTTCTGCCAGCATCCCACCAGCATAAAGGCCCACGCTGGCATTCCAGGGGGCATTCCGATGTCCCGGGGGACATTCTCAGGGTGTTCTGGGGTGGTGGTGGAGCTGCCCTGTCCCCTTTTGGGCCTGGATGCCAGCGCCGAGAATGGTGGTGCTGTGCCTGCTATTTTGCAGGCGCAGTCTCGCTATTCTCTATGGGGCGAAAAGCCCCATTTTTACTACACACAAAAAAGGCCAACAAAAGACTTTTAAACATCTTTTGGCAGCCGTGAAACGGCTTTGGAGGCGCCGCAGCAGTGCCTCAGCCACGCTGTCCCCGGCCGCTGAAAGGTGAGGAATGCACTGTAAGTGTTACACCTGGAATCAAGAATAAATTGTGGCTGTGCTACATCTGTTAGATTAGGGAAGAGCACACACAGGGCCTGTTTGCACAGATGCTTCCCCATCCATCCAAAGCAGACTGCTTCAGGATGTAAACTCCTAGTTGGCTCATGGTGACAGATTTGTTGTAATGACAACTGTGAAGTATCTCATAAAATGTCCATTTGGACTTGTATCATCTTCCTTGAATGAGCCACACATGCACCAACCACAGACATCATGCATTGTGCGGCATTATATTATGTGTGGCATGGGTATTCCATAGGAAGACCCATATGTGCTGAGTAGGACAATTCATACGATTTTCCTTCCCCAAAGAGGGAAGATTGAATAAATGAGTCTTTTTTGCATTCAGACATCTGTACCACACATTATTATTATGACAGAGTAGGGGATGAGCACCCCCTTTACCACCATGAGAAATGGATGATCCACTTCATGAATGGTTCTCTATCTTCTATATCATACAAGCACTCCATTTTTTTTTTTTTTTTTTTGCATTGGAGCCTGAGGTTTAATCACAGTCTTGGAGATATGTAGTGATGTGGAGAAAATAACTGACACACATGGTGAGCTTCTGCTTATGTGTGTGTAGGTATTTGTAAAGTGCCATCAAGTTGCAGCTGACTTATGGAGACCTCAGCAAGGATTTTCAAGGAAAGTGATTAAGCAGAGGTGGTTTGCCATTGCCTTCCTCTGCAGAGTCTCCATTGGAGGTCTCTCTTCCAAGTACTGACCCTGCTTAACTTCCAAGATCTGATGAGACTGGGCTATATCATGCTGCCTTCACTCTAAGCCAGTGGTCGGCAAACTCATTAATCAACAGAGCCAAATATCAACAGTACAATGACTGAGATTTCTTTTGAGAGCCAAATTTCTTAAACTTAAACTATATAGGTATGTACACTGTTTATTAACTTAATAATCTTTAATTAAAGTTTTAAGTCTTAATTAAACTATAGGTACACTGAATAAAACTTGATATCATACTTAATAATGATCTTATTTATTGATAAAAATTAAATTGTAAGTAAGGTATCCATAAAATTAGATAATGACAATGACTGACAAACACTTAATGTGAACAATGGCCTTGCATCTCCCCGACCCCCACTGACCTCTCGGCAGCCGCCCTGGCGCATCCCGGCCGCCTCGGCCTCCCGCACTCACCTCTCGGCCTCCTCCTCCTCGCCGCCGCCGCCTGGGCTCTTTCCTTCCTTCCCTCCCCGGCTGGCCTGCCATCCGCCCGTCTGCCTGCCCATCCACCCCTCCTCAGCACCTCGGCCTCCGAGGAGGAGGAGGAGGAAGAAGAGGAGGAGGAAGGCAGAGGGGTGTCCTCCCCCCTCCCCTTTCGCTGGCATTTTCCAGCAGTGGAAGGGAAGGGCAGGCCACGAGGGCGACGCGCTGGAACTTGCAGGTGAGGAAGGCAGGGGAGGGTGTGTGTGTGCTGGATCGGGACTCCCTCCCTCTCCCCGGAGCTCGGGCAAACACGTTGCAAAGATCCGCGCCCCCAGGCGCAGCGGCGGCGGCTCTGGGCTGGCGGAAAGGCGGAGAACTTTTGCAAGACTTCTGCGTGCGTGCAGAGCCCGGCCGGGGCAGGGAAAGGACGCCAGGCTCTCCTCCGCCATGACGTGCAGCCCCGATCCTCCGCTGAAAGAAGCCAGCCCCCCCGCCCTCCGCGCCCGGGGAAGGTGGCTTCTCTTGGGTGGGCGGCTGCAATCCTGCAGCCCAGAGCCACACTCAAGGGGCCAAAGAGCAACATGCGGCTCTCGAGCCGCAGTTTGCCTACCCCTGCTCTAAGCTACTGCTTACAAAAGTACAATTCTACTAAGGCTGTTATATGGCTTAGTGTTTCTGTGCCAAAATAAACAGAAATACACCCTTCTAAGCACAATGACCTGAATGGGCTTAGAAGAGTATAACTGCTTCGCACAGTTCTGTAAGGTAGCCATTTGGTAAAAAAAATAAAATTATGGTTAAAAAAATTGAACTTAAAATCTGCATGTTTAATTTGCTTTCGTATTCAGTGATGCTATCCGTGGAAGAAGGGAAGAATTAAGTCTGTCCTGATGTCATGTTGTTTAACCAAGTGAACTGCACTATGAAATTTTCGTGTAACTTTATTTTTGCTCTATCTGGAAAGCATGCTCTGATGCCTGTTACTTGGTGTTAGTTAGCACTGCGCAAATTACTAAAGAAGGCATTTGGAGGGTCTCCAGTTATCCTCTCAAAGCCAAATTCTATTTTATAGAGATGGATGAACAAATGGAGACACTTGGTACACAAGTAAAAGTCCCGTGGCTTGAAACCAACATGTCAATGTAAAGATGTTGGGGGTGGGGGGAGAATTGGAGCTGGTTCTGTTGTTTTAAAAACCTTGAGTCGGTTTCTTGGATAATGGCCTAATTAAAATTCTTCTTGCAGAGAGCAGGCAGGTTTGTCAGTGCTGGCATTAGTTATTTTTTCCTCGTTATCTAGGTTGCTAGATGGAGCAGTTTCTGTTTTTAAACAAGAAGGGAACTAAACCCTGGTTGATCTGGATCTTAACTTACTGTGCAGTGGTTCTTTCTGTATCTTTCTCCCAGCTCAGCTGGTTTCCTGTATCAGAATCTGCCTGGGAGGAAGTTGTTGAAAGCTCCAGAGAAGGTGCAGGATAAGACCAGGACTTGTTCCTTTGGCCAAGTGTAACGCAGCAGAACCCTGGCTACATCAATCCGTCTCCTAATTACCTTTTCCTAAATTACCTTTTCCAGTTGGAGAGTTGTTGGGGGATTCAAATCAATAAATGGCAGCACCTTTGTGGCTTGGCAAGCAAATGTGAAGTTGCTTCAAAAAGAAAAAAAAACATTCAAGATGGTATGGGTTTCAAGATAACAAACATTTATCATAAACCTAACAACTTTAAAACTAGAGGTGAAACTGAATCATAATGGCTATGAACATAGCAACATTTGTAGAGACGGGATCTTCAGTGCCCTTCAGAAAGTGCACTCAGAACAAAAGCAAATCCTAGCAGACAGCGGCCAGTAGCACAAGGAAAAGAGAAAGTCCAAAATGTTAACTTATAGTAGTACATGGGTGCTTTTCCCTAGAGTTGCCAGCTCCAGGTTATGAAATACCTGGAGATTTTGGGGGTGGAGTCTGAGGAGGGCGGGGTTTGGAGGGAGGAAGGATTTCAATGCCATGGAGTCCAATTGCCAAAGTGGCCATTTTCTCCAGGGGAACTGATTTCTATCACCTGGATATCAGTTGAAATAGCGGGAGATCTCCAGCCACTACCTGGAGTTTGGCCACCCTACTTCTTCCCTGGCATCTTCAGTTAAAATGATCTGTTTGTAGATAAGGTGAAAGACCTCTGCCTAAGACCCCAGAAAGCAGCTGCCAGCTCCATTTCTAATCACTATTCTTATATAGGGTTGGATCTTGTCAAAAGATTCCCCCCTCCTATGGCAGCCCTCCAATTCATCCCTCATGTTGCTCCTGGGGAGGGGTCTCCTGTCTCCTAGAATCAGTGTTCCAGGAGACAGTTTGAGATGCTTGGGCAGGTGGGAAGGTTGCGCTTCTGTACATGGAATTTAGACAGGATACAACCAATGGACTTTCCTTTTCCCGTGGTACAATCAATTCTTGTTGGAGCAGCCCCTCTCATTCACTTTTTATACATAAGCACATCCTTGGTACATCCACTCCTACAACTATTAAATGACCGGCATCTCCAGAGAAACTGTTCTTTTTGAATGTTTTAAATTGTGTATTATCGTTTGTATTATCCGATGTGTTTAATTTTGTGATGTTAACCCCCCTGAGACCAGCTTGCCGGGGGAGGTCAGGATATAAATGAATTTATTGTTGTTATTGTGATTGTTGTAATTGTTATCATCATCATTATCATCAGCATTAGTACTAGCATTAATTACCAATTACTAAACACATTCCTTCTTTCTCCTTTGCTTGAATCATCAATCCAAGCAAGGGACCATATATTTGTACTGTGCAAAATGTAAGCTATCCCCCCAAAAAACATCTATAAAAGATTCTGTGATTAGTCAGAACTGATTTCATTCTTTGGCTACAGTCACTCCAATAAAACTATTTTAGATAGGCATCTTTCTTAGAGTTATAATGTGGAAAAAACGCACAGTGTTTCCACAGTGTCAGACAAGATACAATATTTTCTTACTAAGTAGGAAAATGCAGAGTGTTTTTTTTTTAAAAGGAGATTGCACACTTTCTATACTACCTCTGAGGGGAGCCGTAAGCCAACAGTTGTTATTTGTGGACAGAAACTTCTGTCTACTTACTATCTCCAGAACCTTTTGATGAGTTTTTTCCTCTTCTCAGTGAGTCACAGCTGCATCAAAGATAACAAAACTAGTATAAAATCTGGAGCATATTTTTATGACTTGATAAAATATATAGTTTGATTCAAAATTCAGTGCAGAACATTCATCAGGCAGTTGCCATAACTGAGACAGAATGGTTTCACTTTGAAACATTAACAAAAATATCAGTACAAATAACTAACCAAAACAGGTGAAATCAGTAGTTCTGTTTGAATTACTCTAACAGTATTTTGTTTCATACCATATTTCTAGATTTGAGTCTAGTAGTGCCTTAGAGATCAAAAAGCTTTTCAGGGTATCTGACAAAGGGTGGTTTGACTCTCAAAAGCTCATACCCAAAAAATCTTATTGGTCTCTAAGGTGCTACTTTACTTGAATCTCTTCTACTGTAGACCAACATGGCTACCCTCTGAAAATACCTTATTGCTGTTCTTGATAGCCTGGTAATCCAAAACTTTCTTGACAATGTGATTACTTACAAGGTTGATGACTTTTATCGTCTGAGAATAATACTCTGCAGTTGGATGAAAAAGCTCAATCCAGGTAAAGGTCAGCACTTTTAAGCCCCATTTATGTTAATACCTTCAATGACCAATGCAGAAAGACTGGAGGGAACCATGAAGGCGCTAGAAGGAAACTTGCTTCCTGTAGTGCCATAAATCCTAATGAAAGTATGTGAATAGTTTGAATAGTAACATTGGATTCTCTGTCTGAATTTATCATGGTAGCCTTGTCTATCAGTTTGCATTACTTGTTGTACAGGAATCTTCTGGAGACGACTGTGAAGATTATAAACCAGTGGCACTCAATCTGTGGCTTGCGGTAAGGCACACAGACAATTACCATCAACCAAAAGAGCCATGTTTACTTCCGTCCCTGACATGAGTATTGCAGCTTACCCATTCCTCCAGCACTGGTGGTTTCTAGGTGGAAACCACATGCCAACCATAAGCCCCACTGGGTAATGGCCTTACCCCCTTTTCTGAAACACAGGGTGGGTGCCACACCATCGAACAGTGTGCAGAAGAGCCACAAGTGGCATATCAAAGAGCCACATGTGTCTTCAGAACTACTAGGTGAGCTTCTCCGTTGTAAATAGTTGGAGAGTGAGTAGAGGGGAGTCAACCCAACAGGGCTTATACTTACACTGCTTGCAAGTGGATTCAGCTGCAAATAACTGGATGAATGAAACTACTTTTTGTCATGGACCCAATGCAGGCCTGCTGCTGCCACCAAGGGCCAAATGGCAAAAGCAGTGGAACAGCAGCATGGATTGGTGAGACTGTTACATTAATATCTGCACTGGCATGGGCCTGTAGCAACACAGATTCTCCTTTTCAATATCTTCTAGGCTGAGAATCCTCTCCTCCATCCTACAGCTTGAAATCCTGGTAGGGACAAATACAGATACCATATAGATACCTGCCTTTTTTCCTTGCAGGAACCTCCTCACAGAGACCACTTTGCTTGAAATGAATGTGTTATAGTTTCCCAACAGTATTGAGAGGTAGCCCAAACAGAGTACATTGCAAGTAGTCCAATTTGGAGGCAATTGAGAAAGGAACAACTGCAGCCAAATCATGCCTTTACTGAAGGATTGCTAACCTCCAAGTGGGGCCTGGAGATCTCTCAGAATTACAATTGATCTCCAGACAACAACAATCAGTTTTCCTGGAGAAAATGGCAACTTCAGAAGGAGGACTTTATGCCATCACATCCCAGCCAAGCACTTTCCCCTTCCTAAACTGCAACCTTCCAAGGCTCCATCCCCTGATCTCCAGGAGTTTCCCAACCTGAAATCTGCAAAATACACATACACACGCATGGCTATATGGCTATATAACTATCTCTACCAGTGGGTGGTGCTGTTGCACATCTAAGTGTCTGGGTTGTCACTGTATCCGTTCTAGTTGTCTGTGTTCCATGGAAGTTGACTATTTAACTGAAGTAACTGTTTTCAAAATCTGCGCTAGAAGCAATGCTGAAGACCACTTGGAAACCTTTTGTTTAAAGTTTGTTCTTTAACAGGTGTCTTACAATATGTACCCTTCAACATTCCACAGATGAAAATAGATACACTAGTGAATTTGTAACACCTGTTCTCGTACTGATAGGTACTGTCTCTTCCCTACTTACATATTGCTGAAGGATCTTTTTTAACATGCTCAGCATTATATTCATTTGCTATTTTACAGCCTGTCCAATACTTGAATGGATGTGCTAGTAAACTGACCATTCATGACCATTTTCTAAGAATATTCAATAGGACGCTTGACCTCTCACTGGAGCTGGTTGTACTTAGGAATGATGAGCGTTGCAGTTTGAACACACTCAGCATCAACTCCTGTGTATGTAAAGAATGGAAGCACTTTTGTCACCCCATGCACGCATAGATAATAAATCACAAACTTCAATATTTAACTTCTAGAGATTGGGGAAGGGAGGGTGAACCATGAAGAACCCTAGTGCAATGTGTATGTCCCTGAACATTTTTTAAAACACTACCCCCAACACTTCTGCAAAATAGTGTTATTGTACAGACACTAAATTGATCACATTAGGTATCAGAAGAAAAGGTGTTATCCCTAGAAGGTACAATGATGTGTATTGTATTCCCTTTATGTGAACAATGTAACACAATAGTTGGCCAGTTTCAGAGGGTAGCTGTGTTGATCTGCAGTAAAACAGCTAGATTTGCGTGCCGTAGCACCTTAGAGACCAACAAGATCTTCATTGTATAATCTTTGAGAGTCAAAGCTACCCAGTGGGCCTAACTGTACACATGGTTCTGAAGTGTTTGCTGATTTGTTAGCTCGTGTGAACTTGGTAATCTCTATTTGGTCCCTCTGTCTAAAGACAATTCATATCTTTGGATATTAGCCAAAGTAGCTGTAGACGATTACTTGATTTTAAACATTTATCTATTTTACCTTTTTTTCTCCCTAAATGGAGAGAAATGACTTATAACATTGTTCCGCCCTTCTCTACTTTATCCTCGGAGCAAGGAACCTTTAAAGTAAGGAGAGGCTAAGAGACAGCAATGAACCTAAAGTTCACCCAGAAAGTTTCCATGGCAGATTGGGATTCATTTCTGCATCTCCCAGATCCTGGTCTAAAATGCTGACAACTACAATGCTGACCACTGCTGACCACTGCTATGCCTGAAACAAAATTTAACCCCTACTGTATTTATTTATTTATTTTTATTTTGTAATCTGATTTATATCCTGCCCCTCCCTGGCAACTACTCACAAAATATTACACAAAATAAACATAGGTTCCAGTTAAAAATTCACCACATTTTAAAATTCCTAATGACTCCCTTAATCATTCCAGTGGCGGGTGCCAGTCAAGTAGGGATAAAAACAGTCCCGTGAGTTACATGAAGCAAATCTGTCCTAGAGTGGGCCTCAGGGTGGCTTGAGGTGTGGAGGATCCCTGAGGCCAAAAAGAGTCTCTCAGAATCCCTATCTGAGGCATTTGGGGACTGACACATGACTGGAGTGTTATAGCTTGGGATAGTATTGGATGATCTGATGGGTGCTGAATCAGCTGACAATGAGTCAAACCACTTTATGTAAAGGGCAGAATGGGACAGTGGGTGCTGGGACATGCTGTTCTGGGCCTTGACCTAAGAGGATATGGCTCCCTGTGCTGGGAATCAAAGGATGAATAATTTAGGTGGTTAGCCACAATGTCAATTTTTGGCATTCCATAGAGTTGGGCCCAATTCATTGTACTCTTAGCTGCCATGAGGCATGGGGTCAATATCCATTTCTACATTTATTTAGGTCCCTAGGAAGCTGTAGTAATGACATGGGTATGTGCATATAGCTTAAGCTGCAAAGTTAAATCAAAGGCGAAAAATGATTTTGGAACTGTATATGTTTGAAGGAAAACACATGGATCTCAGAACAGCCAGAAAACAAATGAGAAGGGAAACTCAGATCAAATTTGGGTAACAAATTAACATATTTGAAAAACAGTCAACAATTTACGCTGTTCTTGTTAATGCCGACAAAGGAGATGAAGCCTTTTGCAGTTTTAATTTTGGGCTGGCTCATAATGTAAGCGTTTGAAACAGTATGGAACAAGTGGCACAAATCCATCCATTCTCTAACTGTGGAAGGGAATGCTAGCATCTGCTAAAGTGGAAAGAGGCCAAACAGGCCTTGAACTATGGACATGGCATAAACCCAGAAACACAGTCACTGCATATACATTTGCTCTGTTCGTACACATTGGAAGAGTGTTCTTGTTTAGTAAATGCCAATATGGCATTGCAGGATGTGTCTTGGGCTTCAGTCACTTGAGTCTTTTTAGGAATGTTGAAGATCAAAATTTTTCTCACATCTACGTTAAGAGTTACTGGACTTGTCTGAAGTGGTTATTTACCCCGGGATTAATTATGTTGAGAAGCTGTTTTTTCTTTCACTTCCCTGCAGCATCGTGGTGCACCTGTGCACAGGTTCCCCCAACTTTTCTCCAATCTTTCTCAAGCCTGCTTTGCTGCAATATTTTGGTAAAGATTGCACCAAAGACAATATGGATTCTGTGTACGAGGGAATGTCCAGATTTACCTAGTCCTGCACACATGGTGGGCATTTTTTCTTCCCCAGTCTCTGTTGCAGCCATTAAAGTGTAAAGTGCCATCAAGTTGCAGCAACTTATGGCAACCTCATAAGGTTTTCAAGGCAAGAGACATTCAGAGGTGATTCTCCATTGCCTGCCTCTGCATAGCAAACTTGGACTTCCTTGGTGGTCTCCCACCCAAGTACTAACCAGGACTGACCCTGCTTATCTTCTGAGATCTGATGAGATTGAGCTAGCCTGGGCCATCCAGGTCAGGGTGCAAAATGGTATACCGTCAGCTGTACAGAGAAAAGTGATTTACTTATAGGGCATTAACGCATGGGCAGAATGTTCCTGGTTCGCTCCTCTGTTATCCCACAATATTTAATCCCACAATATTTAAGTCTGGATAATCAAACGCATGACGCCAGCCTATCCCACATTAAGTCTGAAACAAGTAGCTGCTGGAGGCTCCCCGTGCGTTTGAACCAACCATATAATGTGAGATAGTTCGCAATGTGGGATAGCAGGGGAGTGACATCGCCCAAGGATTGGCTGAGGAGTTATCCAATCAAAGGGCGATTCTCCCCCCTTTTTTTTCTTGGAACACCAGCGTTCCGGTATACCATCGTCTCAACCTGTCAATTAAAAAAAGGCGGGACGGGAGGCCGGAAGCAGCAATTGCTCACACAGGAAAGGGGGCGGGACGGGGGACGGGAAGCGGCAATTGCTCGCGCAGGGAAGGGGGCGGGACGGAGGAGACCGGTAAGGGGCATTAGTAGCGAGCTAGCCAAGTAATTACACGCACGTCGGCGTTCCGGTAATGTAGCGGAATTAAAAAAAAGTAGCGGATTAGCACCGAAAAGATCGCTATAAACCAGGGATTGATTAACCCGGGTTTTTTTGCCTTAATTCGCGACTAAGGTGGGTCCGATGCGCATCCCTTGGACGGTCGTGCGTGTGGACAATGGAGATTCGCTACTATTAAGGCACAAAAGTGAGACAAATTGGCCGTGCGTTAAGCCCCATAATCACACTATGGGCATTAACGCATGGGCAGAATGTTCCTGGTTCGCTCCTCTGTTATCCCACAATATTTTAATCCCACAATATTTAAGTCTGGATAATCAAACGCATGACGCCAGCCTATCCCACATTAAGTCTGAAACAAGTAGCTGCTGGAGGCTCCCCGTGCGTTTGAACCAACCATATAATGTGGGATAGTTCGCAATGCGGGATAGCAGGGGAGTGACATCGCCCAAGGATTGGCTGAGGAGTTATCCAATCAAAGGGCGATTCTCCCCCCCTTTTTTTTCTTTGAACGCCAGCGTTCCGGTATACCATCGTCTCAACCTGTCAATTAAAAAAAGGCGGGACGGGAGACCGGAAGCAGCAATTGCTCACACAGGAAAGGGGGCGGGACGGGGGACGGGAAGCGGCAATTGCTTGCGCAGGGAAGGGGGCGGGACGGAGGAGACCGGTAAGGAGCATTAGTAGCGAGCTAGCCGAGTAATTACACGCACGTCGGCGTTCCGGTAATGTAGCGGAATTTTAAAAAAGTAGCACATTAGAACCGAAAAGATCGCTATAAACCAGGGATTGATTAACCCGGGTTTTTTTGCCTTAATTCGCGACTAAGGTGGGTCCTTGGACGGTCGTGCGTGTGGACCATGGAGATTCGCTACTATTAAGGCACAAAAGCGAGACAAATTGGCCGTGCGTTAAGCCCCTATGAGTGAAATTCCGTATTGGGTACTCATTTGTGTCAAATACATTTGTTATTCTGTAGAACAGTTCAACATTCTTGTTAAATGGAAACTAAGCTCATTAGGTGATCATTCACTGCTGCAGGCTCAGCTTTCAGGAAAACCGGACTCCTTTGGAAAAACCATGACAAACCTCTTTGATATTTATTGTAAATACTAAGACCTACAGGATAGTTTCGAGGCACACTATTTTTCTAAATAGTATCATCTTCAAATATTTGGTATCAAGGCGTATATTAACAGCCTAACTGAACTCTCAGAGTCTGGTTATTTTTCATTCATCACTGTTTTTCTGAAAGCTGCCCATGATACTATGAAAGGCAAGGGATCTGAGAAATCTCCAGCATGGAGAAGTCGCCTGTTGTGAACAGTTAATTAGCTTGATATTACCAACTGTACTAGTATTTCCTTTTAATCTGTGTCAGACATTTCTAAGTAGAGTGGATAGATATTGCCACCTCACCCTTTCAAATCCCAGGGGCATACAATCACCGGGAGAATTTAAAGAACACTTATTATATTTATGAATGTTGTTGCCGTTCAAGGATTTGTTTCACAGGACTTCAGTATAGCTTTACAAAATGCTATTTGGAAGATTTCAGTGAAAGAAGTGTTGCTGCATTAGAGGAAAATATTTTTTGTACCCATGTAACTATTTCATTTCTTACCCTCAAAATACAATATCTTTTGAACAATCCTCTCATTATTGTAGCTGCTTCAGAAATTCCCCTTTCTATGACAGTCTATATTTATTCATTTATGTAGGGAATTTATATGCCACTAGTCTATGAAAAACACCATAAAATTAAAAGGAAAACCCCCAAGCATATAGTATACAGATACTGGACTGGATCCTACAAGATTATGCTGCTGCAAGAGGGAAGATCTCCCTCCTTGCTGCAGCCCCATCTCATCCACACAGATCCATGATCCCCAGCATCACTTTTGTGAGGTCATATGAGTCCTTCTTATCCATTGTGTCAGTAGAAAAGTTGGTAGGATCCAACCCAATAAAAGAATAATCTCAGTTGCAACTCTCAACTCAATTGGGCAATTCACCCACCTACACCCACACTACACCCATGCCTGGCATGGTGATTCTCAACTGGACATAAACCCTATTTCATAGTCTTCTGTTCCACTAATACATATTATATAGCCAACAAAATGAAGCTCAATCCAGGTAATACTAAAACCCTGTTGGTTGACAAAAGAAACAGGAGTCAATTTGTTTTAGATGAGGTCGCATTCCCCGTGAATAAGCAGTTTGGGAGTTTGGGGACATTATTAGGGCCTTCACTTAAGATGGACATTCAGTTCTCATCTATGGTACATAGTGTTTTTAACCAACTTTGCTTGGTTTACCAGCTGTGCTCCTTCCTGGAAAAAAGGAAATCTGGTCACAGTTATCCATGCAGTTGAAGAAACACATGGCTGATGGCCTTTTTCCTGCCACAACTAAACTTCTCTTGTGGTTATTAACAGCATCTGAAGCAGCTGCCACTGCTAATCCAGCTGTCAAGTGCAGCACTTGAAGGGGACAAGAGCGAGACCCATGCACGGATTGGAGTCCTCTTGTGTACGTCCACACCGTGTGCCTTTTAACAAACCTCTTTTTTTGCCTGGCTATAGAAGAGCATGCTTGAATTCTTTTTGTCTCACACAGAGCTTGTCACTTTCTCAGTATGCTCTGAATGCCTACCACTGCAGAGTACCATTCATTATTGCTGACTTGACGGGTCACATTCCATAGTTATTCATAATGTGCTAGCATCCAGACTGGTTTGACTGTAAGACATTTGAAACTTATTTAGAAACTTTGCCTGGTTTCCAATTTAGCAGCAATTAAACAAGACTGCCATAATGAACATAGTTCAGCATTGCTGGAAGAGCTACTCGGCCAGTTTGACTTAAGGCAGATTTCAAAGTGCCTATAAAGGCCCTCAGCAGCTGGGAACCAAAGGATCTACAGGACTGCATACTTCTGCACAAACCTGGACTTTTCATTGAGATCATCCTCAAAGGCTCCACTCTGGCTGTCCCTTAGGGTTGCCAACCACCAGGTGGTGGCTGGAGATCTTCCACTATTACCATAGATCTCCAGGCGAAAGAGATCAATTCACCTGGAGAAAATGGCCGCTTTGGCAATTGGACTCTGTGGCATTGAAGTCCCTCCCCTCTCCAAACACCACCCTCCTCAGGCTCCCCCCCCAAAAAAATCTCCAGGTATTTCCCAACCTGGAGCTGGCAACTCTATTGTTATCAGAGATTAGGCAGCTGGCAGCTGGGGATAGAGTCTTCTCTGTACTCTTTGCCATCTCGTGAAAGCAGAGTTTGAAGAGGGAGGGAGCTCAGTGGGGATGTGATGCTATGGAGTCCACCCTTTGAAAGTGACATTTTCTTCGGGGGGAAGTGATCTCTATAGTCTGGAGATCAGCTGTAATTCTTGAGGTTGGTAACCCTATACCTTGGGAATTGCATGAAAAGGCAGCATAAAATGTTTTAAAATCAGTAAACCAAATGAGTAAGCATTAAAGGTGTCTCTCAATCACAGCTGGCTTGGCATCTTTTGCCCACCCAGGTGGCAGGGACAAAGCACAGGAGGAGGCATGCATGGTTCTACTGGTGCCAATGTCATCGGCGGGGGTGGGGGGCTCCTCCCAGGCTACTTTGCTGCCTCCCAAGGCAGATGACAGAGGGGATTTGCAGCCCACCTTAGACCCAGTTTGGGAGGTGACAGCTTGTGCAAGTCATGTTTGTTGCCCCCTCCCATAACCCCTCTGCTGATTCGGTGCCCCAAAGAACTGCTCAGGTCACTTGAATGGCAAACCAACCGTGCTATCAGGGCAATATTTTGTGCTTATGTTTGTCCAGAAAAAATGCATACACTGTCCTTTTTGTACTTACAAGATTTCTGATGTATACACTCCAGGCTCTTACAAATCCTCCCATGCATAAATAGCCAGTGAGAAACAATGGGAGGTTTTGCCTTGGATTTGCCGCTCTCTAGATGCACATTTTCCCCATCTGAATTCTCAAAACTCTGCAAGGGGGCTTATGGTTGAGATTTGGAAATTTGGATGGGGGAAATGTGCATCTAGAGAGCAGCAAATCCAAGGCAAAACCTCCCATTGTTTCTCTTTGGCTATTTATGCATGGGAGATTTTGCCTTGGATTTGCCACTCTCTAGATGCACATTTCCCCCATCCAAATTTCCAAATCTCAACAATAAGCCCCCCTGCAGAGTTCTGAGAATTCAGATGGGGAAAATGTGCATCTAGAGAGAAGCAAATCCAAAGCAAAACCTCCCATACATAAATAGCCAATGAGAAACAATGGGAGGTTTTGCCTTGGATTTGCTGCTCTCTAGATGCACATTAAGGATTGCCTGCTCCTATTCATTCCAATGGGCATATGGGGGGACCCCTTCCAGACCCCATAACTCAGGACCCACTGACCCAATCTACACCAAACCTGGGGGCTCTTGCAAGTAGGTTCCCTCTAAGCTACCCTAAATGTTTGGGACATCTACCTCCAAAAATGCCTTCCCCAGAGCCGTGGAAAGCCGTGAATGTGGTTTTTACTGGTTTTAAATGGCCCAATTTATTAGGGAATGCTGAATTTCAGCCGAATTCTCTGAATCCAAATAGGGGGAGTTCGGACTTCAGCATTTCCTGAATAAAATCGGGCCGAATTCAGCCGAATCCAAATCAATCCAAATTGTTTTTTTCAACAGCCCTACAACCTACCTTACTTTACCCAGAACATTCTTGTCACCTAGTTAGGGCCAGCATTGTGTAGGGGCTAAGAGTAGCACACTCTAATCTGGAGAACTGGGTTCGATTCCCCAGTCCTCCACATGAAGCCTACTAGGCAACCGCTCAGAACTCTCTTGGCCCATGAGGCAGGCAATGGCAAACCACCTCTGAATGTCTCTTGCCTTGAAAATCCTATGGAGTCACCATAAATCATCTGTGACTTGACAGCACATACACCCACAGTTAGGCCCTGACCAGTAAAAAAACAGGCCTATTTAAATCAACCTAACACCCGCTCCTTATATGAGAGTATGAAGCAGGTGGAACAAGGGGGCTCATAAGAGCCAATCTGATGTGCCCCCCCAATTCTTGATTGTTCCCCAAATGACCAATTAATCCTGTACTTCCAAACTAGGGATGTGTGGGAAGGGTTGCTAACCTCCAGGTGGGGACAACCATTCACTCAGAATTATGGCTGGTGCATCAGCCACAATTCCTATCAAGCCTTACCCCCTCATTCTTTGAAAGGGGGTGCTGGCAAAAGCCTCCCCCAGTCAGGAGGAAGAATGGGATTATTCCTCATCCAGTCCTTCACTGAATCCAGGCATCAGGTTAGCAGTTCTACCACATCCCTGGATTTTGATCAAAAGGAAAGACAGCACTTCGTAAATTATGGACTATGTATAGTGTATGTGGGGAGGGGGGGAGCACACATGAAGGCCATCTGCCATATTTCATACACACACATATGGCCAGTGTGTTTTGTAGCCCTAAGGACCATATTATACATTATACTGCTGCTGTGTGTAATGTTAATCCAATAATGAGATTCATTATAGCAGAGAAGGAATGGAAAGTATTTAACTCTTTCTGTTAAAAGATCTTTCCACAGGACTTCCCCCCAAAAAACTTTCCCTCACCATATGATTCAGAACTGCGATTGCAGGATAAACAACAGAAGCTTGAAATGCTGGTGGGTTTAAAGCAATTAGGAGGAAGTTTCAAGGGGAAAGCAGCTTGTAGGAAAAGCAGTAAGTACCTTCTTCTTCCCTCCCTTTCTTTGCTGCAAAGCACTGCTTCCTGAGCTAACATCACACATGGCTGCCAGATAGTGTGCAGTTTGGCCTTGTGTGTATCTGTATGCCTTGGACTAGACTTATGTTCAAAAAATATCCTGGTACTTCCTTGAACCTATGTGAGTTAGAAGTAATAGTCACAACACTAATGGAAACTATTTTTGTGTTTTATATATTGCCCCTCCAATTGTACACACTGTAAAGTTCACTCTGGTTCTTTGACTTGGCTACAGTGGAGGAAACTCGGAGGATATCCCTAGAGAAAAGTAAGAAACATAGCACTGTCTGGCCTTTGAGTCATGCAGCGTTCCGGTACTTTCCGTCCTAGCATATATGACTAGTCGCTTTTGAAGCATTTATCTCAAACTACATTGTTTATGAGGTGGAAGCTACTCTAGTTTTAAATATTTCCATTAGTAAGACTTCTAGGAATAATAGTTTGGGGCATTATAACATCACTGCAGGTAATTTTATAGTGCCATATGTGACAAATAATTTATGTGTCATTCTATCACAATTAGAATTCATTCCCATTCATGGTTTTCAGGCTTTTCTAGCATCTGCATTGCCAGCTGCATTAGCGAAGAGATGCTGGTGGAACTGCTCCAAATAAGAAGGGCCTTCCAAGAACACATTAGTCCAGACGGCGCTGTCTTACCTCAGCAGCAAAAGAATTCTGATAAGATGAGGCTTGGTTAGTAATAGTTTACTTTTTACAAGGCATGGCTATATGAATCAGATATTACGTATTCTATCTTCCCACTGGGAGCTAAACAGAATCTATCTACTACTGTTCATGAGGAACAAAAGTTTTGGGGGAGCCTGTAAGGCAGAGTTTGGGATATGTGCAGAGCCAATCAGAGAGAAGAGGTTATGAGGGCCATTTGGCCAGGGCCTCAAGCTCAAAGGGGGCCTCGCTTTTAGACACTGGTCAATTTTTTGGTATTCGATAAGTTTTATGACATGTTTTATCAGACCAAAATGTGACATACAGTCTCAGTTTCAATTTAAGAAAAAAATTAAATTACATTTCACTTTTTCGGTGCCTTATTTGGTTTTCATGAATAATTTTTGAATTTTTATTATGGCTAGGGGCCTGAAAACCTGGAAGCTGCCTAGACCTTAGGGTTGCCAGGTCCCGCTTCGCCACCGGCAGGAGGGTTTCGGGAGTGGAGCCTAAGGAGGGCGGGGTTTGGGGAGGAGAGGGACTTCATGCCATAGAGTCCAATTGCCAAAATGGCCCTTTTCTCCAGGTGAACTGATCTCTATCGGCAGGAGACCATCTGTAATAGTAGGAGATCTCCAGCTACTACCTGGATGTTGGCAACCCTACTAGACCTGTCTGGAATTTTGAGAGGGCCTTGATAATGTGTTTTATTATTTGTCTTGCATATTTTAAATTTGCTGTCTTTTTTTTTGCTTTTGTTGAAAGTTTCATCTGGGCATTTAGGAGATAGAAATTTTAAAAATAAATATCTACATTATTTAAAAGACCCATACACCAATTTATTATGCCAGCAGAAGGAGATATTATTCAGAATGACACTGTAGATATCAGAAACCAAAAAGAGTTCAGTCTAGAGCCCTGTACTCAACTAGAATCTCCAGATTGTGTGGATTGAGTAGTCCCAGAGAACTACTGCCTGATACCAAGTAAGGATGAGCGGTAGATATGGACATTATCAGTTCTTTTTTATTCCATGTGTTGTTGTGGTTTCCTTCCACTTCATATTTGTTGCTGTTTTTATTACTTCTTGTTTCTTTTATGCCATGTTTATCCCATGTTTATGCCATTTATACAAAATGTAAGCATAAATAATGTTGGAAAGTTCCCACATAACTATGGGGAAACAGAAGGAAACAGAAAATTGTACAAAACTTAAACTCAGCCTTCATTTCTCACAAGGGAGAAGCAAAATCAAAATGGGCTTACTCAAATGGAAGCAGCAAGTTTCCCATATTTCATCCATTATATAAAGCAAGGGGAGTCACCAGCCTTTTCTTTAATGAGAGCTACTTCTTAGTAAAGAAAAATATCTCAATCTACTTCAGCCCGGCATGTTACCAAATTTTATTCAGTCCTAGAAACATAACACAGACTAGACAGAGTACCAGAAATGAAGCTACAGGTTGAGTATCCCTTAACTGGAATTTTGCAATCCCAAATGTTTTGAGCACTGACATGATGCCACCTGACCTCATGGGACAGGTTGCAGTCACAACAGACAATTTATTCAGCATCCCCAAGGAAAAATTGTTTATCAGTAGCATATACATTCAGAGTCAGGAATGATGGTGATGCTAAACAACCACCATTGTCCACATGGGTGGCTGAGATAGTGACACCTTGGCTTTCTGATGGTTCAATGTACACAAACTTTGTTTCATGCACAAAACTATTAAAGATATTGTATAAAATTACCTTCAGGCTATGTGAATAAGGTATATATAAAACATAAATGAATTTCATGTTTAGTCTTGGGTCCCATCCCCAAGATGTCTCATAATGTATATGTAAATATTCAAAAATCCAAAAAAATCCAGAATCTGTTTCACTTCTGGTCTCAAGCAAAGTTGCATATAGAAAATCCTATGAAATAAAAGCTTTAGAAATTTGGAGTCATCTTTTTAGACTTTGCCTGGGTCTTCTAGGAGATGCACGAGCTACTCAGCAGCAGCTGGTCAGCTTCTAGTAATTCATGAGCTATCTGTTGGAGACCCCAGTATAAAGCTTCCAGATGTGATGCACTGCCTCAACCTGTCAGTGAAAAGAAGGAAGCAGCTGCACTTCCAAATAGCTAGCCATTGCTCCTTTGCTCCAGAAAACTGAAGCCTCCCAAGGTGGGTCTTGGTAACACTTGCAACTGTTCACCTGTGGACCCAGGCAACTTGCATATTTCCTTTCCATCCTCAATACACTCAAAAAACAGCTTCATGGGAAACAACAACTACATCTAATTCATCTACACAATGCAAAACGAACAGCCTATTCATGACAGAAGCCGAGAGGTGTGCAGATAGTTTTTACCACCAATTCTACCTGAGTAATGTGGCTATTTATTAAAATCCTTTTTTCAGGAGTGCTTTTTCTTCCTGTCCTGTAAGTGACCTTGAGATGAATCATCAGCTGAAGCATTTGTTTTCCCAGTCTACTAGCAGTTTCTTAAAGGCGACTGCTGTTGGACATCAGTGGACCAGTCTGTTCTATCTTTGCTCACTGGCTGTCATCCTTGTCTGTGTCAGAAATCAGCTTTCTTTGTCTTTTCATTCACAGAAAGGTTACAGATTATTTTATGATGTAAAATCCAAATCTAAATGTCAAGGCATAGTGTAAAGATCTAAAATTCATCCCAGATCTCTAGCTATTCTTAAGGGAAATACTATGGGAAGATTAAATGGCCATACAATGAACTTCTTAATTAGCAGAGTCACACAGAATGCATAATTGTTGTTGTTGAGAATTACATGTAAACTACAGTAAGCAGCCATTTTCACACACTACTTCCAGGATTTCTGGGAGCCCAGTGACTCTGCATATCAGGAGTACATGTAGCATTGCCAGTAACAGGCAGGAGGATCACCTTGGGGGAGGGGGCTTACAGGTGACATTGCCACATCACTGGCAATGCAGTGACATCATTTCCGGCGCAAACTAGAAATGACATCATTGCATGGGGTTACACTAACATTTGCTAAAACTCTATGGTTTCAAATGAGTTTTATGCAAATATTATCGTATTGCCCGATGCGATAATGTCATTTCCAGATCATGGTGGAAGTGATGTAATGGCATCAGCAAGACACTGATTGCCCTCCCATTTTGCTCCACATTTTTTGCCTGCTGCCCAACTGAGTGGCCGTGGGGAGAGCCAGCAGAGGTGGGAGATCTCCCTCTGAAATGGGAGACCTGGCCTCCCTGAATGCTTGTTATCTGCAATGCTTACATTGGGAGGTTCCCCGTATGCATGAATGCAATGTCTAAATGAAAACTGAGCCTTGAATTGGCTGTGTTCATTGCTAGAAACTAAAGATTGTCTTATGTAGCTAATTTGGTGGTCACTGGGTCTACACTGATTCTATTGGAACCCTACTTGTGAGGACTACTGATTCCTTACTATTCCTTTCCAATACGTTAAATTATACATCAAAGTAATAGGCCTGTCCACATTTCAAACAGGGTAAGACAAATGTATGTTTATCTTTATTTACATGTAACCAGGAAGAGTCTCCCACTTTTAATGAAAGTACCCTTGACATCTGAAGATACACATGTGTGTTTCAACCACAAGTGTTTTGTCATGGTGCATTGCTACAGCGACTGTACTTGTCCTTATCTGTGTTTCCAGAGCTCCTAGTTAGCAATTATCAGTGGGACTGTTTCACATTGAATGTATCAGTGCTATTATTACAGGACAAGTATTAAGAAAAACAGCAGCACAAGGAGGAAGGAAGAAATGTACTGCTGCAAGCTATTTTCTGCAAGTTTGGCTCTATGGTGATAAACACAGCTACTTGGTCCAAGTTGATAATGGACACTGTCATGTGTCAAATATTTTGAAATTATCACCAGCAGACAAACACCCAAGAAAGCATGCCACTACCAGATTACAACATAAGCCAAAAATAGAAATAGGCAGCTAAAAGAAAGTTTCAGATTGCTGAGGGTAAAACATCTCCAATAATTATAGCATTAATGCAATGAAGAAGAATACTAGGCCAGTTTCAGCAGACTTCACTATACTGTGAGAAACATTTGCGATATTAAGATTATATTGATGTTATTAGTTTGTGCAATTCTGATACTCACTATGAGAAATCTTGCAAGTATCTGGTATGTATTATGAATTCCTGGCTGAATGAGGCTGGGGGTGTAAATCTGACCCAGCTTTCTCCAGGTATCTCTTTACCGCAGCAGGTTAGGCCAAGAGGATGGGAAGGTAGCATTGCAGTGGTTTCTTGTGATTCTGTGCATCTTTCGAGGTGCCTCATCCAGTGGTCAGCCAGTTTTGAGTGTGTGCTCCTGAAAGTGCTCCTGAAAATGGATGATAGGGGCAGGGCAGGGATTCTGCTGGTGTACTGTCCACCCCTCTGCCCAACCAATCTGGTCTTGTGTGTTGAGTGGAGATCCTAAGACTGGTGGTCCCGGGTGACTTTAACATCCATGCTGAGGCCAGGCTGTTAGGAATGGCTCAGGATTTCATGGCCTCCATGACAACCATGGGCCTGTCCCAAGTAGGGTTGCCGACCTCTAGGTATTGGCTGGAGATCTCCTGCTATTACAACTGATCTCCAGCCGATAGGGATCAATTCATCTGGAGAAAATGTCCGCTTTGGAAATTGGACTCTATGGCATTTAAGTCCCTCCCCTCCCCAAACCCCGCCTTCCTCAGGCTCCGCCCCAAAAACCTCCTGCCGGTGGTGAAGAGGGACCGGGCAACCCTAGTCCCAAGTGATTACTGGCCCCACACATGTAGCTGGGGACACACTGGATTTGGTCCATTATTCTGCTGGGAGGGTTATCTGGAAGTGAGGGTGTCAAAGCTGACTTCCTTATCACGGACTGATCATTACCTGAGTTCCCATTTACTTCTTCCTCTTTCCTCCATAGACGTGCTAGAGGAAAAGTTTGTCCCAGGTACCTGATGGATCCTGATGGGTTTCTGTCAGCACTTAGAGATTTTCCCACCTTGGCTGCTGAGGATTCTATTGAGGCTCTAACAGCTCTCCAGAATAGGGAGAGGGCCCAGGCTGTTGACACAATCATCCTGAATGCCCTGTCCCCCCAGACAGAGACAAGCAGTCTCACTGGTTCACTGGGGAGCTGATGGCAATGAAACAGAAGGAATGATGGCTAGAGCGCTGCTGGCAGAAAAAATATAAATTTATCTGTCACCATTGTGTCTACATGTAATTGTCCTGCTGAGCTGTTTCATGTGGTTTGGGGACTTTTACACCATAGCCACAAGGATTTGGACTCTGACCACATGATGGCCCACTGTGATCAATTTGCCACTTACTTTGAGGAAAATCACCCAGATCTACTCTGGGTGAGATGTCGGCATGGATGCATGTTCAGATTATGTACATCAGGCATCTGCTTGTCTGATTTATATGGATACTTTTCAGCTTGTGGATCCTGAGGATGCAGACAAGATCCATGGAGAGGTGTTCTCAACCCTTGCCCTTCCTGGCTGATAAGAGCTGCCAAAGAGTGACTGGCTGAGTGGTTAAGGGGACTTTGAAAAAAAAAACCTCCCCAAACCCTACTAGGTTAGAAAATTATCAGCCTGTTTCCAGTCTTCCATTCTTGGGCAAGGTGTTAGAGTGGGTTGTTACTTCTCAGGTCCAGGGGCTCTTGGAAGAGACTGATTTTCCAGATACATTTCAATCTAGATTCAGGCTGGGGTTTGGAACAGAGACTGCTTTGGTTGTCTTGATTGATGATCTCTATCAAGAACTAGATAGTGAAACTAGACCCTGCTAGTTCTACCAGATCTCTGAATGGCCTATGATACCATCAACCATAGTATCCTACTGAGCTGCCTTTCAGCACTAGGACTAAGGGGCATTGTATTACAGTGGTTCAAGTCCTGTTTGGGGGTTTTGTCTCAGAAGATAGTGGTGGGTGGGGATTCCTGCTGTGCCCCATGGCCATTGGCCTGTAGGGTGCTGCAGAGTTCCATCTTATCCTCCATGCTATTTAATATCTATATGAAGTGAGGTCATCAGGAGATATGGCCTGCAGTGCTACCAATATGCAGATGATGTTTTTTCTACCTAATGCTTTCTTTTCTGCCAGTTCCAAGGATGTTGTTGATGTTCCGAACCAGTGTTTGGAGTCAGTTATGGGCTGGATAAGGGAGAACAAGCTGCAACTTAATCCTGTCAAGAGAGAGTTCTCTGGGTTAGTAGAATGGCAGAGCAGGGACTTGAGATCTCTCCTGTTTTGGATTGGAAAGCCAGGTTCGAAGCTTGGGAGTGCTGCTTGACACAGTGGTCATCTTAGAAACCCAGGTGGCTGTGGTGATTCTGACTGCTGTTGCCCAGCTTAAGTGATCCCATTCCTTGTTGAGACAGTTTTATTTAGGACTGCATTTGACTGATTCAGTTTGTTTTTATTGGCAGTCCTAACTAAATTGTGACCTTTTATGCATTTTCAAAACTGTTATTTTATTTACATTTTGAATGTTTTGGATAATTATTATATTGTAAGCTGCCTTGAGTTCTGCAAAGGTGAAAGGCAGCTAATAAATATTTAAAATAAATAAATAACTTGATTGAATATGGACAATTAACATATATAGTGGTTCCCTTTAGCTCCATGTTGTAAACTTGTAAAAGTCAAATGTTAAAAATCATGTAGTATTCTTTTAAAATAATGAAGTAGTTTCAAAAGTCATGTGATTTGCAAAGATAATGAATTTGTGGACATTCTAACTTGGGTTCAGGACACTGACCGAGAACCGCAACTAATTTGGGGAAATTAAGTTAGTGCGGGGCAGAAACCTCTTCCCACTTCCACTGCCTGACTAGCTCAGAAAAATGACACACTTGCCAATTAGGGGAAACAGAACATGTGATTTAGCGATCTTTACCTGGATAGTGTGCAAGCAAGCTGAAAGTGCCTGTAATGGGCTACCAGTAGCCATGAAACAACCAGATCTTTTCTAAAGCAAGGTTTAGAATTTGTTGAGGGGAAATATAGGAGTACAAAAACTGAAAAGGTACTCAAACATAAGAACAGTGCAATTGTTGTTTTCAGAAGGACATGCATATGAAGAGTTACATGATAGAAAAGATAAAGTAAAAGAGAGCCAAGCCTTTGGTTCAGGGGGAATCCTGTGCCAGAGAATGGCCACAAGGAGGAGTGGGGGGAGAGAGGGATTTAAGGAAGGGTAAAGGAGAGTTTTTTCCCTGGCCTGGATGGCCCAGGCTAGCCTGATTTCCTCAGATCTTAGCTGTTAAGCAGTGTCGGCCATGGTTAGTAATTGGATGGGAGACTGCCAAAGAACACCAGAGTTGCTATGCAGAGGAAGGCAATGGCAAACCACCTCTGTAAGTCTCTTGCCTTGAAAACCCTACGGGGTCAACATAAGTCAGCTGTGACATGATGGCTGAACAGAGAAGGAGTTTACCTATCATCTGTCTGCTGAGCTGGCTAGAGTACATTGCCTGTTTAGATGATTCAGAGATTCAGGGTAGGGGACCTTTAGGAACAGTTTCCCAAGGAAATCATGAGAAGGTCAGGCAGCAGAGAGACATTCGTGTGTGGCAATAAAATATCCCACCAAAGTCCCAGAGAAAGAAAAGCACATTTAGCAGCCTCTAAGCCAGCAGTGGGGATTAGATCACAGAATTTTGGCTGACAGCACAGCAATAGTCATATAGGAGCCAGTCCAAAAGAATATCAAAGAAATATTTGTAAAGTCCAGGAATTCAGGGTGAGTCCAGGGTAAGAATCTGTGGATTTCCTAGCTCTGACTTAGTTAAAGGGGGGCTTCCTGGAAAGGTAACAAAAGGTGATTGCACCTAGGCAGTGTGGACGAAAGATGCCTGGCAGGGTAGAGACTTCACCCATGCCTGAGTCAGGTTGGGAGGAGACATTCAGGCAAGGTCAGTGAAAGTAATCAAACCCATCTGGCTGGATGAAAGTAATTAAGACTTGTCCTTGCTGATGAAATTACATTGTTAGATCTAGTTGGTTGCCTGTGTAGACATGCAGATTTCCTATCAGTGAACCAGTCTCTCTCCCAAGTTTTGGCTACTCATTAGCATAGCCTGAAGAGAACCTTGACCTCACCTTCTATAAAATATGGCATTGCTAGCTCCTAAAATGGTTGCCAAAGCAAATTTAGCCAAGATGGAGTCAGAGTAGACAGCACACATCTAGGAAGGGGGACCTTGGTACCAATAGTAATCTTACCATAGAGTTTCTGGCGATTGCTAGAGCTACCTTGTCATCTCCAGGTAGCTTTAGGAATTGCCAGAAACTCTATTGTCAGAACTTCTGGTAAATAGCCAAGGCATTTTTTGTCCCAGGACTCTCCACCCCAACCCTCCCAACCATTGCCAGGCATTGCCTAACAACCATAGTCATGGTTCTAGATCTAGACAAATACATCTGAAGCTGAAGAGAAACCTGAGACATCAGAATTCTGTAAGAAGCAGAGACGTTTTCCAGGAGGCATCTGATGAGGCAGCCTTTTAAAAAGTTCCTCAAAAGCCTGTGTTTCCTCTAACTGCAGTTCTCAAGCAAGTCTCCTTGCCAATATCCTCCAGGACCCATGCCTTTTCCATATAAGCCCCCCCGCCCCCACATCTCACTTTTGCAACTATTCAGAGGCCAAAGGCAGCCTCAGGAAAAGACAGTGGAACCTTCTTTTTCCTATACCTTGCTGAAGGACAACTGAAAATAAGAAAACAAGCAAACGTTTTTACAGCAATTTGTACAAGATTTGGACTTTTGTAACACATTGAATCTTATTAGGATAGCTTTAGAGATGTATAGTTGTACAGATACTTACCTTACTCTTTACATTGTGTAGCTTATCTAATACATCATTTTGCACTTTGTTATATATATTTGCTCCTGTGTTTGTTTTCTAACATTCTGTATACACACAGAGGTGTCTTTTTTCAGTACCTGGAGTTTAGCAATCCTAGGCTGTTACTAGTTTCCCGAATCTTGCCTCCAGCTCTCATACTGCACCATTCCAGAGCTTGATACGGGGCCTCCAGAAAACACTTTTCACTTTTACCTGTCAACCTGTCTATCAGACTCTGCAACATATCTATGGCTGGAACTACTATTATTTCACAGCCTAACACCTGGATCCACAGAGGGTTTCAATCACAATTGCCAAAATTTCTCCCACAACTGCTAATGTACTGAGATTTTCATGATCGGTGAAGGGTTGAATCTAGGGTTGCCAGGTCTTCCACTATGCTAGTGTGAGCCAGTGTGGTATAGTTGTTAAGAGCGGTGGTTTGGAGTGGTGGACTCTGATCTGGAGAAGTGGGTTTGATTCCCCACCTCTCCACATGAGCAGCGGAGGCTAATCTGCTGAACTGGATTTGTTTCCCCACTCCTACACATGAATCCAGTTGGGTGACTTTGGGCTAGTCACACTCTCTCAGCCCCAACTACATCACAGGGTGTCTGTTGTGGGGAGGGGAAGAGAATTATTTATTTTTTTTGAAAAATTTTTATTGGTTTTTATAATATAAATTTTCCATGTTAACAAACAACAATATACGTAGTATTAAAAACTAAATCATAGGTAATGTTGTTATATTTTTTTATGTGCTAAATAAAAATAAAAAATAAAGGAAAATTTATTGACTTCCCCATCACCTCCGTCCGCCTCTTAATAAAGTATTCTATCCCATCGTGATATGGTCTGATCTTAATTATTCTTATATCTCAATTAGATTTCAATCACATTATACTATCAATATAATTGATTATGTTTCTTTATGTTAACAATGTCATCTAGATCAGATTAAAAGGTATTCTTCCATTTTCCCCAGTCCTAGTTCATATTCACAATATTTCATCCACGCCTCCCATTCCCCCATAAATTGAACATTGCCTTTTTGATTTAAAATGGCTGTAAGTTTTGCCATTTCCACCAGTTCAAACATTTTCATAGTCCAGTCTTTTTTCCCAGGAGTGTCTGCCCCTTTCCATTTTGCTGCATAAAGCAGTCTTGCAGCTGTAGTCGCGTAAATCAAAAAAGTCCTGTGTTTTAACAAATCATCAGGTATCAAAAAGAACCAACTTCTTTATTACATTTCCAACATTTAGGGGATGTCACTTTGTAGATCTTTGCAATCTTCTTAGGCGTTAAATGCCATCTATACATCATTTTATAGATATTTTCTCGAATTGACTGCGCATTTATTCCTTTCAGGTCTTTCGCCCATAGTCTTTCCCATTTGTTTAGAGCAATATCATGTCCCACAGTTTGAGCCCAATTAATCATTGTTGGTTTGATTATTTCCTGCTCACAATAAATTGTTAAAAGAAGATTATACATTTTAGAAATCAGTTGAGTATTATTATCTAATAGCATCCTGTGAAAAGATGATTTTTCTTTAGAGAATCCATTCTTCATATCTTGTGTAAATACTGATTTAATTTGATGATGTTGAAGCCATTGTAAATCGTCTTTAAGGAGGACCTGATTGTATGGTTACGAAATGATGCTTGTATCTTAATTTTACCATACCATAAATAGCCATGCCATCCACTTATATTGTTAAAACCTTCAAGATCTAACAAACGCGAATTGGATAAGTTCATCCAGTCCATTAGCCATACTAAAGCGGCCGCTTCAGCATAAAGTTGAAAGTTAGGTAGTGCTAAACCTCCTCTAACTTTAGAGTCCACCAGATGTTTATAAGCAATCCTCGGTTTTTTCCCTTGCCAGATGAAATTTAATACGTCTTTCCTCCAGTTATCAAAGTATTTAACATGTGATATTATAGGCAAATTTTGGAATAAGAAAAGCATCCTTGGTAAAATGTTCATTTGGATTGTTGATATACGTCCCAAAAGTGAAATTTTTTTATTTGACCAAATGATCATATCAGTTTTTATTTTGTCCCATAGTTTAAGATAGTTATTGGTTATCAAGTCTTTATTCTTTGCAGAGATCCAGATTCCCAAATATTTGATCTTATTAGCCTTCTCCCAACCTGTGTATGATATAAATTCCTGTTGTTCTGTTTCTGATAAATTCTTAAATATTGTCTTTGTTTTTTCTTGGTTAACTTTAAATCCCGATACATTTCCAAAATCGTCCAAAGTTTCCAACAGTATCTTCATTGATTGTGTTGGATTCTCCAAGATTAACAGAAGATCATCCGCGAATGCTCTCAATTTGAATTCATGTTTTTTAATTTTTAGTCCGCGAATGTCCTCCATACTCCTTAGCTTACAGCATAGTGATTCCAACACCAACAAAAATAATAATGGAGACAGAGGACATCCTTGTCTGGTTCCTTTCTTGATTGTGCAGTTGTCGGACATCGATTCATTCACCAGAATTTTTGCCTGTTGGGATGTATATATGGCTGATATACCTCTCAAGAAGCTGTCTCCAAAATTTAATTTTTCCAATATCTTTTTCATAAAGTCCCATGAGACCATATCAAAGGCTTTCTCTGCATCCAAAAATACAAAGGCCGCCTTTTGTTGAATATTCTGGTCATAATATTCCAATGAATCTAATAAAACTCTTATATTATCTTTAATTTGCCTTCCTGGAACAAAACCTGCTTGGTCTTCATGTATAAGGTCCTTAATAAAATGCTTTATCCTATTCGATAAGACCGAAGCATAAATCTTATAATCCACATTTAACAGCGAGATAGGTCTATAATTTGAAGTTTTTTCTGGATCCCTTCCTTCCTTAGGTAGGACCAAGTCTCTGGGGATGCTCCCTTATCCAAAATTGTATTACAAAGTAATACAAAAGAGTTCACTAAATTGTCACTAAATGTTTTATAAAATAGTGCAGTAATTCCATCTGGTCCTGGTGTCTTGTCCGTTTTTTGTTTCATTATTGCTTCTTGTATTTCATCCTTTGTAATTGGTGCATCTATCCATTCTTGTTGGGACTTTGAAAGGACATTCATCTGTATTGAATTTAAAAACTTGTCTATTTTCTTTTTTGAGATATTTTCTTTCTGATATAACTTAGTATAGAATGAAACAAATTCTTTTTGTATATCCGTAGTTGTATAAACTGGTCCTTTAGCAGATTGAATTTTTGTTATAATCTTCTTTTGAAATGAGTCTTTCAGTTGGGTCGCCAAAAATTTTCCAGGTTTATTAGCATGTTCAAAGTATTTTTGTTTAGCGGATTTTAAATTTTTGTTCATTTCCTCCATTATTATCAAATTTAGTTGGTGTTTAGATACAGAAATCTTCATTTGTATGTCATTTTTCTCTTCTTCATGTAAGGCCATAACCAGTTTTTGCTCCAAATTTTGTAGATCCCAAAGTATATTATTGGTAAATTGTAGTTGAGTTTTCTTCCAGGCCGTGTGTTTCTGTATCATAAATCCTCTTAGAACAGCTTTAAATGCATCCCAAACTGTATTCAGCGAAGTTTCCCCATTAAGGTTAATTTCAAAGAAATCTTTAATTAAGTCCTGTAGTTCTTTTTGAATCTTGTTATCCTTTAAAAGTTTATCATTTAGTCGCCATCTAAATGCTTGTTTATTGTTCCATTCAAATGTAACTGGATTATGATCAGAAAAAGTTCTTGGTACAATTTGAATTTTACGTAGTTGCGTGAAAATAGATTTACTAGCCCATATCATGTCTATTCTGGAGTGTGAGTCGTGTCTCGCTGAATAAAAAGTATATTCTTTAGCCGTTGTATTCATTGTTCTCCAGATGTCTTGTATTTCCAATTCTGAAGCCATGGTGAAGAAAGTTTTAGGTAAACATCCTTCGTTTTCGTCTTTTGCTTTTGATTTTTTATCCAAAATTGGGAGAGTAACACCATTGAAATCGCCCATCAAAAGAATCTGATCCTTTGCATACTGAGAAATCAGTTCATGTAGTTGTCCATAAAATTTAGCTTTTCCTTCGTTAGGTGCATATATTCCTACTACAATCGTCTTTTGTCCCAATATTTTGGTCTTGATAATTACAATTCTGCCTTCATTGTCTTTGTACAGTAGTTCAGGACTAAGGCTAGAATGAGCATATATCACAACTCCCTTTGTTTTTGTTTTAGCCGATGCAACAAATGCTTGTCCAAGCATTTGCCTATCCAGGTATTTTTTGTGTTTTGTTGCTATATGAGTCTCTTGCAGACAAATTAGGGAGTATTTGTATTTCTGTAGATATTTACAAATTCTAGCCCGTTTGGTTTTTTCATTCAAACCATTCACATTCCAAGAAATTACTTTTGCCATGATGTAGTAATTATTGAAGCAAAATATTCAGTCTATAACACAGTGCCTCCTTCTGCTCCCTGTGGTTCTTCTTCTTCTTCTTCTTCCTCTTCCTTTTGTTCCAGGGTTAGTCCTTTAAGCTCTGTCTTGTATTTCCTCAGAAATTTTCCCACATCCGATGGAGATAAGATTGTCATTTTCATTTCTTTGTAGGTAAAAGCCAAGCCTTGTGGCATAATCCAACGATATTTGATACCATTAGCTTTCAAAGCAGACACAAATTCTTTGTAATTATTCCTCTGTGAGAGTAAATGTCTTGGTATGTCCTTTAATAATATTAGAGGAATATCTCCTGCTGAAACCGGACTGTCATAGTGGATCTTCATGATCCTGTCCTTGATCCTAGTGTCATAAAAAACAATCATGAGATCTCTTGGTTTAGATCTTTTCATTCTAGCAGGTAATGGTATTCTGTAAACTCTGTTGATGGCTTGGTTCAATTCTTGTTCTTCTATTTGAAATAAATGAGCCAGATTTGGGACTACAGTTTCTTTGTTGTCTCCCATCGTATCTGGAAAATTGCGCAGACGAAGGTTGGTTTCTCTAACTCTCATCTCCATCATTGCTATCTGATCTTTAACAGCTGTCTGATTAGTTTGTATTGTTTCAATCTGCTTCTCTTGGCTTGCTAATTTTTTCTTTGTATCCTTGTGTTCTTCCATCACTTTCTTAACTGATGAATCCATTGCTTGCATGTCCGTCTTCATAGTATTCATTTGGGTCTTTACAACTTTAAGGTCTTCTGTAACCCCATCTAGCTTTTGGTTAATAGCTTGAGATGCTTGGCCAAGATTTGTCATCATAGCAGTCAGCTGTGTCATTTGTGTAGACATCTGTTCAAACTGTTTAGTTGTTGCCTCTGTTTGCTTGGCTAACATGTCTTGCAATTTCTTTTCCATGGTTAAGGTTTGTGTCGCTTCTTTCAGTTTTGTATAGGCAGGGCTATGTAATGAGCCAGAACGGGGTCGGGATGCAGACATTTACATTGAAGTAAGGCTGGTAAAATACATGTTCTCAATCAGGACCCTCTGATTAGTTGTTGATAGAAAATGTTTCAATGATCAGCTTAATAATTTTTTCGCTTTAAAAAGACCCCTATTTCACTTTAAAACTGCTTTTTAAAGTTTTGAAATACCAGCGAGTTTTGCCGGCCGCTCTAGGTCGGGTCAATCAGGAAGTATTCCGGAAGTTGATTTCACCGTTGACCTTCTACCGCCTCTTCTCGATGGTTGTTCCCTTCAGGAACTATTTCTATGTTACTCGAGTGCGACGTGTATCCGGTCCTACGAGTTGCTTCCTGTTGTTGTAAGCCAGATGATAGAGAGGGTGATATAGAGGGTCTTCCGGATTAAGGAGTTCCTTGCTGCAAACGTGGCTGGAGGACCCCTTTTTTTTCCTTTTCTTCTTCCACCGGAAGAAAGAAGTTCACCCTCCCCTTCCCTCAAAAGTACTTCTCATTGGTGGAATTTTAGTCCATCTTATAGGCGTCTTTCTAGCTCTTTGTTTTAGTTTAAGCTGATCAACTTGATAAGGCTCCTGCCTCTAATCCTGATGGATTTTATAGGTCAAACTTATCCAGTTCGATTAAGGGAGGAACAAGGATGCTGGGAATGTCTTCATCTACCCCCCAGTTATTCAGTAACATCAGTAACATCTTGCGTACTCACTTGAGCGTCTAGAGGTGAGGTTCTTATCTTAAAGTAGTCCTTATGGTGGTTATAAGGTGGTGGAGGGTAGAGTCTTATGCCGAAGTTGCGTTTTGGCGATTTCTTCCCTAGGTGCCCTCGCAGGACCGGCGTCCAAAACTCCGAGGGACTTAAAGAAGCTCCCTCAGAGTATTTGGGAGGTCAAACTGCTTTTGCGGGCTGCAGGGAATTCCTGCTATCCGACCCACTTGCAAGGATCGGGTTGGGATGCATATAGCATCCCAGGATTAACGCAAACTTGGATTTCTCCCAGGACAGCCTGGGGAAACGTGGCACTCACCCCAGCGGCACCACCGGAAGTCCGGGAGGGGAAGAGAATTATAAGCCAGTTTGATTCTTCCTTAAATGGTAGAGAAAATTGGCATATAAAAACCAACTCTTCTTCTTCTATCTGGGAGACCTCCTGCCGGCAACCCACACTTCCTGCCACTGCTCAGTTAACTGGCAGGGGGGGGAATCAATTTAAAAATCACCATAGGGACAATGGTGTGATGTTCCTTCTGGGTTTTCCCTAGAACTGACATCACACTGTCATCAGCTGGCAAACCTAGTTGGGTCTCACAGAGCTTTTCTTGTGACCCTGGAATATACTTCCTGTCAAATGCTATTCCTGGGACCCATTCTCCCTGAAGCAGCATTTCAGGGGAACTTTTGGGCTGCTGCAGGAGGGTGGAGACAAGACACTCACTGTCTGGTGAAATTCTCTGTTAGATCCAAGCCAATAGCTCAGTCTCATGACAAAATGGCTGAAAAATTGCATGCAATATAAAGTCCCAAAGTAGTGAGATACAAGCAAGTCATGCAACTAGCACTGTGCCAGCCCATGTCTAATGTCATTCTAAGGCTTACACCCTTCTAAATCCATTGACTTCAACAGGTTTAGAACTTTTAAAATCCACTTAGGATGGCACTTGTAGCTAGGCAGGTTTTATAATTGAACCGAACTAATGCAGCACTAGTACTGTTGATGATTAGAACACAGAGTAAAGGACTACATTTTACTACCATTTCTATTGCTATAATTGTATATCCTGGCTGATATTGTATGTGTGTAAAGTGCTGTCAAGTTGCAGCTGACATATGGTGGCTCCTTATGGGGTTTTCAAGGCAGGAGACTAACAGAGGTGGTTTGCCAGTGCCTTCCCCTGCACAGCAACCCTGGTCTTCCTTGGTGGTCTGCCATCCAAATACTAACCAGGGCTGACCCTGCTTAGCTTCTGAGATCTGACGAGATCAGGCTAGCCTGGGCCATCCAGGTCAGGGTTCTTTCTCTTTAACAGATGATTAATAAGATGTTATTTACCTTAATAAAATGAAAAAAATTGACTGCCCATTTCTATATGTTATAGGAGTAGGATTTTTTCCCCTCCAGACCTGTTGGCAACCCTAGAATACACTGTTCTGATTAATTTGAAGACTTGCTCACTTTTTTGTAGCCTTTTAGTTGATTTGAATACAGGTATTACCATACTGTGATCTTTCCTTTTTTTTCCCCTAATGGAGTTACAATGCTACCTGTAATTCCCCCCAAACCCTCATTCTGCCAATAATGTTTTCCACCTAGAGTGCCACCTGAAAACTCTCCATGATGGTCCTTAAATTATGGGGAAAATAATCCAGCCTTCATGTAAAAATCCTGTTTTTATCACTTCACTTGTGTCTTTCTCCAGAGGAGAATAAAATTGTACATCGGCATGAGAGGAATATGTGCTTTGGCAGACCTAACTGCTCTGTAAAGCTACCGTTTATTTTCATGTGGGAAAGCTGGGAGGAGTGGCTGAGAGGGGCAAAAGAACTGGCTTAACTTTCTCTGGCCAAATTGTCTATGTTATATAATCATTGGTCCATTGATGGAAATTGCATAGGTTCTTAGCAATGGACGGATTCCATTATGAATGTTTTGCATTCAGTGGTGAACATTCTACAGATCCAGAACAATGAATACGTGCACATTGGAAGCTGGAGAAAGGATCACATCAGGGAACCCTGGGAGTGTTCTTCTCCTTGCTGCTGTTGAGCAACTCCATTTTTCTTTATGAAGTCCATCTCCTCCACTGCCAAAAGTCTGCTGGCAGACAATTTTAAAATGAAACAGACTGCAATTAAATACTTCTACATAGCGGAATGCAGTAAGTTATGAATACCCTGGGACAGAAAAACAATCCACAAATGGGAGTTACTCCCATTATATGATTCAATGATGGGAATGCCTTTTAAAGTCCCTACTAATAAAAATCTATGATAACCCAACGGCACTGTTATCTCATTAAAATGATATAAGAACATTGTGCTTCTTCCACGTGTTTCCGCATTCACTACAGGGGCAATATAACAGACATAACAGACATTTCCTATTAAACAAAGATGGGCTGCCACAATTTAAAGGAAAGTAAGTTTCCCCCAAGCAGACATAAAACATACAGAATAAAAAAATCAAGAGTTGTTAAGCTTGATCAAACACTTTGGGCTTTTGCCCCTGCCTCATACACTTGATGAACGCACACAGAACTCTGGATCAGGATGTCAGTCACAGTATTTATTAGATAATGTTATTGATTACTGGAACAAAGAATTATTATGAGTTTATGGCAAATTATATAGCAAATTAAGAGAATGCTCTTAGCATGTTTTGAATGGCTCGCTCCCTGGCCCCAAAGCCCCTGTAGCTGTCATGGTAGAGGGGAGCTGCACAAATGACAGCACGATGGCTCTGAAAATACTAACATGTGAAAGTGTATTCCATGCAAGCCACTTATACATTGCACATAGCATATTTAAATACATAAAAAGACAGGTGAAATTATATACTGAATGCAACACTATTACAATAAGGGATACACATATACATAGAAATCAAGAAAATCAACCAGTGATGTGACAAAAAGTGAAAAGCACGTGTTATTATAGTCTACCGGTGATAATGCTACTTAGACGGAAAGAAGAAGCAGTTGTAATATTTCCGAACTGATAAACTTCTGAGTAGTTGATATGCAGGAGACCTTGCTGAGAAGTTGGAAGAATGGTTTGCCATTGCTGTCCTCTGCATAACAACCCTGGTATTCCTTGGTGGTCTCCCATCAAAATACTAGCCAGGACCAACCCTGCTTAGCTTCTGAGATCTGACATGATCAGGCTAGCCTGGGCCATACATGTCAGAGCCCAGTGACCATAATAAACAACTATTCTATGCATTTATACCCCATGGGGTCACAAACCAGCTTGTATCATTCTCCTGTCCTCCATTTTTTTCTTTATAGCAACCCTGTGAGGTAGGTTAGGCTGAGAAAATGTACTGGCCCAAGGTCATCCAGTGAACATCTATAGCACAATGGCCATTCAAACTTGGGTCTCCCAGTTCCTAGTCTGGCTTTAATGGAGTAGCTGCCGTTGACCAGTAGGAAGCTGCCAAGCCTGGGCTAGTCATGCAAGTTGTGAGGTAGTAGCATTAAGTCGCCTGGTGGTTGCTGATGGGCCTTGCCCTGAGGAATCTTTCCTCACAGGCTAAAACAGCCCTTGAAAGGGCCTTGCCCCCTCCCCTGCCTTTTACTGACAGTAACCAAGGCTTGAAGGCTGGCAAAGCTATTGTGGTTGCCTTGCAACCCCCCCCCCCCAAACAGCCATTGAGAAGACAATTGTTTCTTAAAGCTACAGACTCTGCTTCTAGTATTTAGGGCTTTTTTCTGTTTGCAGAAAGAACAGTCTTGTCTGTTCATGGTTCCCATCTCTGGATTTAAGTATCCACAAATTTGGCTATCTTGAGTATTAGATATATTGATTTAACCCTTGGAACCTCAGACACTTGCTGATGCAGTCATTATTCTCTATTCAGGTATCTCTATACAAGCACAAGATATTTTGAAGAAGTAGTGAACCATAGCTTCTTACTTCATAGATATTCTATTTAAAAAGATTTTATAAAGGTAAAGGTAGTCTCCTGTGCAAGCACCAGATCATTACTGACCCATGGGTGATGTCACATCTCGATGTTTACTGGGGCACATGATGTTTACGGGGTGGTTTGACACTGCCTTCCCCAGTCATCTACACTTTACTCCCAACAAGCTGGGTACTCATTTTATAAACCCAGGGTATAATCCCTGTAAAAAGGCTTTGCAGGATGGACTCCATATATGACCCAGAAGGCCTGTTTCTAACATGCTACTTGAAAAAGATATAGGCTTTTAAAACAATGAAAATAATAGAGAGCTACTAAAAAGAGCCACCGTATGTGGATGTTGAAGGTATGAGATGCTTGTGTTAAAGTTCATGTTTAGGAATGAATCCAGAAGGTTATTGTAGGTTGATTGGGTTGTACAAAAAGTGTCCTAGAAACAAATCAAACCGAGTGAGAGGAACAGTAGAAAGACATCATCCAATGAACATTTCTGAATTTAAAATGTTTTCAATTACATTTGTGCTCTTTCATTTTTATTTTTATTTTGCATGGCTTGCTTCCTGTCATAACAAAATCTGGATTGCATGAATGATAACATTTTAAACTTTAAAATTATATTTTATGCATTCTATACTTTAGAAAGTATCATCTGCTTCTCATAATGCCACTGAAAATATTTTCCACACCGTTCTGATTACATGCCTTGTGGAATATCAGCCCATTCCTGAGGGGGGGCTGTGCCGGTGATTGGAAGCAGTGCAACTGCGCTGTCTCCAAAGGAGTTTTTGTTTCCCCCCCCCCCCAAGGCCGAAACCTTGCCATTACCTGGAAAACCCATGCAACCACTCTATTGGGCTGCACGAGGAATCACCACCTCAAATAGTGGCGTATCTCCAGGTAAGGGAAAGGGGGCAGAAAGGGCTTAGGAGACCACCCCTGGCCCAGTGAGGGAACACCCCAGGAATGTCCCCAGGAGGATGGCGAGAGGCTGTGCCAGCGTCCCTGGGCAGAGCTGCTGCAGCAGCACCAGGAGAATGGCATCCAGTCCCCCCCCACCAGCATCCGTGCCACCCTTGGCGGCATAAGTGGCACAGACACTGGCGCAGGGGGTTCAAATGCCGCCGCAGCCCCTTCCTGGCCTTGTAAGGACTTTTGTCCTTTCGGCTCAGGAATGGGCTGTTAGTATTGGTTCTCCAAGAACTATATACTGCGTTCACAGAAAATGAAACATTGCCATATTTATGATATATGTCCATTAAATATGCTTTTAAAAATCTTTGACCCTGCTTCAGTCAAAATCATACTTAGGAAGAGAACTTGTTTCACTTCAGTGCTGTGGTATACAGGTACCGGATGAATGATAAAATTTATTCAGCAACAAATGAACAAAAACCCAGCGCTAAAACAAAAATGAACCAAAAACAATAACAACTTACAATACTATCTACTGAATTTGCATATGAATCCAAGTGAAAGCCATCAAAACATCTGAAGCCTATGAGCCAAATATCAAATCCAAGAATTTTTGGGATTCGTTTCTGTAAATACTTCATGACACTAAAATGTGCTCGGTATCTGGTTGCCATCCACTTGTGTTTTCGCTGTGTAGATTATGCTGTACATGAGAGTGGTCTTGGGATGCCTCTATGATTGATAAATCTGGGTCTGGCTCTAGCTGTCTGGCAAGTGGGGAAAGTTGGATGAGCAGAGGAGAGCTGGCCAGCTAGGTAGGGTTTACAGTACAATCCTATGCAGAGTTACTCCAATCTAAGCCATCAGTTGGCTTAGACTGACTCACTCTGCATAGGACTGCACTGTTAGAATACTACTGATCTTTGTCAATATCAGTTACCATTAAAAAAAAAAAGCAGAAATATTGCCATTATAAAAATAAGATCTTACTCTTAAAATGAAAGTTATCTGGTCACCAATTAACAGGACTTTTTCTTTTAAAGAGTGAACTAGAGTTTCAGGTAGGATAGTATACCCTCTGCCCCCTCCCCCCTTCCAGCTATGGCTCTGGAAGTATCTTCGTTACCATGGTGTGGCTTCCTGACATCCTGGGTAATAGTTTAACGACTTTCCTAAAATAAGATTGAAAGATCCTATATGAAAACATAGAAACAGCCAAAAATAGCTAACCAAGAAAATTATTCCAGGATATGAAGTAACTATTGAGGTCCATAGAGCACCATAATTTCTAAGTGCAAGGTATATAGTTCCATAGCTTTTCAGAAGCATTGGGATGAAATGCAGCACATATAAATCCTAGTAAAACCATGAAATTGCCTATGGGGAGGGCACCATCTCATGTAGTCACTCCTGAGGAATAAAAGTACAAAGATAGTCTGAATTAACCACTCAAATCCCAAAACTGAGAAGAACCTTTTAAAGTTTACTTATTGTGTGAAAGGTATTCTGAAAACATGTTTATTAAAATGTGGTAGAAAATAAAGTCGTTCTTTGGGTCTTGACATTAGTCTCTAAATGAAAACTGATCTGGAAGAAGAAATAGAATTAAATAACAGGGTGAAAAATCTGACACTGTTGAAACAACCTAAGTGAAACCTAGCCTTTTAGACAGAAGTACAGAAACTTGGCCATTTGCTGCCAGCTTTAGAAACTAGCTTCCTGGTGTTATGTCATACAGTACTCCCAAAGCAGAGTTTAAACAGATTCATCCCACTTAGTGCCTAAGGGAGAAGCGTCTCTATGTCTGAATAACAGCATTGCCCATATATGGCATGAACTGTTCTGTAACGTCACAGTCAGAACTATGCTATTTGATGAACCCTTGCAGAAAAAAAGACTACCATTGCGTAATTGTTATGGAGAACATTTATAATAGATTACTCCCATCAGTAGCTCTTTTTCTGAAATGATAAAATTAAGCCTGTAACTTTGATAATTGGTTTTCTCCAGGGTCCATTACTAGGCAACTACAGCATTCTAGGTTTGGTTTCTGTCAGAAAAAGGCAGAGGGAGGGGGCTGTTTTGGCCTTTGAGAGATGGCACCAATAGACTTTATCGAAAATGCAATATCTGCGAAGCACAATAAAGCAAAGTGCAATAAAACAAGGTATGCCGGTAGCTGAAGATGGGGGCAGACAAAAGGTAGGTTGGTAGAAGGAGAGAATGAACCAGGGAACAGGGAGAGATTGTAAGGGTTGCCAGGAGGAAGGAAAGAAGACATAGTGTTGATACAGGGGATACAGGGGAAAGGAAGGTGCCCCCCACAAGTCCTTGAGGGTTCCTTACCATGCAAGTGGGCCAGGGCCAGCTGCCAACACCACACAACTAGCCATAGTTTTCCTAGGTAGAGGCTGATGGGGCAGGGAGAAAGAAGGAAAGGTGAAGCAGAGGAGCAGATTAAGGTAGGATGGCTATTGGGTGAGAAAGAAACAGGAAAAAAGGAGGAAGTATAGGGACTTTTAGGAAAGGCAAAGAGGAAATAGCGGAGTGGGGAAAATGAGATGTTTCCAGCAAATCCTTATGTTTTCCCACTTGTATTTATTGATGTGAAATATTTATAAACCCACCTGTCTCTCCAATATAGGGGCCCAAGATAGGAAACAACAGATTAAAATCATAATGATAATAGATTTGAAAAAGAATAACAACACAGTGCATACATTTCACACTGTGTCCAGGAGAAACTCAAGGAGTAATACAAACTAGGGCTGTTGAAAATAAAAAAATTCGGTATAGTTCGGATTCGGCCGAATTCGGCCCATTCGGATTCGGTACACGCCGAAGTCCGAACTCCCCCGATTCGGATCCGTTAAATTCGGCGAGAAATTAAAGTTCGGCAAAATATTCGGCCGAATATTGCCATTTAAATTTTAAACAATCACTCTTGGCCTCCCGCGGCTGCGGGGGGGGGGGGGGTTAGAGCTGGACGTTCAAAACTTTCATCATTGCTTCTTGTGACCCTTATTGAAAGGACCGCCAATTTTGGTGACGATGGGGTCCTAGGGAGGCGAGATATGGATCCCGGAAGCCCTCCCCCAATTGCCCATCGCAAAGCATAGACCGTCCCTGACTCGGCTCGGCTGCATTTGCACATTCAAGCAAATGATGCAATGCAATACATTGGACTGAGAGAGCCCACGCAATTCACAAAATGCAAAGCAACCACCCGCACAACTCAAAGACCACAAGACAACCAAAAGCCAAAAGTGCTGGATGAACTCAAGTGGCACCCAAGCACCGGGGGGTGGGGGGTGGGATGGGAACGCGGGAGCCCCGGCTGCGACAGGGTCCTCCTCGCACCTCCGCACGGAGACCGCTCGCCCTTCTCAAGCCAACCTGGGGGGGAGGGCTAGGGCGGACCGTGGAACCCCAAGCAAAGCAACCACCCGCACAACTCAAAGACCACAAGACAACCAAAAGCCAAAAGCGCTGGATGAACTCAAGTGGCACCCAAGCACCGGGGGGTGGGGGGTGGGATGGGAACGCAGGAGCCCCGGCGGCGAGAGGGTCCTCCTCGTACCTCCGCACGGAGACTGCTCGCCCTTCTCAAGCCAACCGGGGGGGGGCCTGGACTGTGGAACCCCAAGCAAACCAACCACCCGCACAACACAAACACCACAAAACACCCTCAAACCAGTTCCAACTGATGAACTCGGGTGGATCTCTCAACCGCACCAATTCTGCTGGCTGGATCTCTCGCCACCAAAATGGAAGACAGTGGGGAAGGGAGGGATGGGCGGGCGTTTTTAACTTTCTCTTGGCCAGTTCAAAACTTCAAATCAATGCTCTGATTGGCCATGAGAAGAATCTGCTGGGCTACCATTGGCCGCGGGAGAAAGCAGATTGCCAACGGGCGGATCAGCTCCTGCGCATGCGTCTCCGCCGAACCACCGAATTTGCCGAATTTACTCACCGAACTCACTGAACATGAAGAGTTCGGCCTCCCGGATTTCTCCCATTTTGGAGTTCGGATCTGTCCGAACAGAAAAGCGCCGAATCGAGGAAAATTCAGTTGATTTTCAGTTCGGGCCGAACCGAATCGACAGCCCTAATACAAACCCTTTTTTAAAATCTTGGTTTTATAGACCTACCTGCAAGCTAAAAAAGAAGGGGTCTTCCTTGAACTTTAGGGAAGGCCATTCTGAAGAACGGGGTGGGGGAGTTATAACTGAGAAAGAAAAGAATGTTTTTCTGTTAACAAGAAGGGATGGCAAGCAGATGCTGATCAGAGGAATAATGTTACATGGATTCATTTAGGTGTTTTATGCACGGTCGCTTTAACCTCCTTTAGTCCCCATTTCAGCCAGGATCAAATTTTTCAGTATGCACAGAATCTCATCCCTTGGAAGCTCAATGCTGTTTCAACACAAATGAACCCGGCTTTCCCCATTCCTCTTCTGGCCCGAATTAAACGGTTTATCCTGGCTCATTCCGGAGTCACAGAGCGTGCATACTCCATTCTTGGGTTGAGCTTCCCCACGCCATCACACACACCCCTTTTCCAACCCTCTCCTCAAAGCAGCATGCTGATGGTTAAACAGGGGAAAACAAAAGCAGTGTGTAAAGAGGTAGGGATTCAAGTGCTTCCTGCTTCCTGCTACCTCGGAGCTCTTTCTGAGCAAAAGAAAGGCTTTTTAAAAATGAAACCTGGATTCCCCCCCTTCTTTCAGGTAGCTCCGTTTTTTGTTTTTTGTTCTTAAAATGCTTTCGTATGCAGCAGCTGGGTTTGGGGGAAAGGAAATATTCTCTCACAGGGAGCACTGCGAAGTAAGCCAATTACAGAGCAGCATTTAAAGGGTCGGACTTGATTTGAGCTTGGGAGACTGCTTTTCTGAATTCATGGCTCGATTAGTACACAGTTTCGTCCCGGATCATTCAAGCCAATGCATACAGTTTTCCCCAACATGGGTTACTTTAATGTGTGATGAACCCAGGTCCAAGCAGGGAGATCCAACTCATGAATAAAAGACCTTATTGAAAGGCAGTCCTTCAGGTAAACGAGAAAGAAATGGGTAACCAGTGTTGCAATCTCAGTGTTAGCTTTATATGATCAAAATGCTTAGCTTTGAACAGAAATCTGGCTGATGTATTCTGAACTAATTGTCCAGGTTGCCTTCAAGAATAGCCCCATGTAGAGTGTGCCATAACTGTCAAGCCTTAAGGTTACTAAAAGATGGATAAGTCTGGCCAAATCACCTGAGTCTCGAAAAGGGAACAATTTATGAGCCAAATGCAATTGAAAAACCACCTGCATCAGTATTTCAAGTAGTTTTCCCAAAATTTTACTCCGAAACCACTTTTAAAAAACTGAAAATTTAGTCAGCGTGAGAGAGAGGGCTTCCTCACATTTACTAAAACGAAACACAGGAAAAATAGAAAAATAGCCCAAACACATTGGCCAATACTTCCAGTTCTGTAGTTCCCTCTCAGTAACATTTTAGAAATGGGTTTCCTTGTTGACAGGAAAACTCCAAACCACTATAGTAGATATGCAGACAGAAATTGTAAGCATGTACTACAGGGTCAGGACTATTGTGGATCCCTGCCACTGGCACTTATGACAAACAATCTGAAGGAATGAAACAATAAATGAAGCAGAGGTACTTGACTGAAAATAGTTTTTACTGGGCAAGAGGAAAACAAATTACTTCAGTGCATATAAACCATTAATCACTAACATCTCAAGTAGAGAAAGTGTTTATGAGAATACTGAGCCAAATGATGGGAAGGCCATTTGAACTTGAGAAATGCAGGAGGGAAAATGTGTTTTTCGAACCACATTTTCCCTGTATTACAAGCCTTCAAGAAAAGGTCTGTTTCCCCCTACAGGAAAACTCTTTCATACTTAAGTACCATTTCACACAATACAAACTATGAAACGGTTCATCCCTAGCACTTGTGACTGTCGCAACTGAAACAAAAAGACTCCATGAAAAAAAGATATCTCACAGACTAACACGGCATTCCTGAGGTGGGGGGGAGTTCTCTGGAGGAGGTGTGACCCTGCCTCTTATCATGGTGTCTTATCATGGAATAAGAGGCACACTGTTGGTGGGGGCAGTTCCATCAGTGCCAGGGCGCCATGGAGCTGTACACCACCCTTCCGATGCTGTGGTCTCTCCCTGAAGAGATATGTGGTGCTGGTGTGGGGGGTGGGCTTCCTGGGGCATTTCCGGGGGCGGAGCTGAGTATAGTCAGCCCCTCCAGCCCAGAAACACCCCCTCCAGCAACAGGTTTTACCTGGTGCAGCATCACTGTTTGCTATGAGGGGGAAAGCCCCGTTTTCTTTTAAAACCTTTTTTAAAACCTTTTTGAAGCCTTGCAGCAGCCAGGGAACCTCTTTGGAGGCGCCCTGGCTGCACCTTGGCTATGTCGTACCCGGCCTCTGCAAGGCTCAGGAATGAGCGGTACGGTTCTCAAGCAGATCTCCATAGGCAGAAAGTTCCATGGCATGACCGCCTAGAAGGAGCCTGTTTAAGCATCTCTCCACACATTTCTGATGGTACAAGAACCTTATTCAAGAATTCCCAGTATGGTTTTTAAGACTGGGGAGGAAGAGAAGAGCATAAAGAGGATGGCACTCCTTTAAATACTTAAGCTGAAGAGTGTTTAATACTTAAATCAGCACTTTTTTAAACGAGTCTGGAAATTTACTGGTGAGGACACAACACCACTTAGGAGCCTAACGCTCCAGGCACCACAGCTGCCGTGGTGGGGCCCAGAGGTGGCAGCTGAAGCCTGGAGCTCTACCAGGTTTGGTGATGAGGGGAGGGTGGGATTCACCCCCCCCGGAATCTCATGGGCCCCCACCAGCAAAAGGAGATCAAAGTGAGGGGGGCAAGGAGGGTAAGGAGGAAGAAAGGGGGGATTGTCAGAGAAGGGCAGAGGGTGATTGATGGAAAAGGGAGGCAAAACAGAAAGGGGGCAGGTTGACAGAAGGGGAGGTGCAGACAGAAGGGAGGGGTGGGAAAGAGGGAATATTTTAGATTGTTAGAGAAGAGGGAGGGAGAAGGAAGCAAGGGGGAAGGAAGCAAAGGGTGGTGGGATACAACCTCCCCGGAAGATTCTTGAGGTCCCCACTTGTCTCTCTTGTCTCTCCAATTGACCATATATTTAAGAAACATGGGAAACAATACAGCATTCCATATGACAACTCCCATGGAGTTGAAAGTTGTTTGAATGTTTCCATCAGGTAGGATTTGAACCACCAGAATGGAGAGCCTCCAGCTGAGCCAGATAGATGTTTCCAGAAGTATACCATGGTCATGAATACCAAGTAAAGCTACTGAAACATCCAGAAAAACCTATACAGTTGCATACCCTTCATCTATCTGCTGATCAATGTTACCAAGGCAGACTGAGTTCTAAATCCCAACCTCACGCCAGTTTGAAATGGATAAAGAGAATGCATTTGATTTACAATACCTTGGTTCTGAACATAAAAGGAAATTGTAGTTTCAGCTAAAGAAGAATAATAGGTTTCTTGGGAGTGTCAGTGCCAAATCTTCTCAGTGGTGAAAACTCCTTCTCAGATGTGAATGAGTGAGGAAACAGGGGTCAACAGAACAGCCCCGTAATTTGTAAGCGTGTGCTTGTGTTATTTTGCCTATCTGTATAAGAGCCCTAAAGCAACCAGATGTACTATGATTAAGTGCAGGACATTTGGCAGATGCAAACATTTTTGGCCCACATTCGCACTGAGACTGGTGTGACCTACAGACAGACTCTTGTAGGTTATCCGGGCTGTGTGACCGTGGTCTTGGTATTTTCTTTCCTGACGTTTCGCCAGCAGCTGTGGCAGGCATCTTCAGAGGAGTAACACTGAAGGACAGTGTTCTTCAGTGTTACTCCTCTGAAGATGCCTGCCACAGCTGCTGGCGAAACGTCAGGAAAGAAAATACCAAGACCACAGTCACACAGCCCGGATAACCTACAAGAACCAATGAACTCTAACCGTGAAAGCCTTCGACAATATACAGAAAGACTGCCTCATGTGGGGCCAGGGCTGTCGTTCTTTTATGGACATTTCTCTGCAGCGAATACTGCTAAATGTTCCATACAATATGCTAGTCATGAAACTGAATTCTCTCCAATGGAGTGTCATAGGTGCGTGAGTTCAGATGAAGGAATTTAAACACAAACCAGAGCTGCTGACTGCTCATCAGGGAAACATATACACAGCAGGGACCTATCAGGCTTTTATGTTGACGCAAGCTACCTTCAGTGTTTAGAGTTCATTTCCCAAATATTGTGCAATGCAGAGCTGTCTACCTAACTTAGCTTTTGTTGGAGAAGTTGAAGAGGAGGGGACTGGGTTTGTCCCTTACAATCTGATGTGTTTAACCTAAATCTGGTTAGGAAAAATACGCTGGAGACACACATCAAGATTCTTAATCTAGTTTCACAGGAACATTTTTGAGAACTAGTTAAAAGATCAGGAAGGGCCATGACCATACGAATATGCCAATTGTTTTTATTGATAAAGGCACGTTGCTTTGAAAGCTTTCCGAAAAGTACTCTGCAAATCAAAAATAACTCTTGAGGAAGTTTCACCAGTGCAGAAGCTCTTTCCAACCCTTCAGGTTCAAAAGTTCATTACAGAACATGAACAGTTTTGTGTTCACGTTTCATGTCTGAGAGGTTATTGGGGGGGAAATGAAAGAAAGAAGAGAAATCTACTTTAAAGAAGGGATACAGCTGGACTCTGAGTCCAAGCTTCTCCGTTGATGGCTCTGGAGGGTTTAAGTATACATTCAGGTCAGGACAAAATTTAGCCTGAGATTTACAGGGCCTTCCACCCTGGGAATTGTTCTGCTCCGGTGTTCAATTACATATATTAAACTCAAGTTGTGGTTTTAACAATAAATAAATGAAACAAATATCTTCGTAAAAGCAGTGGTTTAATTTACAGAGGAAAGAACATGTTCAGTGTTAGTTATAGAAGTCTCCATTAAAAGTAGTTGCAGTGAAATGATTAGTTGGAATATGCAGTTCTGAAATTCTAGCTATTTTACTAAAAGAGGATTAAGGGAGGAGGTGGACAATAGCAAATGGAAACCATGGCCATGAATCCTTTTTTTTTTTTTTAGTTTTTATTATATTTTAGGGAACACAGAAGGAAAAAATCGGAAAGGGGAAAAGATTTGCATCCGTTTGCAACAAACAATATTGTCTCAATCATTAGTATACACACATAGTTCCAAAATTATACTTATTACTGCTGATATTAGTTTCTATTCTATTTTTGCTCAATAAAAAAGTAATCGGGTAAGTTTTTATGCAGTCAGTCTGAATAAGATTTTATTAAAGATAAACCGTGGTCAGTTTCTCTAAGGATAGTCATCGTTAAGGTATTCATGCATAAAGAGAGCTTTTGCTCACATAAAAAGAAGAAAGATTATGGTAGAGTTAAATATTTGAAGACATATAGATATACCATGGCAACCATTTCTCATTAAATTGCATTTTGCATGTCGTCTAAGTTCATCAAGTAAGTCATCTTAGCCATATTTGCATATTCCAGCATCTTTTCTTTCCATTCATCTATTTCTGGTAGAGCCATTTGTTTCCACCTCCTTGCAAGAACTACTCTCGCAGCCGTTGTGGCATATTTAAGCAAGTCATTATGTTTAAAAATATTGTCGAAGGCTTTCACGGTCAGAGTTCATTGGTTCTTGTAGGTTATCCGGGCTGTGTGACCATGGTCTTGGTATTTTCTTTCCTTACGTTTCACCAGCAGCTGTGGCAGGCATCTTCAGAGGAGTAACACTGAAGGACAGTGTCTCTCAGTGTCAAGTGTTTAGGAAGAGTAATATATAGTCAGAAAGGGGTTGGGTTTGAGCTGAATCATTGTCCTGCAAAAAGTATCAAAGGTAATGTGCTAATCATTGTCACATAATCACTGTGGTTCACAGATCCATCTTGCACGGTCCATTAATGTTTTGATTACTACTTGATTACTACTTACTTGATTACTACTTACACAAAAACTCCAATCACCACCCCCGACAGAAAAGAGGAATAATCAAAACATTAATGGACCGCTCAAGACGGATCTGTGAACCACAGTTTCTCAAGGAAGAAATTAATCATCTAAATCACGCACTGCTAGCAAACGGCTATTCCAGAAATGAAATCAGAAGGGCCATTAAACCAAACAAAAATCAGAAAACTCAGGAAAAACAGTCTCCCATAGGAAAGGTATTCTTGCCATTTATTAAAGGAGTCACTGATAGGATGGAGAAACCTTTGAAAAAACATAACCTACAAACAGTGTTTAAACCCAAGAAAATACAACAGATGCTACGATCAGCAAAAGACAAAAGAGACCCCCTCACCTCTGCAGAAGCATATCGTATACCTTGCAGTTGCGGACAAGTTTACACCGGGACCACAAAACGCAGCATACAAACAAGGTTAAAAGAACATGAAAGATACTGCAGACTTGGCCAACCTGAGAAATCAGCAGTGGCCGAACATAGACTGACACAAACAGGACACAGGGTCTTATTCCAAGACACTGAAAGACTGGACAATTCTACCAACTATTTTGTCAGATTGCACAGAGAAGCCATTGAAATTCATAAACATCAGCACAACTTTAACAGAAAAGAAGAGAGTTTAAGAATGAATAAGGCTTGGCTTCCTGTCCTGAAAATCTCCAGACTAACAAAGACTACAGTCCACAATAGCCATGCAGATTAGCTTTGGATTTCAGATCACTTCAGGATACAATGGTTCCATATTAACATACCACACCCTCATTAGCACATTATCTTGATACTTACAAGACAATGATTAGCACATTACCTTTGATACTTTTTGCAGGACAATGATTCAGCTCAAACCCAACCACTTTCTGACTATATATTACTCTTCCTACACTCTTGACACTGAGAGACACTGTCCTTCAGTGTTACTCCTCTGAAGATGCCTGCCACAGCTGCTGGCGAAACATCCGGAAAGAAAATACCAAGACCACGGTCACACAGCCCGGATAACCTACAAGAATCATTATGTTTTGCTGGTAAATCTGATGATACTATGCTCAATAAAATAAAACTTTGGATCCAGACTGAGTTTTAAATTAAGCATTGTCTGTATTTCACCATGGGTCTTTTTCCAATACACTTGCAGTTTGGGACACGTCCGCCATACATGAAAGAAGGAGCCATGAATCCTTATGGACAAACCAGTTAGTTCAGAAAGCATAACTGTATCTGGACTCTTTGGGTTGGTTTTGTGAAAAAGAATGCATCTTTTTCTTTATTTTCCCAGAGAGTAACTCTTAATGGCTATAATATGCAAGGAATATCTCTTTTCTGAAGTTGCCTTGATGTTTCTGAATCTGGATGAAATGGTGTAGAATCTTACAGAGCATTGCCTCTTTGGTTGTTGTAGATAATGCAAAACCTAACTTCTGAAGTTGTATTTGTCTTTTTAAAATATCAGGTTATGATGACACATAGAACACATTTAGTGTGAAATTTTGGGGTTCTCTGTGGTCATGATGTGGTTCTATAGAAATTCATGGCAGCAGGATTTAGTAAACATCTGTTGTGTTTTCATCTGAATTTGAAGTCTGATATGAGTGCAGCTGTACAATATATTTCAACCAGCAGACCATTCAACACAGATGCTTTTCTGAGTCAGAGAAAGAGCAATTGAAGCTGGTGTGTTTAATCATGGACTTCCAGTTGACTTTGGCAAAAAAAGCAGGTTCCATAGGGGGGGAAAGTCCTTCAGCAAGAGGAAGGAAAAATGTGGGAGTAAATCTTGGAAGCAAGGACAGGGTGGATGGGAGAAGGCGTCATCATTAGAAATGAGTTTCTCCCAGAATCTTTTAAACTCTCAAATAACCAGATTGCCGAACAGTATGATCTGTGTGTCAGTTCTATGTTTCTCTGTGTTTCCTTTTCTATAATTACAGTGCATATGGAATGGAAGTAAACAACTGAAACTAGCAAGACAATGGGTTTTCATTTTAAGCAGACACATAGGTTTGATATTACACATATTGCTATTTGTAATCCTCCTTGAGTCCCTGTGAAAAAGACAGATTATAAATAAATAAATAAAAATACAGAAGAAGGACAACTATGAATGAGACTGTTCTCTGTGCTCCTTCACAATGGAACTCTGTTTGATAATGTGGTTGACTAAAGTAATATATGCATACTGCGTGTCAAAATAGCAGAAAATCCCTCATACCAATGTATTGTCCTCAGTTTATTAAAGACTGTTTTAATTAGAGGTTTAATGAGAAAATACACATTCTATGCTAAAGATGTTCAAAAATGGGGTTGAATGTATATTATGCCATTGTTTTTAAAGTAAAAGAAAGCAGCTATGTATCCTGTTACCTTTTTTAGTTTTAGCAGTATCTATAGCAAGGTGTTATGTTTTTTTCTTTAAATATAAAATATTAATAATGAACTTTGTGGGAAAACAGCAATAGTCTAAAAGAACATTAAGAAAAGATCTGACACTGAGAAATGTGATCTGAACATTCTGCTATTTATTACTCCTAGTGTAACCAAAAAATGCACATTGTGGCTGATTTATTCCTCTTCTCACTTCTTTTACCTTTTCCACAGATAGTAGTGAATATGTGTTCGTTCATCACTTCTGCCTTTAGAAACCCAAACTTGTGATAGGAGTCAGGGAAATATGAATCCCTCCCGGTGGTATATTACATATTAGGATGGAAGGAATAATCCCCCTTAGGAGCCAGCCATATTCCCCCTCTATTTTTTTTTCAATTTGGCTGCTTCCAGGATATCAAGTGTGAGCTAGCAAATTCTTCTCCTTTTAGACATAGGTAGCTGCCTTCTCTCAGCTGTCATGCTCATGGTCCAAGGCTTGGAATTTTCCTGCATATAATTACTTCAAATAATTCTCTCAGCTTTCTGTTTCTGGATTAATACTGGGGTCTGCTTATGTCCCTGACTTTCGTCTTGTCCAAATCACAGTCTCCCCTCCCATCAATGATTAATGAAGATTTTCTTCACTTTCCAGGCACGTCATTATTTCAAATTTCATGCTATGGAAATTTCTGTAGAACTGCAGTTAAAATGAGAAATCCTAAACAGAATTCCTATGCTGGTGTAGCATACTGACTAAGTAAGAATGAGATATAAATCAAGAAATCCCTGGTTTGAACTTGCCATGAACTTCTTGTTGTGAACTCCATAAAAGTGGCCCTAGATTTAACAGCTATAAAATTAAAGGTAAAGGAAGTCCCCTGTGCAAGCACCTGGTCATTATTGTCCCATGGGGTGACATCACATCACAATGTCATTTTACCAACCTCGAAAGGATGGAAGGCTGAGTTGACCTTGAGCCAGCTACCTGAAACCAACTTCAGTCATGATTGAACTCAGGCCATGAGCAGAGCTTAGACTGCAGTACTGCAGCTTACCACACTGCATCATGGGGCTATAGTTGGTGCTAGGGCTGTTGAATTAAAAAAAATTGGTATAGTTCGGATTCGGCCGAATTCAGCCCGTTTAGATTCGGGATATGCCGAAGTCCGAACTCCCCCACTTCGGATCCGTTCAATTCGGCGGGAATTCAAAGTTTGGGAAAAAATTCGGCCAAATAAAGCCATTAAAAACACAATCGCGCCTTTCCGCAGCTCTGGGGGGGCATTTTTGGGGTTAGAGGTCCCAAACGTTCAGCAGAGCTTCAAAGAACGTTTATTGAAAGACTCCCCAAGTTTTGTAAAGATTGGGTCAGGGGGGGCTGAGATATGGGCGCAGAAAGGGGTCCCCCACCCACTAGGGCTGTTGATTCGGTTCAGCCCGAACTGAAAATCAGCTGAATTTCCCCTGATTTGGTGGTTTTTAGTTCGAGAGGAACCAAACTCAAAACTGGCGGGCAACCGGGGGGGGCCAAATTCAGCGAGTTCGGGAGTTCGCGAATAAATTCGGCAAATTCAGGGCCGTCAGTAAGCAGCATAACCATCAGTAAGCAGCATTCTCCTCCCCCGGCCAATCGGTGGCCAAGCTGGGTCTTCTGCTGGCCAATCAGTCAGGATTGAGTACTGGAGGAATCAGCTGATGTGCGGCCCAGCCAGGGAGAGAGAGAGAGAGAGCGAAATCCTCGTGTGTGTGTGTGGGGTGCTTGTGCACATTTGCTCCTTTCTGTGGCTGCAGGGGGCGTATTTTTTGGGGTACAGAAACAAAACTTTCAGTGGAGCTTCATATGAAGCTTCTTAAGATACCCCCCAAGTTTTGTAAACATTGGGTCAGGGGGTCCCGAGATATGGATTCCCCCCTTTTTCTTTCCATGGCTGCAGGGGGCGCATTTTTTGGGGTACAGATCCCAAACTTTGAGCGGAGTTTCAGACCAGTGTTCTTAAGATACCCCCAAGTTTTGTAAACATTGGGTTTACAAAATCCTGACTGATTGGCCAGAAGAAGACCCAGCTTGGCCACCGATTGGCCGGGGGAGGAGAATGCTGCTTACTGACGGTTATGCTGCTTACTGATAGCCCCGAATTTGCTGAATTTATTCGCGAACTCCCGAACTCGCTGAATTCGGCCCCCCCGGTTGCCTGCCAGTTTTGTGTTCGGTTCCTCCCGAACTAAAAACCACTGAATCAGGGGAAATTCGGCTGATTTTCAGTTCGGGCCGAACCGAATCAATAGCCCTAGTTGGTGCTAAAAAGAGAGGGCAGGGGGATTTCAGTGAAGGGATGTAGGTGAGCCTGAGGGGTAGAGGAAAAAAGAGGAGCACATGAGCCTGAAGAATGTTTCCCATCTCTTAACCATCATCAAGAGTTCAACAAATGTCATATCTACACCAAACCAATGTATCTTTCAAGAATAACTCTCCACATTTACAAAATCATTGCCACACAGGTAAATCTAAGAGATTTTTCAGCATATTTCTGCACCACTTTAATAATAATAATAATAATAATAATAATAATAATAATAATAATGACACAATTAGAAGCAGTCAAAGCAACAAAAGCAGAAATAATGATAAATTAAAGGTTACAGACTGAGAACCCTTTAACTGTTAATGTGACAAAAGCATTGTTTTGTCAGCAACTAACATAAAGGAAACAAAGGGCTATTTTGCACATCCTCTGAGTGCATATGGTTTACAATAATTGAATAGAGTAGAGTAGGACAATCTAAAAACAAAAAGAAATATATACTTGTTTATTTTAGTGCTTTAGTAAGCTTTGTCATATCACCCCATGCCTAAGATCTGATCCAGTCAGCCTGGTTTGGATTGTTTCATATTTTCAAACATTCTGAAGGAATTTCCTATCTCCTAATCAGATGGTGTTTTGCCAATAGTGGCTGCGTTCCTCAAATTGGGTTGGGTAGCTGTGTTTAGGGCTGTTGAAAAAAAATTGGTTCAATTCGGATTCGGCTGAATTCAGCCCATTTTTATTCGGGAAGTGCTGAATTCTGAACTCCCCCATTTGGATTCTGGGAATTCGGCTTGAAATTCAGCATTCGCGAATAAATTCGGCCATTTAAAGCCATTAAAAACACATTCACGCATTTCTTCGGCTCTGGGGAAGGCATTTTTGGAGGTAGAGGTCCCAACTTTCAGGGTAGCTTGGAGGGACCCTGCTTGCAAGAATCCCCAAGTTTGGTGAAGATTGAGTCAGGAGGTCCCGGGTTATGGTGTCTGAAAGGGGTCCCCCCATCCCCCCATTGGAATGAATGGGAGCCGGCAATCCTTAATGTGCATCTAGACAGCGGCAAGTCCAAGGCAAAACCTCCCATTGTTTCTCATTGGCTATTTATGCATGGGAGGTTTTGCTTTGGATTTGCTTCTCTCTAGATGCACATTTCCCCCATCTGAATTCTCAAAACTCTGCAGGGGGGCTTATTGTTGAGATTTGGGAATTTGAATGGGAAAAATGTGCATCTAGAGAGTGGCAAATCCAAGGCAAAACCTCCCATTGTTTCTCGTTGGCTATGTATGCACGGGAGGTTGCTCTGGATTTGCTGCTGTCTAGATGCACATTTTCCCCAGCCAAATTCTCAAAACTCTGCAGGGGGGCTTATGGTTGAGATTTGAGAATTTAGATAGGGAAAATATGCATCTGGAGAGTGGCAAATCCAAGCAAAACCTCCCATTGTTGCAGACTGATAAAAGGAGGTGTTGTTGACAATTCGCTCTGCTTTACCTTGGGAGCAAAGCCCCACCACAGTCAGCTCAGCTCAGGATCTCTCACAATCAGCACAGGAGCAGCAGCAATGGAAGGAATACAGACTCACACACAGAGACTCTCTGGCCATTTATGCACGGGAGGTTTTGCCTGGATTTGCCGCTCTCTAGATGCACATTTTCCCCATCCAGATTCTCAAAACTCTGCATGGGAGCTTATTGTTGAGTTTTGAGAATTTGGATGGGGGAAATGTGCATCTAGAGAGCGGCAAATCCAAATCAAAACCTCCCATGCATAAATGGCCTCTCTCTTCCCCCCCCCCCGGGCTGCACAGCAACCCGGGACCATGCACACACCCTGCACGGGGATCTCTCTCTCACACACACACAGACACTCTCTCTTTCTCTCCCCGAGCCGCACAGTGGTCGGGCTCACACACTCATCCATGACTGATTGGCCAGAAGAAGACCCAGTTTGGCCACCTATTGGCCGTGGGAGAATGCTGATTTGGGGTCGCCGAATTTGCACAAATTTATCCGGCGTCTGCCCTAACTCACCGAGTTTGGCTCATTGTTTTCCCGCCTTTTTTGACTTTGGTTCTATCCGAACTAGAAACCGCTGAATCGGGGGAAATTCAGCTGTTTTTCAGTATGGATAGAACCGAATCGACAGGTCTAGAAGTGTTCCATCCAAATTCAGGGTCTCTGAGTTTAAAAGTATGTTTCATGTATGCAGGTGTGAGGGATGATAATGTGAAAAGAACCAGAAGCTGTCAGCGGCTCATATTGGAGGGAACACCTTGATTCTGAGGAAATATGTATTCCTTTCCCTTCCTCTCCTTCATTTCATTGCACCCTTAGTCAAGGTTTTCACATGTATTAGCCTTTGAAAAGCAGTTGTCTCCTTTAGAGCCTGTTCTTCTGCACGTTTACTGAGGATTCACTTTTGTGTTCAAGAGGACTTACTCCCTAGTAAGAGTCTGCATGGCTACCGCCTTAATTAGAACACCATGAGGAAATAAATAAAGGTTTTAAAAGGGTAAAAAGGGAGGCAAATGCATTAGAAATCAATGGTCTAAATCCGACAGGCTCTGTGTAATATCAGTGGCCACCAAAATGCAACAGAGATTATGTCAGCCTTACTTTCACTAAATTTGCCCAAAGACAGGATTTTGATACTTCTGGGTCTTAGGGAATAGGACAACAGTGAGTCATCTTGAAGAAAAAAACCGTAACAATGAGTGTAAGAGAATGGAGGGGAAACTTCCTTTTACAATTACTTAGTGGTTTTACTGTGGGAGGGAAAGTAATCCCAGAGTATGTTCCCTAACAAACTCACAAGGGTGATATTGAGAGATGTTTATACAGTGAAATGCTCATCAGGATTAACTTCTGTTTAAAATTAGACAACCCTACCACAAGGAAAGAATAAAAGTTTTCTGTTGAACTTTATCTATAAATAGAGATAGGATAACATAGAATATAAAACAGGTATTATGACAACTTCTAGTCATTTGAGAATACCCAATGAAAATATTTAGTGTTACACATCCTGAAGCCAATATGATACATACCTGTCCTCCAAGTATATCACATTCTGGGTTTTACAATGGGTTTTACAAACCTGTCATTGTTACAGTTGTCCAGCGGGAACATTTTGTGCATGAAAAAAACCCTAGTTTTTATTAGGGATGAAAGTTTGGGTCACTTCCTATTTGCCAGAAGTCATCAGACAAACAATTAATTAATAGGCTATTTGACTTTTCACAACCTGTTTGCGCGTATTCTCAGAAATGGGCTACTTAGCAGCCAACTCCCAGTTGATGAGGGATCATCTGGGGAGACAGCTTCTGATCTCCTGCTGGGGAAATTTTGCCCTGTACCCACCAACATTTCTGAGGGAGGAATCTGAAGCTGATTCTCAGCTGATATCTCCCAGCTTGGAAACATTGTTGCCTCCCAGATTTGCTGAGATGCAGCAAATTTGAAGGTGGGTCAAAATCCCAGATGATTTCTCTTCTCCTCACCCCAACTGTCAATTTAGCCTGCAGAGGAAGGGAGCGAAACCAACTCTTTTTCCTCTTCCTTTGCAATGCAGAGTTTAAAAACATTGCATCTGTCCCTGCCCAGATTGGATGGGAGGAAAGAGCTCCCTGCTGAAACCTCACTGTGCAGCTATTTTGCTAAGTGGACAGGGTGGCTAAGAAGCTGAATCACAGCTGAGTGGCCAAGGCAGGTGGGTAAGGAAGTGTGTGCAGACTCTCAAATTAAACCATTTAATTTCTATAAGGCACAAACAGATCTAGGTGCACTAAACAAATCAAACAAAAGGATGTACTAACTAGGTACTTACAATCCATGGCATATTTGGTCTTCATGACTTGCATGATGCGTCTCTCCCTAAACACACCTGTAAATATCTTTAGCGTCATTCCCCTTTGTAGTCCTTCACGGCCAACACACACAGGCAAGTCAGCTCCGAAAGGACTGACCCACAGCTCCACAAATAAACTCCCAAAGAAAGGAACAGCTCTCATTTTCAGACCCCTCCTCACATGAATGCCTGGGGCCTTAGCCAATCTGTATGCCAGTTCCTGGGGCTCAATCCTCTCAGAACACGGACCTTCCAATCAAGCAGTGTTAACACATCAAAGACTTAGGCCAACTTTTCACTGTAGATTTTGCTTCTCTCTTGCCGTGGAGCAATAAATAAATAAATTTAATTTTTTTAATGGCCGCGGATCATCCCCGTCAATCCTGAAGTAGTTTTGGTTTTTCATGGGAACAAAGCTGGCAGTATTCTACAATGGTTTGGTCTGCCCCTTTGCTAGAGCTCTGCCCTTCTGATAAGCTCATTGTTTATGCCCGCCCCCAACTCCGCCCCAACTCCACCCAGGGATTACCTTGTGCAGTTCACCTCTGTGGACACGGCCCCAGCACAAAAAAACAAGCACCAGTCCCTCTGGTTTCCTTATATAATTTTTCTATTTACCATGCTCCCCGTTTCCCCCCACTCCCATACTTGGCGATGCTCCCCCCGCTTTCCCAGACTTTGACAGACGGTCATCCTTGTGCCCCCCAGTACAACTCCGGCCATCCAGTGCCAGGAACTTCCATCCAAGAAGGCTGGCAGCCTTGGGGGCGAGCCTTGGTGGCAAGCGCTCAGGAGACCAAACCGCTTGACTCCACTTTCATGCAACCGAATGTATGGAGAGTTTTGCCTTGGATTTGCTGCTCTCTGGATGCTCTCTGGATGCACACTCTCCCTTCCCTTTCCTTTGCAGCATGCCGATCCACACACTTTCCCAAGATTTCCATAGTTCTTTTGTTCTGTTCTTTTACCAGGTTGGGGATGCACAGGATGCACGGGGGGGGGGGGGGGAGAGGAGGGAGACCCAGATCAGACTGGCCGCCTCTCCTCAGAAGGGTGACAGGAGGGAGTTTTGCTTTGGATTTGCCACTCTCAGGATGCACATTTTCCCCATCCGAATTCTCAAAACTCAACAATAAGCCCCCAAAGCTGGGTTTTGAGAATTTGAATGGGGAAATGTACATCTAAAGAGTGGCAAACCCAAGGCAAAACCTCCCATGCATAAATTTCCCTTCCCTTCACAGTATGCTGATCCGTCCTGCCTTGGAGGGAGGCTGTCCCACGGGCGCGTTCCCCTAAACAAACACACACACACTTCGCAAGCAAAGCCATGGCACTCGCTCTCCAAAGAACAAAGGGTGCGATCTGCAGCAGCTATGCGCTGCCAGGCACTCCTATGAAGAGGAAACACACACATCTCCAGCCAGAAGACTTCTGCGGAGGTGGAATTGAGGCCTGCAATACTTGTCGGAGCACAAAACTCCCCTTGTCCAATCACAGTTGGTGTGCGTCACGGGAGGAGAAATTTGCCTGCATGGGTGGGGAGAATATATCCAACTCCAGGAAGTTTTTCATGATCTGTGCCAAAAACCGCATAGCAAAAGAAAAGAACGGACCAAAACAGGTTTGACTTGATGCGGGGATGAAGCGGTTTTTTCCCCTAAAATTCAAAGCAGTCATGCAAAATCAAAAATTAGCAGTGGGCCGAAACAAAAGTGAAACTGCTGCAAACCTCCGTGAAAAATGACCTTAGTGTTTTTTCTCTGACAGTTGTAAAGGAGGTTCTCTATCCAGAGAACAGCATCTTTCCCACATTCTCCCAGACATAAAGATGCCAATGTGCCCTTCCATCACCTAAACTGTCACAGCATCTCTTGCCCCTCCGGCACTCATCCACAACAACATAATATTTGAGTTCACTAATAATGGAAATAAGTTTGAAGAGAATTAGATGGTGTGATAAAGACATTGCTTCTGAAGACATCCCAGTATCATCCTGGAGAAGGGGTATCTGAAGAAGGGAGCTGTGGCTCACGAAAGCTCATACCCTGTCAGAAATTTTGTTTGTCTTTAAGGTGCTACTGGACTCTTGTTCGTTTCTACTGCTACAGACAGACTAACAAGGCTACCCATCGATCATTATCATCCTGTTCAAACATATTTGGCAAGGTTTTAAAGTACTACAAAATCCTGCAAAACCTGTGAACAGGGACAATCATGATATGAGTGCATACACCACAAGGAATGAATGCTTCTACTACATCATTTTCAGTTCTCTGAAAACTATTTTCTGTTTCCAGCCCTGAGGAAGGCTATCACAATTTAGCATATGCATACCTCAGGAAGTGAGATATTAAATAGCATGTACTTTACGAACTTGCTTTTTTTTTCTTTTTACCATAACATAGAAAATAAATATAAAGCATAGTTAAGACTGGTACAGTTTTTTCCTATTAAATTAAAGCAGATCCTTTTTTGTATATAATAAGAACGGCTGTATAAAATATCTAGGGAATCCTGTAAGGATTAGATTCTCATCCAAATTAGATCTCACTCGTCATCCTCAATCTTACATTTGTTGAAGTATGTTTCTCATTATGGTTTTGTGGAATTTCCGTTTACGGTAAATTACAGACTGTATTGGTGAGGTCATGTTGTTTATTTTGAATGGCTCCTTTATTAAAGAAATCTAATCCAAGAGCACCCTTAGAGAGCATTTTGTGCAACAGGATATTAAATTAGTCTCATCACAAGCTTACACAAAATTACCTTTAACTATAGTCTAAATGTACAGATGTATTCAGAGTTTTCATAAACATAGGAATACACTAGTATTGTTTCACACTCCTCTAAGCAGTAGAAAGTTCCAGGGGCTCTTCTTTATGGGGTTAATGCCTTTGAGAAATGGGAAAATCGGCGTAACCGGCTGGACCGGGATAGGAAGTTGCTTAACCGGCGGCTCTACCCCCAGCCTGCCCCCCCCCCTGTACCGGCACGGACCCTCTATGCCATGGCCTGTGCCACAGAGAGGCCGCACCAGTGGAGGAGTGAGGCGTGGGCCTGCGGAGCTCGGCCGCCGGCAGGACTGGCCTCGCCGCCAGTGTAAGTGCATGTAATCACAGTTTTACATACACGCTGGCGGAGGGGTCACGCCGCCTCCTAAAGACTTTCAACTCAAATTTCAGGAATGGGCTGTAAGCCAGCTAACCTTTTATTGATTTGTATACACAGGACAGAAAATAAGGGCAACAAAATCCAAATCAGTCCTCAGTTCTGGGTTTTGGATGTCACTACTGACATCTACTTCAATACCAAAGCTTACGACAAGTTGCACAATCTGGACAATCAAAGGAGCCCTGAATAGTATTTTGCATTTTCTTAAGATACGGTTTAGCACTTTGATCCTATTGTGAGATGATAAAAACTGTTTCACAGGTTAATTTCATCATACACAGTCTCAAGCAGAGGATTTAGTTCTTGCTTACCAAACACACAGTGGCACAAATCTGACAGTTGTTTCCACTGTTAAGGCTTAACGCTGACATATGTGAAATGAGAATAGATGAAAGTGTTCCTGAACATATTCAGAGTGAAGTATTACTGCTGAGCAGATAAAGGGAGTCCCATACATAAGGGATTATGGGAAGGTATTTCCGAATAGAGGTGGTTATTTCCAGATAGCTTTAAGCCCTGATATCTCCTTTACTAGATATTAAGCATTGGTAGAAAAGGTCTATAAAACAGGAAGCACTAGGGTTGCCAAACCCCTGGTGGGGGCTGGAGATCTCCTGGAATTACAACTGATCTTCAGACTACATAGTTTGCTTGTTTGTCAGTTGTTTATTTATTTAAAATATTTATCCCACTTCTGGAGAAAATGGCTGCTTTGGAAGGTGGATTCTAGGGCATTATAACCTACCTAGGTTCCTCCCCTCCCTAAACTCCACCATCCCAGGTTCCACCTTCAAATATACAGGTATTTCCAAACCTGGAGTTGACAAGCCTAGGAAGCACACAGACACTTTAACAGGGTATATATATCTTGCAGAGAACACATTTGCACAGCAGTTGTTTGTGCTCTTAATTTGGCACTATAACACACAATTAGAACTGAGGGGAATCTTCTGGCTCTGCTGGTGGAAACATTTGCATTCACCATACCACATGTCCAGTCCATCATCTCTTTCAATGATATGGCTGAGTAAAGAATCAGAACAGGGACTGCATGCATTAGATGACTAATTCCTACAGAAAATGCTCTGCAGTCTAAAGGTGTGCCAGAACCCTGCATGGAAGACAGAAATGAAAAGAGGAATCCAGAGAAGTGTTCAGCATTCTCACTCCAAGATACCTGCTCCCTCCCTCCTGCTGCCCTGGAAACCAGCCCTGGGACAGGATTATGAAGAAAGGAGATAGCTCTCCTTTAAATGCAACAATGGCCACAAAATGGAGACTCTGCAGTGGCCGAATAGCTGAAACCCAAAATTTCAGGAAATTTGTGGCTGGAGATCTCCTGGAATTACAACTGATCTCCAGGTCCCCTGGAGAAAATGGCTGGTTTGGAAGGTGGACTGTATGGCATTATATCCCATTGAAGTCCCTCTCCTCCACAAACCACTTGTTCCTCAGACTCCACCCCCCAAATTCCCAGGTATTTCCCAACCAAGGAGCTGGCAACCCTACTAAGGAGACTTCCTCCAACTAAGTCGCTCTTCCTCCATGGAAGTTATTGGGTTTATTATATTAATTATATTAAAGAACGGATGCAATCTGAGCACATTTTGATTAGTTATTAAGTGATTGGACAACTCTGATATGAAGTGAAAACAGATGAAAATGGCCATAAGGCATCATCTTGGCTACTGAATAACTATGATGTCCCTACTCATTTGGGAGTGTGTTAGTGGAGGCAAACAGTGCATTCCTAAGGAGAGTTACTCCAATCTAAACCCATTCATTTCTATGGGATTAGACTGGAATAACTCTCCTTAAGAATGCACTTAAACTCTTCCAAATCAAAGGTGGTTCTTCCACATATACTTTAACCCATTATCTGTTCTAGAAACAGTAGTGGTGGGCAGGGTGAGAGAGACAGTCAATCTGCTGCCAATGTCCACTGGGAAGAATTTAGCTGGTTGGCAGCCAGTTGCTGACCCATTATACAGATGTGCAATAATGGTACTGAGTAGGGAAGACAGAAAAATTCAAACTTTTATTCCAGTAAGGAAGAACAATTAATCAGAAGAGCCTGATAAGTGAAAAAATTCTGAAAATAATAACAGATATTTAGTGAACACTTTCAGCTGAATACACTTTTATTCTTAAACATAGGAAGAAATGTGGATTATGCCTAACCTATTCATGATTGTCGGCCTCCTTCACTTATTAAACTGATGGCACAGAAGAAGGAAAAAATGCTTGGACACTAATTTGGCTAATGCATGGATAATGTAGCACAGTTGTAAATGGAAAGTATTCGGGTAAAAACTTAGCAGAGAAGCATGACAGGAGTCAGTGTTCAGCTCTAGCACTGAAATATTTACACAAATGTAACTTACGCAGTGGGATAGAAAGCCAAGATTTCCAAATATAAAGATAACACTTAATTCAGTCTGCTTAGCAAATAATGACACACCACATAGCCAGTAAGAGGAGATTCAGAAGAAATGAAATGTTGAGCTTACAGATGGTAGACACTAACCGAAAAATGCTTTTAAGTACTTAAATTTAAAAACAACACAAATTTTATTTTTTTATTAGTCATTCTTTGAATAACCTTTAAGAAACTAAACTTTCTCAAATGCATTTGTCTCCACACCATGAATGAAGACAAAAGACACCAACATTCGGACAAATCTAGCATTTATTTATGGCTGAGCTGCGTTATAAACTTTCTTCACTTCTGTAGGTATAGGTGGCTGCTAACAGGTAGCCTGCTGGGTACCAGCATTGCTGCTGGCTTTGTTTATTCTAGCCTGAACAAGAAACAGAGGTGTTATGCCTCATCCCTTCCCCAAGTGTGCTAAGCAACTCAGGAATTGAGCAATGCTGCTCAGCGCCAATGGAGCCCTACTCGAGCCCACCCATCTGTCCAGCCAATGAAGGCTGGTTTGGAAACCACTCTTCATCATTAGATGCCTTCAGGTGCTTGCTAATTAACCCTGCCTGTGCTGTAGTAACCTGTACTCTACCTGCTGAACTCTAAAGACCAGGACTACCATTAAAGATTTTTGTCCTTCATAAGAATGTGGAATAGCCCAGTTTATGAAAGATATCACAGTTTAATTATCAAGAGCAAGGTGGAATGATCATATTACACTGACTTTGCTAATTTGTAATTGGTTGGCAATTAGTTTCTGTCTTCATTTCAAGGTGCTGATTGATATCGTTCATGACCTGGGATTCACACATCTACAGGTCCACCTTTCCTGTTATGTATTGTTGTGCCAGCTCCAGTAATCTTGAGGATCTTCAGGATGTGTTATGGCCTATGCCCAGGCATTCTCTGTTGTAGCTCCTACCTGGAACAGTTTACCAGTGAAAGTTAGGAAAGTCCCCATGCTTCTGTCCTTCCACAGACACAACTTTTTAGAAGGGCCTTTTTGTAAAATGGCTTGCTGCTTCTAATATTGTTTTGGCTGGGCAAAGAATCAGCACAGGACATTGCATATGTGAATGAGAGACAGTAGGTGTTATTTATTGTTTTTGTTGTTGTTTAGACTTGCTTTAAATATTTTTGTGATCCACCTTGAGTTTTTTTGGGAAAGGTTATTTATAAATGCTATTAAAAAATCGTTGGGCTGGGGCCATTTTCCTTTTTTTTTTTTTGCACAGAACTTTGCTTTTTATATAATCTACAGACATGTACTTGTTTTCAGATGTGCATCCTATTTGGTACTTTTCCGTGAATTTATCAGGGCATAAAATGAAAGCACATCTGTGTTTTTGTTTTTGTTTTTACACAATCATATAGTCAAATTATGCAGAACAACTTTATGTAGCTATTTAAAAGCAGGGAAAATATCCTCAGTCTCTGACAGGGCTGAGTCAGCACCTGGGCTTAAGCTATCTAACTGGGCAAACCCATTAAACAAAGGAAAGAAGTTTCCTGTGCGGTCCTTTCATCTTCGCTTGGCCATTCTGTTCCTCACCTTTATTCAACAAATTCATATGATAAATAGTTACCTGTGTTGAACAGCTGGGTGAAGCACTCCAAATGTAAAACTAATAATTGAACTAATTGAATCAAACTAAAATGAATCTGGCTGGAATGCTTTATTGACGCAGAACACTGTATGAGAACACTTCTGTGAGAGTTCAGTTCCGTCAAGCCTTCATTTTATATCATTGCATATTTGCTTCATGATTCAAGAAAAGAAAATTCATTCTGTATTGAAAATTAAAGTTCAGGAGAGGTTTTAGTGTTTAGATAATGAAATACTTTTAGGATGAAATGAATATTCTTTCAGATTGTGACAGTGTGAAGCGGGTCCGGAGAGGTGGCATACAAATTTTGTAAATGAATGAATATTGAACTCATGGAGTGGGAGCAGGATTGTGCCCCCTGGTCTTGCTACCTAATGCCACATGCTGATAATTTCTTCAAACAGGCTACATGTGAATTAATAAGAGAATTAATAAGAGATTAAATTGCCACCAAAAGTGTGGCGTGTTTCCCTCACAAAATAACTCAAGAGAATCCTCACATAGGAGTTAGGGGAACATCTCCGAGATAGATTTAAACTCCATCATCTCTTCATCTCAAAATTAAACTGTACCCTTACATTTCCTCCATTTCTGCATCATTTTCCACTTTCCACACTTTTCACCCTTTACATATACTGCAAGCATATCTTATACATTACCTTGTATAATATCTTTTAAACACTTAAACCGCATTCCTGAGATCTAAGGGCAAGAGCCCTTAGGAGGTCAGGAAGGCACCATGCCGGCATCCAGGCCCCCTGCACCGGCGTCCGGGCTACTAACGCCGGCATTAGTGGCCCACACGCCGGCGGGAAGGCACGGACACCGGTCGCAGGGTGCTGCCATGGCAGTGCCGGCCTGGGACACCGACGGGGCCTTCTGCCGTCGTCTGAATGCTGTCAAAGGCTGCGCTGGCGTCCCTGGAGGCGTTCCCGGGGCATTCCGGTGTCCCAGGAGGCGTTCCCAGGGTGTTCTGGCACTGGGCAGGGGGCGGCCTCTAAAGCCCTTTCTGCCCGGAAACACCCTTTTTTATTTTTGGCGAGATACACCACCTTTTAGGTGGTGTATCTCCCGTGCAACCCTATGAGGGTTGCATGGATTTTTTACGCCGGGAGGAGGTAGTGCAGCTGCATTGCCTCCAAAGCCCGGTGCAGGCATTCCTTTCAGGAATGCACTGTTACTGGGCAGTCCTAAAGACAGTTACACCATGCTATGAATGGGGCTTGCTCTGATGCTAAAGTAATACCAAATGATTTACTGGAATGGGTAAGTGGATACCCAGCTGCACTAAGGGGAGCAGAGTGACTTTGGAAAGCCCAGAGGAGGCAGTGAAACATCCACTAAGCTGTCACCTTCCTCTTATAAGAGATCTGGGGTTCACCTGTAAGGCACCAAAGAGCTAATTTCCTCCATCACCAGATTGGAATATGTGGCCATCAAGCCTCTGATCCATAACTGGGGATATTATTGGTGAATTGGATTGTAGCAAGAAACGGAGCCCCTCAGTTATCATAGGTCCAAGTAAAAGGGGGACACCACAATCCCAGTAATAGGGGTGCCCAGCCATGTATCTTTTCATCTCATCTTTAATCTTTGTCCAGTCCTGGAACCTTGGAGTGGAATGAGCCTCTTACTGAAAGTTATGTTGACTATTATTCAGAGAGTGTGGAGACTGATCCATCTCTAAAACAAAAAAAGGGGGGATGATCTGCAGAATGTATGTTAACTCCAGTTCCACCAAAATGGTCAACACTGGTGATTTATGCACTCATGTGAAACCGTAAACAGTATGTTACATGGTATTTTAAAAAGGCTGCACAGAGCCATTTTGTAAAAGCATTTGTATTCTGGGAATCCCGGGCATGAAGGAGACAAGTCTTGTATCCATTAAGTGGACTGCATTGACATATTCTCTTATGTCAGCTCCAAAGTGTGCTGTTTCTTGCAGTGGGGCAGCATCATAGGAGAAAATGGGCTGGAACTCATACCAGACGCAAGTCTATTGCCTCTTTCAATATCTGTACCTCCCTGCTGTGCTGACCAGGGCAAACATTTAACCCTAAGAGTCAGAGATCAACCCAAACCTGCCCTGGCTTGACCCATGTGTACAACAATGGCAGCATATTTTCAAAAGCCTTCCCCTTAACTACACATCTACAATGATAATTAACTGGCTGTTTTAAAGCCTCATTGAAATCCACACTATGGCTAAGGAATGTCAAGCAAAGCAGCTGCTCTGAGGAATTTCAGACTTTGATTAGTATTTTACCCATTTCGTTCCTCTTTGTGTACAGCCTTATTCTTTTGATGCCATACTCAAATAGATTGACTGACCTTGAAAAAAACATGCCTTGCTTGCACAGAGAACGCTTTTGCTAAGAAGTGCTGTCACTAGCTCTAAAAAGGCCTGTTTTAATGGAAGGATCACATTTCTCTGACTTTTAATGTGCTTGTGATACAGAAAGGATCCAGGATTAGCAGAACTGCCAATTGCTGTGTTTCTCAGTTCAGGACAGGGAGGTGTGGTAGGTATGACTCTGATTATATTTCTGAGTAAAGCTTTGGGTAGGCTGCTGCAAGTTGCCTGTCCGATTCCTCCAGTGCAGGGGTGGAGGCCAGAGCTGTAGCGTCCTCCAGGGTTCCCTTCTTTCCTGGCAGGGTCCTAAGAAGGCCTCAGACAGGCCTTGAGGAGGGGGGTTTGCTTCCACCCAGTTCCCTCTCTTTCTAGCCTGCTCACTTCTTTCTCCTTCGTAGTCTAGGAAGTGACAGAGCCCTTCCTGGACCTGCCTTTTGAAGAGTGGGGGAGGGACATCCCCAGCTTCACCCTCTCCCTCCAGTCCAACAGATAGACTCTGGAGACTGGCAGGTGCCAGGGCCAATGGGGCTTCTCCCTGGGCCTAAACAGCTAGCATGTGAGTATTATAAAAATATATATGCATATTATATGCTAGTGTTATAATACTTTATTTATATACATTTGTTTTAAGTATAACAATTTCTGTAATATCAGTCATGTTTACTTTAATGATACATTGTTTCTATGTGATTTTACTTTGGCAAACCTGATGAGATTGTATGCCATAATGCCTTTATTTAAATTTTGATGTATACCTTATTAATATATTTAATAGTGGTCCCTGAAGAAGACTTATTAGTCGAAACAGAGTGACAACCGGATCTCTGTAAAGAAGAATCATACTTCACTACAATAAGTGAAGACTGGAACCACACAATTATATACGCTGAGTAGCAGTAATATAGCTGTTTTTTGCATCATTGTAATACTGCACTCATACGCACAAAACGTTGTCCATACGTGGATCTGCTGTTCTTATAAGTTGTCTATGTACTATAAGTTGCGTGTGTATATATATATATATATATATATATATATATATATATATATATATATATATATATATATATATATGAGATATGAAAATATAATATCACTAATATTTCATTTTACAGAATTGTTATAGTAGAATTTTTTTGGCAATTACTGCTGATTCTATTGCATAACTATCATACAGCAGGCTAACCTTTGTTTGATAACTAAACCCCAGGTACTAGCTGGAGATCTCCTGCTATTACAACTGATCTCCACCCAATAGAGATCAGTTCACCTGGAGAAAATGGCTGCTTTGACAATTGGACTCTATGACATTGAAGTCTCTCCCCTCCCCAAACCCTGCCCTCCTCAGGCTCCGCCCCAAAAACCTCCCGCCGATGGCAAGGAGGGACCTGGCAACTTTCTATTAGCTTACCTTAGATTGGTTAGTACTCATGTTCCCTATTCTAGAGAAGTTATTCACAAAAAGTCATTAGTTGGATAACGTAAAGAGCAGGGGTGTTGAACTCATTTGTTACGAGGGCCGGATATGACATAAATGTCGCTTGGTTGGGCCAGGCCCTGCCTTGCCAGTCTAGATTGGGACTGGAGTAGGTGGCTGCTTTGGCTGGCTCCTGGGCTGGATAAGAGCTTTAAAGGGACTGGATCTGACCTGCAGGTCTTATGTTTGATACCACTTGTATAGAGGGTATATTTAAAAGAACACAAATACAGTACATAAGTTTTACTCACCAAAAACATGTTCTTTTACACAGAGTCTCAAACGTTTTTCACAGCCTGTGTAAATGGAATCCTTAACCAAATTATAAAGATAGGCTTTGGAATGAAGCAATCATCAGATAGCCACCTACCAAGTATGTATACAGGCAACGCACAGGAGCTTAAGTTGCCAATGGTAACTGATTCTTCTCCAGCAGAGAGCACTGCATACGCTTAAATAGAGAGAAATGGACTGCAAGACTTAAATTAATTTGGATGACAAACATACCAGTTGCCTCAAATCATAGAACTCTGGGTCTTAAGAATTATTTGGGACTTTTTCAATGAAATGTAACAACTAATTTTAGAGAAGATGAAGGAACTAGATCCACTCATCCTAATGGGCATAAAATCTGATTGTCTTTTCTTTTTTAACATCTCACTCTGATCTTCCTGTGAAACAAACAGCAGAATGAATTAGAAACCTAAGAAATCTGTTACTAAAGATACATGTGATTCTTCAGTGAGCAAAAGGAGAAAAGCATTTCACCGTGGCAGTCACTTTTTCGAAAATATGACTTTGACTGGCTAAGTGTAATGAATTCCTGCAGTCGACATTCTTTCCCAACAAAATCACCATATTGTCATTGCTTAGCTCTGTACGGCTTTGATGACTACCTTTTCATCATCTTTATTACCAAATATCTCCCCAACTATTGGACAGCGCACTGATTCACAAGAATTAAGAATAACACAGGAGTCCTCAGGAATGGCTATGTCATAATTGCAAGCGCTGCTGTTGACAGGACAGAATGAAGAAAGGCCTGCTCCTGCATAGCCCACATAACAAAGGCTATTCATATGCAAAAAATAATTCTCTATAATTAGTCATCACAATTCATTGAAAAGTTCCCAAATACTTCTTAAATGTGACCCAGAGTTATGTGATTTGAGGGGACTGGTACTAAATTCATTGGGTAATAACCCAAGTGCAAAATAAACTTATAGTGGAGGAAGATATTGGGTGATGTGGTTCTAAACCATTTTTTTTCTTTGATTCAAACATAGAAAAGGTGTTTAAAAAGAAGAGGAAAAGAGAAAGGCAGTGGTTCAAATGGACTGAACAAAGATGGCAGGTAGCAAGTCTCCCTTTTCTATTCCAGAAGGTTTCTACTTGGGACAATTCAAAATGCAAGCAGTCATGAGTGTGGATTCACATTTTCTGACCATTAAACTCACCTGTAAACAGGCAATATACTTCAGAAGATTTAATAAGTAGGAAACACTGTTTTGGGTCAAGCAGACCTCCTTATATCCATCACACAAACCGCTGCAGTTGGCAGAAGTAGTTTTTTTTTTCTGATAAAAAACAATGTTTTACCTAGGGCTGTTGAATTTAAAAAAATTCGGTATAGTTCGGATTCGGCCGAATTCGGCCCGTTTAGATTCGGGATATGCCGAAGTCCGAACTCCCCCACTTTGGATCCGTTCAATTCGGCGGGAATTCAAAGTTCGGAAAAAAAATTCGGCCGAATAAAGCCATTAAAAACACAATCGCGCATTTCCGCGGCTCTGGGGGGGGCATTTTTGGGGTTAGAGGTCCCAAACTTTCAGCAGAGCTTCAAAGGACGTTTATTGAAAGACTCCCCAAGTTTTGTAAAGATTGGGTCAGGGGGGGCTGAGATATGGGCCCTGAAAGGGGTCCCCCACCCTTAATGTGCATCTCTCAGCAGAGCTTGCTGCCCACGCACAAAGCTCCCAGCCCCGACAACAGCTGAGACATTTGCAAAGCAACTGCAAAACAACAGTTTGCAAAGCAACACAACCTTGTAAAACAACACCTTTGCAACAGGGAAAACCAGAAGACACACAACTGAAACCTCCCCCCTCAAACCAGGGAGCGAGAGACTCGAGGGGGAACACACACCCCAGGCAGAACCGACGAAAGCCCCCTTTGGCTTCCCCCCCACCCACAGAAACTGCTCCCTCCCCACACACACACAGACTCTGCTTTCCCCCACACACACACACATACACAGGAGAAAAATTATAGATTAAAGCCCCCAAAGGGGTCTTACTGTGGCTGTCTTCTGTTCCATCAGGAGGGGAGGACTTGTAATTCAAGATGATTCCAATTAGGCACGGCACGTTTTGCTCTGGAGAAGATGCACACAGGATCGGCTGATCCATTCATCCCAATAGGGAAAAGGGGAAAGGGGAAAGCCCATATCTCGGGACCCCCTGACCCAATGTTCACAAAACTTGGGTGGTCTCTTAAGAACACTGGTCTGAAACTCCGCTCAAAGTTTGGGATCTGCACCCCCAAAAATGCGCCCCCTGCAGCCACGGAAAGAGAAAAGGGGGGAGGCGATATTTCTGCCCCCACTGAACCCATCTTTACAAAACTTGGGTGGTATCTTAAGAATAATTGTCAGAAGCTATGCTAAAAGTTTGGGGGCTATATCCCCAAAAAAGCACCCCCTGCAGCCACATAAATGGAAAAGGGGGGAGGGAAAAGGGGGAGAGCCCATATCTCGAGACCCCCTGACCCAATCTTTACAAAACTTGGGGGGTATCTTAAGAAGCTTCATCTGAAGCTCCACTGAAAGTTTGGGGTCTGTACCCCCAAAAATGCGCCCCTGCAGCCATGGAAAGAAAAAGGGGGGAGCCCATATCTCGGGACCCCCTGACCCAATGTTTACAAAACTTGGGGGGTATCTTAAGAAGCTTCATCTGAAGCTCCACTGAAAGTTTTGTGTCTGTACCCCAAAAAATATGCCCCCTGCAGCCACAGAAAGGAGCAAATGTGCACAAGCACCCCCCCCACACACACACGAGGATTTCGCTCTCTCTCTCTCTCTACCTGGCCGGGCCGCACATCAGCTGATTCCTCCAGTACTCAATCCTGACTGATTGGCCAGAAGAAGACCCAGCTTGGCCACCGATTGGCCGGGGGAGGAGAATGCTGCTTACTGACGGTTATGCTGCTTACTGACGGCCCCGAATTTGCCGGATTTATTCGCGAACTCCCGAACTCGCTGAATTCGGCCCCCCCGGTTGCCCGCCAGTTTTGAGTTCAGTTCCTCCCGAACTAAAAACCACCGAATCAGGGGAAATTCGGCTGATTTTCAGTTCGGGCCGAACCGAATCAACAGCCCTAGTTTTACCTCTCTGTATACAAGATACTATATATTATTAGCTGAGGAGAGTGAAAATGAGAATGAGAAGGAACTTTCTGGTCCATCATCAGAATAAAGAGTTACTCTTTTTGTTTTACTTGTAGAGGTCCCCCCCCCTTTGCAGGTGCGATATGAGACAAAATCCTTGATCTGCCCTTCATGAGGCAGCAGGTGGGCTGAGTTGTGCAATTTCCCACAAGTATTTTGGCAGCTTCCAATGGTATTTCACCTCTGGCTCATCCCTGCTGTCTCTGAGAGGCAGATAATGAAGGAAACTGCCAGTTGAAGTCCAAGAATCATGGGCAGTGGCTACTGCAGTAACTTTTCTCTGGATAGCCTGGAGTCCTTCTTATTGCATATGTTTGGATGCCATGTGACTCTACAGGAATAAATGATTTGTTGGTAAAACACAAAACAGCAATGTGGCTTTTACAAGATGATAAATCGCCTAATCCTTCGCATTGCCTCTGCAAGCAGTGAAACTGGGGTGCCAAAAGAAACCTGTTAATGAGAAACCTAGACTTTATCAACACATAAAGAAATAGTCTCTGAAACAAACGTGTCTTTACTTGGCTGCCATTAGGAGAGCTAAGAGAGTATCAATCTATGAGCTCATAAAGCAGGAACTTTAAAACAGAGAATCAACAGACTCCCAGTCTTTCCTGTTTCCTGCCTAACTGCTCTCCTACGGGGACTAACTTGCTCCTAACTGATTTCCTCCTGGCACACTACAGCCTAATTCCCCAGGTCGTTCTAGCTGGCTTTGTAAGCTGATGGAGCAGACCACGCGCTCCCATGAGGGCATTCTCTAGCTTGCTTCTGCTCTCCCCTGCCAAACTAAACTTTGTAATAGATGTTCCCAGTTCTTTTTGCACTGCTCAGTGAATCCCATGAATGCTTGGCTGAGCAGCCACAAACTTGACCGCAACTACATTAGTACGTTTCCTTGACAAATTAATGGCCAGGGGGCTATTTACTACCCCTTTGCTTTATTGACTTTTTTAAAGGCCTGTCAAGGATTTGTCAGGGATCAAGCCAAACATATACAGATTCACTGATAAATTGTCTTTGGTGGTATCTTCACATGAGTCCCTCATGGAAGAGAATTATTTAAAGTCCATCTCTATTGATACTCACCAGACATTTTACAATTCAGGGCCTGTTTTACTTTACTTATTATTTTTTTTATGTGTGCAGGTGAAAGAAGGATTGCATGCTCTAGCATATCACACAAAAATGCATTAGAAAACAACACTTGTGGATATGAAATAGTACTGTCAGGATTTCTTTCTACCTGCACACTACCAACACAACAAAACAATTGTTTTTTCCAAAGTCGGAGAGCAATGGTGCTCATCATTCTCATTAAAGTAATGTCTGCTCTTTTCCGTGGATAGTCTGGAATCCTTCTTTTTACTTCACCTGTTTTGCTGCTATTTAACTAACTCTGTGGGTGCAGGTGGGACCTTGGCTCAGTGAGAAAACACCTGTTTTGAATGCAAAGATCCCAGGTTGCATTCCTGGCATCTCCAGATAAAGGATCACATAGAAAATGGTGTGAAAGACCTCTGCCTGAGTTTCTGGAGAGCAGGTGCCAATCAGAATAGACACTGACCTTGATAGACCAATGGTCTGACTCAGGAGCCCTGGTCACACATTACAGTGAACACACGTACATCCTGCCTATATGTGCGTCTATCTGTTGTAAGAAAGAGCCAACATGCATTCACTTTACAAAAGAAACCAGGGACCAACACCAGGATAAATGTGGGGTTTCAGTCACTCATTCAGCTGTACCTGTGTTCAGTGTAATATGAGAATTACTCAATGTACATGCAAAGAAAAATCAAGTTTACACTGTATACAGATTGTGTGTACATTCACTATAACTTGTGAACAGTACTAGTATTGCTAGTATAAGGGAGCTTCATATGTGTTCACCGGGGTAAATGATAATTTCATTGTGGGAAAGCAACACATGAGTAGTCAGGCTCATATATAAACAAACAAAAATGGTCTGGCATTTGTTGAGTGGGACTTTTTTCTGTCCTCTCCTCTTATGCTCTGTTTTACTCTCCACTTCCTGATTTACATCCAGGCAAACAATTGCTTTCCATGAAGGAGGAAGCGGGGAAGGGTTTTGAAGCATGCAAAAAAAGAGGAAGTAAGGAAAAAGGAATGTGTGAGTTCAAGCCTTGCTTGTATAATGGTAAACTATGATGGAGTGTAATGTATGAACCTCTCCCTTGTGTCAATATGGAACATTCTAGTCTATTTTCAGAAGAATTAATTACATACCAAATACAAAAGGCACCTTCATCTCCTTGCTAAGTGATAGAATCTTCCCCTTCCTTTCTGCCTGAGCAGAAAATACTCCAAATATTTAACAGTGTATTATATCTGATAGTTTCAGTTTGGTCTGATAGATGTATTATAGAACATGAGGCCTCCTTCTTACTCTACTGACTTATTGAAAATATGTATAACCCACCTTATTTCCTTAGATTTAAGGCAGCTAATAAAACTACAAGTTGCAAACAAAAAACCCCCACAATTAATCAGGAAGCAACCATTACTAATGTAGGGATATGGAGATTTTCATATGCATGCTGAACAATATGAAAAGATTATTCCCCATTCAGCCTGGGTTCCACCAGCAAATATATTGGGGTGTGTGTGTGTGTGTGTGTGTGTGTGTGTGTGTGTGTGTGTGTGTGTGAGAGAGAGAGAGAGAGAGAGAGAGAGAGAGAGAGAGAGAGTAACTGCTGTTGCATGGTTTTGTAAAAATTGACTAGCATTCTTCATAATGGGACAGATTCAATCAAGATGTAACTGAAGTAAAATGTCATTGATATATGTGAAAGCAAGACCTATTTCTTTCATACCAAGCTGGTATCCTAATTTAATAGGCTAAACCACTTCCACTCCCCTGTTTATTGGTGTTCTAAACACTGACCCCATGTTTTGGTTGAGGGTACAAGTTGTCTTCCATTCAAGCACTTACTTGATCCACAACTACGTAAACTCAATACTGCTACAGTAGGGGGTGTTCTCAGACCATTCTCTAAACACAAACTGCCTAGACATTGAATTCCCCTCTTACTCACATAGGTGGTTTCCTCCAGGGCAGGATTACAGACACATGAACAGGGTGGTACAGGAAGCTTTCATAGTTGTGTTTGTTTTGTTCAGATACAGAGGATTTCTGCCTCCAGGGCACCATTTACCCAAGCACCATTTACCAAGACTAAATTCATACTGGGGAACAAATGATGGGGTACTACAGTGGTGGAATGCTGCAACAGAAATTAGGTAAGGTAAAGGTCCCCTGTGCAAGCACCGGGTCATTCCTGACCCATGGGGTGACGTCACATCCCGACGTTTACTAGGCAGACTTTGTTTACAGGGTGGTTTGCCAGTGCCTTCCCCAGTCATCTTCCCTTTACCCCCAGCAAGCTGGGTACTCATTTTACCGACCTCGGAAGGATGGAAGGCTGAGTCAACCTTGAGCCAGCTACCTGAAACCAACTTCCGTTGGGATCGAACTCAGGTCGTGAGCAGAGCTTTTGACTGCAGTACTGCAGCTTAACACTCTGCGCCACGGGGCTCCTAACAGAAATTAGGGAATGATATAAATGATCTAGTTACATAGGAGGGTGAAATGAATATGATGAATTAACACAGAATACAAACAACAGCTTTGATCCACCAGAGCATTTCTGTAGAGTACGAGTTCCTTGCCTGTCTCTTCCTATTGCAACCATCCAATGGAGACGGCATTTTAGGCTCCAGCTGGAGGGAGGAGGTAAGAAGGTCCTGCTCTGCAGGCAGAAATAGTTCCATCTGCAGAAACGCTCCAGTGAGTCCAGGTTAAAAACTGATATATTGTCACTGTACTGTCGTTTGCTCGGATAATACATAAATAGCTCGCTTAAGCCATTTGTTGTTCCACTAAACTTGTATCACAGAGTCCTCTGGTACAGTTGTGTTTCCTTGGATCTTGGATGTGAGTTCCTAAACTAGCTCCCCAAAGTTATTGGAATCTATCTTGCTTGCCACCTGTCCTGTTTACGGTTCCAACCCCTAATTTCTCTTTTAAAGGCTTAACATTACTCTCCTGCTTGTTAGTTTTCCATGTACTATTTCCTAATTATACTTCTAGTCTGATCTCTTTTTCCAGAGAGCTCAGAGTGTTTTCTTGGACTCCAAGCAGTCTCCCACTTAGACACTCCTCAGGTCTACCACCGATAGGGTTGCCAGGTCCCTCTTTGCCACCAGAGGGAGGTTTTTGGGGAGGAGCCTGAGGAGGACGGGGTTTGGGGAGGGAAGGGACTTCAATGCCATAGAGTCCAATTGCCAAAGCGGCCATTTTCTCCAGGTAATCTGATTTATATCGGCTGGAGATCAGTTGTAATAGCAGGAGATCTCTAGCTATTACCTGGAGGTTGGTAACCCTAACCACCGGCTCAACTGTACCAGCAAGAGCTCCCAGAGCAGTCGCTATAAGCACTGTGTGCTTACTCTCTCACTCACATGAAGGATCGCTAAGGTGCACCATTGCTCATTCAGTTGCAATTCTCACTTGCAGAGCAAACACATGGAGGCATGGAAACATTGGTGAGTGATCGAAGCACCACAATAATGACCTTCTCTGAGGCTTCTGGATTGTTGTCCATTTGGGCAGGTAGATCATTAAATATATTAAAGAAAACAGGGCATTCCATTTGAATTATCATTAGCTAATTCGTATCTCAGGGTACATCCCATTTTCCCCTTCCTGATCCAGCACCTGAGGCTTTCCACCTTTGCAGAAGGTTCTGCACATGTGTAGCTGATATAAGGTAGTAACTAGCAGTGCAATCCTAGCCAACAGCTAGAATGTAACTAGCAGAGTTACATTCTTCAAGTCCATGGGCTGAGACGGGTGCAACTCTTTTGAGTGCTTCATTGTAGGAGCCTGAGATACAGATCACTTGTTCTGTGCCATGAGCTTATTAAGTAGCCCTAGACAAGTTGCTCTCTCTTGGGTTCTCCCCCCCCCCCAAACACACACACACACACTGCAATAAGAGGACATGATGCTTGCCAGGTTGTTGCAAGGATTACCACAAAACTAATGTATGAGAAGCACTTTAAGCACTCAAAAGTGTATATAATATGTTGTGTATATGATGTGTATTGTTATCGGGAAGGGCTGGATTTAGCTTGTGCTGAATAGCTGGTTGGCATGATTACTGCTTTTTGAAGAGGGCTACACAGGTGCAACTCTAGTTGCTAGGTACAGGCACAGTTGGTTCAGGGCCAATATTTATTTCTATAGCACATGAAGCAGAAGCTTTTACAGTAAAGACACAGAGGGGGAAAACAGCTTTTCCTCTCCATTTTAAACTTGTCACTAGTTTTAACACTCAGACTTTGTGTTGTGGATGTGATTTTTTTTGTTCTGAAATAGACCTGAAACAGCTGTGTGTTTTAAAAAACATTCCTCTGAGAACTGGACTACAGTGAAGAATTCATGGAGGGGAATAATTCGAGAATTAATATATTTTTTCACTGTGCCTGGCACCTATTTAAAAGCTAATTAATAGTAGCTGTATGGGACTTCTGTTCCACATGTAAGTGAATTTGCCTTTTGTAAGACTCCTAACCTATAAAGTCAAATGCATCCTGTGCCTTAGTTTAACAAATGGTTTTCCTGCTTGTTTTGCTGTCTTTATGTGTTTATAAAACACTGGCCTTCTGTGCAGAATGCTGGCTGACTGCCATGCAAAATTTGTGAAGGAAATAATTATAATGATGTTATCAGTATACCTATATCACATGATGTTGAAGTATTCAAAGGAATACAAACAAATTGAGATTTTTTTTAAGTGGCAGGGATAACCAAATATTCTGAAGATTCTGTTCTGTGATGTGGCTTGTGTTACTGACAAGAGCAGACCTCCATATTAGGGCAACCGGTTCTCCTTGTGCATCTAACATTCCAAAATACACACTGTGTTCACCAAAAGGGACAGAGAATTCAGTCCATACTCATTCCATGGTTAGGGTTGCCAGGTCCCCCCTCTCCATTGGTGGAAGGTTTTTTAGGACAGGGCTGGGGCGATCGCATGCACACGTCGCTGCACATGCAGCCACTGCTCCAGAGAAACCCAGTGGATCTACCAAAATCACCCCACTGTCAACTGGTACATTTAGGCTGGATGTGATTAGTGTTATGAATTAGATAAGAATATGAGAAGACAAGAGTCATTGGAAAAGAAACTCCTGCTAGGAAAAGTTGAAGACAGCAGGAAAAGAGGAAGACCCAACAAGAGAAGGATTGACTCTGTAAAAGAAGCCACAGCTCTCAGTTTGCAAGCCCTGAGCAAGGCTGTTGAAGATAGAACATTTTGGAGGACTGATTCATAGGGTCGCCATGAGTCAGAAGCGACTTGAGGTACTTAACACACACACACACACACACATGTTCTGAAAAACTGCATCTTATGCACTCATTCAGAGCCAAATGATGTAAAACGACTATAGCCGAGAGCTCTCATGTAAAGCGTATTGTCAGTCTGGCTGGTTCAGTGTTACGTGCTCAGTGCAAGAAAGGGAGCCTTCAAGTGTCCTACATTCTTGTGGCATCCAAAGGAGGTCATTATTTGCAGAGGCAGAACCTGCTGAGGCAGCATCAATAAGAGCCTATAGTGAGGCTGATAAATTAGCAGAGTGACTCAGTGGTCCTGTCATTCTGTATTAGATGTACATTCTGCTGCAGCAGACAAAATCTTTTCAAGCAGCTCAGACTGGGCTTGCCTCAAGTAACCTTCATTTAACTTGCTGGTACGTCTACCAAAAATTAACTTCAGACAGCCAGAAAAAGGACAAATGCAGGAGTGTTCTTGCCTAATCCACATCAGTGACGCAAACACACGCACGCACACACATGCACACAAAACCCAGTTCGGGTATTGGAAGATTTGTAATTTGCCTATTAAAGAGTGATTTTTCCCAAATAAATATGAGCATAAGAGCTGGGAAGCCAGCGTGGAGTAGTGGTTTGGAGGGGTGGACTCTGATCTGGAGAACCAGGTTTGATTCCCCACTCTTCCACATGAGCGGCGGAGGCTAATCTGGTAAACTGGATTTGTTTCCCCTCTCCTGCACATGAAGCTAGCTGGGTGACCTTGGGCTAGTCACAGCTCTATTAGAGCTCTCTCAGCCCCACCTGCCTCACAAGGTGTCCGTTGTGGGGAGGGGAAGGGAAGGAGATTCTTCCTTAAATGGTAGAGAAAGTTAGCATATAAAACCAACTCTTCTTCTTATATGAACACAAGAGGAGCTCTGTTGAATTGGACCAAGTATCCATCTAGTCCAGCATGCTCTGTCCAAAACTGACCAGCTGGGTGCCTCTGGGAACCTGGGCATGGAACAACATCCATGTTTAATCATAGTCCTAGTTATATTTAAAGATACCCAGATCTTCCCCCTTTCCTCACCAGATGCAGCACTAATTGAGAAAACTAGATTAGTTCCTCAGACACTCATTAACTTCACCACTGTCTTTAAAGTTGAATTATGTGACATGGTGTCTCCTGACATGTACATTTCATCACTGGTTTCATCGCTGGTTTGCTTGCTGAAAATGTGGATTGGGTCATACTAAACCCAAGATTATAAGTAACAACAACAGTAACAATAACAATAAAACCTTTAAATAGCCCCTCAGACTGCTCATAGTGTGCCACATATATTATCTCAGCTATCCCTATAATAACTCTACATACTCTATTCTGAACCCTTTAATAATTACTCTATTCTGTACCCTTTCCTCTCATTGCCAACTTGCTACTCTTCCTACCCACTCCCACACCCTTGGCACTTCACTCACCCCCACCTTCTGACCCTACCTACCCCCACCAAGGTACTCAACTTACTCCCCACCCTCACTGCTCCCCCTACCTACAGCCACCTTGGTTGCTCTCCCTAGGTAGGGCAACAAGGGTGGGGGGTAGTTAGGGGGAGTGTAACTCTGTGGCTCCTGGGCTGCTGCAGCTTCCGGCTTCCTTGCTGCTGGGTCAGCCTCTTCTCCACCACTGCAGGAGCCACCACCAAAGCCAGGTGGCCCTCCACTACTGCCCCAGCATTGCCAGAGCTACTGCCACCACTGAAGCCAGGTAGCTCTCTGCAGCTGCTGTTACGAAATAGCCATTGCAGCTATTGGCCTCCTCACCACTGACCTGCCTCCCCGCCAACATTGCTGGAGCTGTTACCAAAGCTGGGTGGCCCTCTGCAGCTGCCAGGACCACTGAGGCCACCAGCTTTCTTGTTGCCGGCTTGCCTCCCCCCAGCATCACTGCTGGCTCCCTACCCCCCCGGCCCCTCAACTTCCTTCACCAATGCATCTGCCAGGAGCTGACTGAGAAGGTAGGTGTGTTGCCTGTGCATGCACAGGTGGCACTCTTGTTTTGGGAGGGATTTAAACACCCCATGTATTTTTTTTAGTTTTTTTGAAGTTTTCAGATTTTTCTCCAAACTAGAGAGGTCCCCCAAGTATGGAGAAAAAAATTCATTTCTCTCAGTTTAGGTCTGATCCATGGATTTAGATATCTGGAGATCTGCTCATACTTTATAAAAAAGATATATAGATAATGATGATGATGATGATATGGTTCATGTTATGTTGAAATTCTTAGTTTCCATGTTGTCAGGTCTGTCAGTCACACTTTTGTCAGATTTTTACCCAAAGTGGTATAGAGTAGTGCTTTGTTTTTAAAAGCAGGAAATTTTAAAAAAAGTGTCCCTTCTCGAACTAACCACCAGTTCCCCCACCCTGAGTGCCCCGAAAAAAGCCACCGTAAATGCAGCCTCAAACAAGTGCACCTCGTAGCGTGACCGGCAGACTACCCCCAGGGAGTGAATTATCTTGGCCAGCAAGAGGGGAGTGATCGGCCGCCCAGGGTCCGGCTGGCGGGGGGAGTTACGCCGCCAATCTTCAACAGCTCTTTTTGCCATAAAGGATGAACACGGGTCAGGATGCCCATAGGCTCTACTAAAGAAGGAAATAGCCGCCATGTGGCAGCTGATACTTCTGGGAGCCACCCCCCGTTCCCGGAGACTGACCATGTACTGCAACACTATCTCCTCAGATGTCGGCCACGTGGCCCGCCCCCCAGCCCCAGCTGCGAATGTCAAAAACGCCGAGGCCGCTGAGGTATATGACCTTAGCGTGGATGGGGCTACCGACTGGAAGACCCCCGCCATTATGGTCTGTCGCCAATGGTCCATAACTCCTCCGGGAAGGGGTCTGGGTGTAAGTTTGCCCCTGGGGCCAGTCTGTGAAACCTCTCCTCCTGGAGGCGAGATAAAGCATCCGCTAAATCATTTTGAACTCCCGCCACATGCTTGGCCTTGAAGGATATGTTAGCCTCCAAGCACGTCAGCACAAACTTTCGTATCAGGTGCATCACCCGGGGCGATTTGGATGATTGTTTATTGAGCACCTGAACCGCGGCCAAGTTGTCGCACCAGAATAACACCTTCCTGTTGCGGAACTCAGAGCTCCAAATAACCACCGCCACCAAAATGGGGAACAGCTCCAAAAAGGTCAAGTCCCGTGACACACCCATCATGGACCAATGCTTGGGCCAGGGCTGGGCACACCAATGCCCATTATAATAAACCCCAAAGCCCACACCCCCAGCTGCATCCGACTGGACTTGCAGAACCCCACCCCCAACTTCGAGGGGCGTTTGCCATAAAGAAACCCCATTGTATGTGCTGAGAAATGCCCGCCATACCTCCAAATCCGCCTTCATCCCCTGCGTGACCCGAATTTTGTGGTGCGGCCTGGATGCCTGGGCTGTGGCTTTGGCTAAACATGCGCAAAAGGGGCGCCCAGGTGAAACCACCCGGCAGGCAAAATTTAAATGCCCAACCAAAGACTGCAGCTCCCTCAAAGTGCACTTCTTGCGCTCCAAGAAGAGTGAAACCAGTGCCTGCAATGCGAGCAACTTATCCTCAGGGAGGCGGGACACCCCTTGAATGGAGTCGAGTTCGATCCCCAAGTAAACCAGTTTTGTAGTGGGACCCTCAGTTTTTTCTTGCGCCAATGGAACCCCCAATTCCCGGGCCAATGCACAAAAGGCCTGCAGTAGCGTTGCGCATGCACCGGTGCCCGCCTCCCCTAAAAACAGGAAGTCGTCGAGGTAGTGAGTGACGTGTGGAGAGCCTGTTCTTAATTTAACTGCCCATTCTAGGAAGCTGCTAAATTTTTCAAAGGCAGCACAGGCCACCGAACACCCCATCGGCATGGCTTTGTCCACATACCAGGCATCCCCCACCCTGAAGCCCAATAAACAGAAATCGCTTGGATGTACTGGGAGGAGGCGGAACGCCGACTGGACGTCGCATTTGGCCATCAGGGTGCCCTGCCCGCAGGACAATGCCAGGCGGACAGCTTGATCGAAGGAAGCATACCGCACCGAACAAAGTTCGGGCGGAATTGCTTCATTCACTGAAGCCCCCGGGGGGTAAGAAAGGTGGTGAATTAAACGGAATTCCCCTGGGGACTTCTTCGGGACAACCCCAAGAGGGGACACCCTCAGATTGGGCAGCGGAGGGGCCCTAAAGGGGCCAGCCACTCTACCTTCATCACATTCTTTTTTCACCTTACAGTCCACCACCTGCGGCATATCACGGGCCGACTTTAAGTTGTTCGCATCCATTGCCACCCTCGGACCCATAAACGGAATTTGGAACCCCTGCGGGAACCCTTCCCACAAATACTTGGCGGCCTCCCGGTGTGGGTACCTTTCCACCCACCACCGCAAGGCATTTAACTTAATGGGCGATTTTGCCAAGCTCCCCAAAAGGGGCTCCTCATTTTCCTTCACTTGAGGCTCCGCCGCCCCCCCCTTCCCTTTTTGCAGAGGGCCGGCCACCGCAAAAGGGCTGCGAGCCACCCTGCGACCTGGGACAAGAACCCTTAGGATGTTGGCCAGCGCAAATTTCACACACATGGTCATATTTGCACTTGGCCCGACCACATGACCCTTTATTAAACTCCCAACATACCCTCCGCGGTGCCTCCCTCCTGGCACCCCATTTTGTAGCCCTTGCAGCGTCCCCTTTGCTCCTAATGTTTGGGTTAACTACCATGCTCCAAATGTCATGGTTCACCAGGTCCCAACGGGTCCTAGCGTTGTAGGAGGCCCTTTTCCTAAATTCCTCATCGTACTCAAGGGCCGCGGCTTCACCCGCTAATTCTGCCGCCCGTTCGACAGACGAGGCATAGTTCCACAGGTGCCACCCCCGCTTAGGGTATGCCATGGTCACGACACCGGCATAAACCCCAAAGCCCTTACACCATTTCCTGATAGATTTATCTCCCGGCTCGGCCTTCTGCTCCTTACTGGCCGAACTGGCACCCCTCCCCTTAACGGAATCGGGCTTAACGAGGGCAAAGACATCTATATAACATCCCTCGAGTATCTTTTCCCGAATCTTGCGGGGAAGGTGTAACCCTGGGGGGTTCTCCTTTTCTTTATAAGTAGATTGAACCTTAGACCTCTTTCCCTTAGCTCCCGATTCCCAAATGGCCTTGACCCCATGATCAGAATCCTGGCCTCCTCCAACCTCCTGCGCCAAGCCCAAGCCGGTAGACCGGGCAAATGAGCGCATGTGCGCCAATAACCTTCGGGCGCATCCTCAGACTCATCCCCCGAAGATGACTCACCAGACGACTCCCCGCCTCCAACTCTCTTGCCCGACCTCTTCCCTTTCTTCTTGCGCCGACCGCCTTTCTTGGTGCCCTTGGTGCGCCGCTGTGCATGCCTTCCCCTCGAGCTGGACCTGCTGGAGCTGCTGCGTCCACTGGAACTGCTGCCTCGGCTAGAGCTGCTGGAACTGGTGGAACTAGCGGGCGAGTCCACCCTCTTCCTACGCTGTGCCTTCCGTGCCTTGCCCTTGGGTGCCAAGTCCCGGGCCCCTGCTGGATCAGCAGTGCCCATCCCCAATGATTGAGACTTCAGGTGGCCAACCTCACTGACCAACTGTTGGACTACTTCTGTGAGCCCCTGTATGGTGGGATCAGGCTTAGCATTGGAGGATACCATGTTTGCTGCGGTCGCCTTGGGAGGTTGCCTAGCCCTGGGGGCCAATGCCGCCCAAGATTTTCTGGCACCACCGCCCCGGCCCCGAGTGCGAGGTGGCGATGGGTCTCGCTGGCAAGGTCTCTTAGTAGGTGCCGCGCCGCCCTTCTGCTTAGCAGAAGTAGACCTTCTAGATGGCATGTTGATAGGAGTTAGCTGGGCCCCAATACACCCTCCCTCTGCACGGGGCAGACCTCCGTTTGCAATCAAAAATGGGGGAGGGGCAGTATTCCTCACCACTCGCCTCCTCACTTCCGAGCCGGCAGCCATCTGCTCCTGCCCCCGCTGGGCCTTATCGCCGTCCAGGCCGCACACCAAGCCGGCTCCCTGCCCCAATGGACCGCTGCAGCAGCCTCCTCCCAAACGGTTCCCCGCACCAGGAGTGAAATCAGCTTTTTTTTTTTGTTATGCGGGAGAACCGAGGGGGGGTGAGCACGCTGCCGTTAGCTGCCGCTCGCAGCCGCCGGATCCAAGCGGGGGGGGTCGCGCCGCCTCAGCCGCAGCCCTCAGCAGCCGGATCAAAGTGTGTGTGGAGGGGGAGATCGCGCCGCCTCAGCCGCAGGCCCCGAGCCGCCGGATCAACGTGCGGGGGGGGGGAGATCGCGCCGCCTCGCCTCTGCTCCCAGCCACCCAATTGGGGTGGGGTGTTCGTGCCGCTCTCTGCCGCCGCCGCTGGAGAAAGGAGGGGGTGGAGTGCGCTCCACACTCAGCCGCTGCCGGGAAACCAAAAGGGGGGAAGAGGAAATGCCGGCCAGGGCCCCCTCCTTTTAAGCTGCAAGGGCGGACCTGAGTGAAACCTCTCAGGTCCGACCTCCAGAGGGGCCCCGCCCCCCCCAGCAGCCTTGAGCCCATTGGCTCTTTCAAACCGGCTTCCAGCCCTAACGGGAAGTCACGTGGCTTCCCAGCTGGGAGTCGGGGGGGAACCGCCATTTCCCCTCCGCCGCCATTTCTGGGCAGGCACGGGGGCCCCCGGCCCGACCGGCAGCCCTATGGCTCCCGGCCCCCCGAGGCACATTGACCCTGCTCCGGCTTGGCCGCGCCCCGCCCGGCACAACCCGGCAACCTGCGGCCTCCGGTAAGTCGTGGCCGCGTTTATGTTGAAATTCTTAGTTTCCATGTTGTCAGGTCTGTCAGTCACACTTTTGTCAGATTTTTACCCAAAGTGGTATAGAGTAGTGCTTTGTTTTTAAAAGCAGGAAATTTTTAAAAAAGTTCTCCTTACTATAAATCAGTCTCAGCTAGGGCCATTAGCCTGTCAAATACAGAAAAATGGTCCAACCACTTATGATACTAGAAATGTATCTTTTTGGCCCGAATAAAAGTTTTTCATTCCTTAGATGGGGTACTGACATTTTATTGAATTACATTTGCGAGAAAAGTGACAACAGACATTAAACTTGAAGGCACATCACATATGGTTTTATGGTTACTTCAAGGCTAAAGAGATTGATAAAAATAACTGTTCTAGCATTTCTGGCAAAGTGTGAGGCTGTGGTCCAGCGCTGAATCTTTGTTATATCTCTTGCACTTTCGTCAGCAACATCCAATGCTATTTTGCCTATCCGTTGCCAGAGGGTGTAAAGGAATTGACATTAAGTGAATTCCTCAAGGCCTGCCATATAAAATCATTATCTGTGGATGGTTGATAGCCATTAAACACTGCCAGAATACAAATCAGGACACGTTTCTCAAAGGCATCAGCTTCACCAGATGTGACAAAAGGGACCCAGCCCTAAGATAAGCTTTAAGTAGGCTAAGGAAAGGAAACGTTTCTCATCTTGACAAACCTATTCTCCATCACTCCATTGGATACCCATCAGTTACCAGGTTCAATTCAAGATATCAGTTGGCACATACAAAGCACTTCATTGCCTTGGATCCTCATATCTGCAAGACTGCCCCTCCACCTCATGTCCCGCCACAACAACTTTGCTCACCTGAGTGGGACCTTTTGCAGGTGCCATCCTATGCAGGAGGGCAAGCTTTACTTTAATGATATTGTTCATATGGCCAATTCGGCCCTGAACAATGTCACACTGAGATCAAAATGAAGAAGGGGGAAAAAAGGAACTATCTAAATAGCCCATAAGGAAATTAATATTTTTTAATCTTAATTGACTGGGAAAGAAATTTGGCGACTGCTAATAGGGCTGTCAAAAAAAAAAATTCGGTACAGTTTGGATTAGGCCGAATTTGGCCCTTGTGGGTTCGGTACGTTCCGAAGTCCGAACTCCCCCACTTCGGATCCGTTCAATTCGGCGGGAATTCAAAGTTCGGAAAAAAAATTCGGCCGAATAAAGCCATTAAAAACACAACCGTGCCTTTCCGCAGCTCTGGGGGGGCATTTTTGGGCTTAGAGGTCCCAAACTTTCAGCAGAGCTTCAAAGGACGTATATTGAAAGACTCCCCAAGTTTTGTAAAGATTGGGTCAGGGGGGGCTGAGATATGGGCCCTGAAAGGGGTCCCCCCACCCTTAATGTGTATCTCTCAGCAGAGCTTGCCGCCCACGCACAAAGCTCCCGGCCCCGACAAACAGCTGATGAGAGCAAGGACGGGGCAGGTGCTAAGAACTTTGCAAAGCAACACAACTGAAAAGCAACACCTTTGCAAACATGCAAAGGGCGGGGCAGGTGTGAAGAATTTTGCAAAACAATACAACTGCAAAGCAACACAAGCACGCAATGCAACACCTTTGCAACAGTGAAAAGCAACACCTGACACCTGGGAGTTTGCATACCATGGAAAGGGACAGAGGCAGCTAGCTATGCATAATGAGCAGGAGGGGGTGGAATTTCTCCTTTTGCATTGGACTTGGGACCAGGCAGATGCATTCTTTAAGTCACCATTTGAAAACCAGTTTTGAGCAAGCATCAAAATAACCTAACTGATCTTATGAATGAGGAAAAACCTGAAGAATAAAAATGAAGCCCCCCCTCAAACCAGGGAGAGAGAGACTGGAGGGGGAACACACACCCCAGGCAGAACCGGCAAAAGCCCCCTTTGGCTTCCCCCCCCCACCCACAGAAACTGCTCCCTCCCCACACACACACACAGACTCTGCTTTCCCCCCACACACACACACAGAAAAGAAAAAATATAGATTAAAGCCCCCAAAGGGGTCTTACTGTGGCTGTCTTCTGTTCCAGCAGGAGGGGCTGGGAGGCTGGGTAATCCAATATGATTCCATTTGTATCCAATATAAGATCCATATGTATGCATCTCTCGAGGGTGATCCATTCATCCCAATAGGGAAAAGGGGAAAGCCCATATCTCGGGGGGCCCTGACCCAATGTTTACAAAACTTGGGTGGTCTCTTAAAAAGCCTTGACTGAAGCTCCGCTGAAAGTCTGGGGTCGGCACACCCAAAAATGCGCCCCCTACAGCCACGGAAAGAGAAAAGGGGGGAGCCGATATTTCAGCCCCCACTGAACCCATCTTTACAAAACTTGGGTGGTCTCTTAAGAGGGATTCTCTGAAGCTATGATAAAAGTTTGGGGGCTGCACCCCCAAAAAAGCGCCCCCTGCAGCCACGAAAATGAAAAAGGGGGGAGAGGAAAAAGGGGTGGAGCCCATATCTCGGGGGCCCCTGACCCAATGTTTACAAAGCTTGGGGGGTATCTTAAGAAGCCTTGTTTGATGCTCAGCTGAAAGTTTGGGGTCGGCACACCCAAAAATGCGCCCTCTGCAGCCATGGAAAGAAAAAAGGGGGGAGCCCATATCTCGGGACCCCCTGTCCCAATGTTTACAAAACTTGGGTGGTCTCTTAAGAAAACCTGTCTGAATATCCCCTGAAAGTTTGGGGTCGGTACCCCAAAAAATGCGCCCCCTGCAGCCACGGAAAGGAGCGAATGTGCACAAGCACCCCCTCACACACACATGAGGATTTCCCTCTCTCTCTCTCTTTCCCCGGCCGGCCGCACATCAGCTGATTCCTCCAGTACTCAATCCTGACTGATTGGCCAGAAGAAGACCCAGCTTGGCCACCGATTGGCCGGGGGAGGAGAATGCTGCTTACTGAAGGTTATGCTGCTTACTGACAGCCCCGAATTGGCCGAATTTATTCGCGAACTCCCGAACTCGCTGAATTCGGCCCCCCCGGTTGCCCGCCAGTTTTGAGTTCAGTTCCTCCCAAACTAAAAACCGCCGAATCAAGGGAAATTCGGCTGATTTTCAGTTCGGGCCGAACCGAATTGACAGCCCTAACTGCTAATTTAGTATTAAAATCCACCCCTGCTAAAAGAATCCTCAGCTTATCCAATTTAGAGACAGATTCCCAGATAAAAGGCTTTATCCATCTGTCCCTAAACTCGTTGAGCTAGTCGCAGCTAAACAAGGAATGCTAAAGAGTGTCTATTTGGCCAGAACCACATTGGCATACTCTCTCACAGTACGGTACACTATTTAAATGACATATTAACTCCCCTGATGGGATGGCATTCAGTCTAGCCAACATAAATAATCATCTGTATTGCAGGATTGTCAGAAAATCAAAATACATTGGGAGGGATTGTGGCAAGTTTAGAGTAAATGTCAGATTTTGCCTTTCAGTTATCAGTGTTGGGTAAACTGCCATAACCTTAATCCTGAATTTAATGGATCCCCCACATCATAGTTACGTAGCACTGGGAAGACTGGTTAAATAACAATTGTACTGGATCTCCACCCATAGCTTGGAGCATTTTAATTTCAAAATGGCATTTTAAAAATAGAAATGAAATGCAATTAAACTAATACAAGCCCTAAAGAATAATGTCTTTCACTCTTTTGGATTTACCATTTGTGATACAAACAGATTATTAGGAGATTTCACAGCAAGCATGTCTGGCTCTGTCCACCTGTGCAGCTACTTTATTATATGGTCGTTGAGAAACCAGAGGATCTGACATTGAACTGTCCTCTGTGCAATTTGAAAAAAACAACAACCCTGCATCTCAAAATAGAACAGCCAGGTTCTGCCACTGGTTAGGAAGGTTTCAGAGTCTGTCTGAAGCGCATGCTTTTGGGTTGCTTGTGCTCCACTGTGCATCTGCTTTGCTTAAAGATGTTATATAATATCTACATTCTTTAGTATCTAGTGTAAACCTTTAATACTTTTCTTTCTTTCCCCCTGTTCTTAGACTGAGGTCTTGAACAATAAAACCATAAAACTTAAGACCCATCTCTAAAAACGCCTCCCTTTGTCTCTTCTCTGCAGCCTCCAAAAAAACAAGCAACAAAATAAGTACGCTGAGGGTCAGAGTCCTCCAAGAGGAACCTAATACTTTTGTATTGAGGCATCATTTAGGACCTCATTTATTTAGGACCACATTTGATTACATTACTAGCAGTCCTAAACTGTGATTTTGCATTTTTATTTTTAATGTATTTTATCTATATTGTAAGCTGTGCTGTGCTCTGTAAGGAAGAAAGGTGGCTAATAAATAAATAAATCCACATGTAGACCATGCTCTTCAAAGCTAGTTCTTTACCACTTACGATTTGTTCATACATTCTTTTTCTTCTTTTGTTTAATTTTCAAGATCAAAAAAACCCAAGTGCCAGAGTGGAATTTTCGAAAGAAAATTATACTGAAAATGACACAAACATTTAAAATCTAAATTTTATGAATCACAGTATAAGATCAGAGGAGCATGCCTATTATCTTAGGTGCTGTGGAACACAGGCAGGATGGTGCTGCTGCAGTCATCTTGTTTGGGGGCTTCCTAGAGGCACCTGGTTGGCCGCCTTGTGAACATATTGCTGTGCTGGACTTGATGGGCCTTGGTCTGATCCAGCAGGGCTTTTCTTATGTTCTTAAATATAAATTAAATACATGCAACATGGGAAATTTCTTGGTGGTAGATCAGTAGCAAATCGAGATGTGAGATCTGATCCCATGAATCTTTATTTGGGGCCAAACCTTATTTTTCACTGTTCATGAGTTCACCACAGGGGGTCACAGCCATATCACAACTGTGAGTTCCCAGTTTTTAAAAGCAGCACAGCAGCCTCATTTGGATCAGGATTGCAGCATGGAGGGAAAACAGACTCCTGCCTCCCCCCATGCCATTTTCCCAAGCTGACAATTAACTCTTCGGGGGGGGGGAGTTAATTATTCTATCAGGGACTGCATATGTAGAATCACTGAATCTATGTGCATCTGCCCAATGGAGCAAATAACACTTCTGGGCCATTTTGGCTTGAGAAAAAGGTGCAGGAGGGAAGGCAGGACTCCCCCCCCCCCCACTCAATGGTTCTGATCCAAATCAGGCCTCTGCAGTTCTTTTAAATGTTTTCACTCCAGGGGGAGGGGCTGTGGCTCATTGGTAGAGCATCTGCTTGGCATGCAGAAGGTCCCAGGTTCAATCCCCAGCATCTCCAGTTAAAGGGACTAGGCAAGTAGGTGATGTGAAAGACCTCTGCCTGAGACCCTGGAGAGCCGCTGCAAGTCTGAGTAGGCAACACTGACTTTGATGGACCAAGGGTCTGATTCAGTATAAGGCAGCTTAATGTGTTCATGTGTTCACTCACAGTTGCAATATGGCTTCCAGTCACTGTGACTAACAGAGCAATCCTGAAGGGGGGTAGTTAGGGCGCGCCCAGGGATGGCATAGCCATGCCATCTCCTCAGCAGCTTGCAGCAGAGCAGAGAGAATTAAAAATAAATCCCCCCCCCAAGCCCCTGTGAAACTCCTCCATTGGGTTTCACGGGGCTATGCCACGAGTTTTGCAGGTGCAAGTTCGCACCTTTCACTCTGAGAATCAAGGCAGATAGCACAATGTCAGATGATACAGTCAAATACTATGAGACATCTAAGTCATTGAATCCAGCATCCTGTTTCACACACTGGCCAAGTTGGGCTTGAGGAGCAACCAACCGGGCACAGAGGCCAAGCCTCCCCCAGATATTGCCTCCTTGTACTCAGACATCTTCTTAGAGATACTCCTCATAGCAGCATTGAAGAATGTTCCTTGCTTTGGTGCTGCTGCCTCTGTGGTGGGATGAAGCTATCATTTAGGAGCAGGGACCAGTACAAATTACAATTTATATTACACCAACAGTGTGCAGAGTTCTTGTAGAAAGAAGATAAAATGCACAGTCCCCATTCAGAGGTATGTCCTCCATGCTGACTTAGTCTAATCACAAGCACCTGTGTGGATATGGAGAAAAACTCCAATGTGGTAGCCATGTTAGTCTGTTGCAGCAAAAAACAAAAAGGAGATTTGAGGTAATTTAAAGTATTTTTGCTTGAGGGGGGATCTTGCCTCAAAGGGGGGAAAGGAAACGCTTCATGATTAGAGAAAAAACAATGGTGTGAAGGGTGTGTTGTAAAGGAATGAAACTGGCATGGGAGACCAAGTAAACATGCACCTGGGCAAAGAGAGAAGTAAAGATTGCGAGAAGATGGGGGAAAACTGCAGGAGGAAATGAAAATGAATGCAAACTGGGGAAGGGGTGAATGCAGCAGACCTTGGATGAAGAATCAGGAAGGGTCTGTGGCTATTAACTACACGCACACTGTTGCATTCAGCACTTGGGCTTAGAAATATTAGCCATCCTTCAGAAGAACTGGTGAAAATAAAATTTTAAAGAGCCAGCTTTCCTTGATATTAGTGATACAAATCACATAAAACATCCTAATCCCAAGAAAGAGAAGCAGCGATAACAACAGTGCAGAGAAAAGAGACAATCCAGCCCACCAAATCATTGTTGCTTTCCATGGCATGTGGTATTTGTTATAGAACTACTTCCAGCCCAGCTGTTTCTTCCTTTATTTCTGAGTCTTACAGACACTTCTGTGAAAAAAGAATTAGTCACAGAAGCCAACAGCAAAGTCATCTGCAAAGTCTGTTTCAGTGGCTGAATGCAAATTGCTGTTCTTTCTCCCAGTCAGTCCTATGGCCTCCGCCTCTTTTCATCAAGGTAGACATCTCTGGAATGTCAGGATTAAAATATGCAGGAGGTCATTTCATTTCCAGCTATGAATCTGTGCAGTTTATCTGAATATAAACTCCTTTCTCTTAATTCAGTAGAAAGGCGTCTCAAATAAGTAGCATTCTTTGTCAGATCTGCTGAAATACTTATCTGAATGCTGTCTCTCATGCAAATTTTTAAAAGTGCATTTTTAAAAAGCTTTGTCTCACAACAATCAAATTTGCCGCAGAACTGAGCATTGATCTCTTCCTGAAACAAACCAAAACAGACTTGGTGCTGTTTGGATATTTAATTTGTATATTTAAAGAGCAAGTCCTAGGGCCATTTATAATAGCAAACAAAGTCTTCAGAGAGGCCAGTCAATGAAGACTAGAGAGAATTTGGTAAAATAAGTTGATAAAATGTGCTTTGGATCCTGTTACTGCTTGGTGGATCTGTAACTGGTTGACAGATTGCATCCAAAGAGTGCTTGTTAATGGTTCCTCATCCTCTTAGAGAGGAGTGACATGCCGCTCATGAGAGGGAGGGCTGAACGGGTTGCATTGGTGTTTGGCTCTCATGGCACATTCTTATGTACCCAGGATAATGTTGATTGCAACTTTGGGGTCAGGAAGCAATTTTCCTCCAGACCAGATTGGCCAGGGATCCTGGAGGGTTTTTGTTGCCATCTTCTGGCTATGGAGTAGAGGTAGGGTTGCCAGGTCCCTCTTCGCCATTGGTGGGAGGTTTTTGGCAGAGCCTGAGGAGGGCGGGGTTTGGGGAGGGCAGAGACTTCAATGCCATAGAGTCCCTTCCAACTATAGGATTCTATGAATTATCTGAAACCACATGATGTCATTCTACTGCTGAACCTAAGCAGGTCTACGCTCCTAAACTGAACTGATGGGACTACCGTATATACTCATGTATAAGCCGACCCGCATATAAGCTGCAGGGAAGGCGCGCGGGCCGGCGGCGGCAAGTTCCCCCTCTCTCCCCCTCCCCCTCCCCTCCCCTACCATATTGACCCGCGTATAAGCCGAGTTGGCTTTTTTCAGCCCTTTTTTTGGGCTGAAAAACTCGGCTTATACACGAGTATATACGGTAACTGGTCAACAATAATACTTGAAATTGTTATATGTATAGATTTCTACAAGAAAATAGTATAAAAGGCAAGCATTTGTGCTTTATTTATTTAGAATGTTTTCATGCCATCTCTCCAGATTCCTGCTCAAGGCAGCTAACTATTGAAATAATAAATTATCAATATAAAATCAAGCATTAAAACAAGCTAAGGGACATAATATAGGGTTACCAGATCCTGGTTGGGAAATTCCAGGAGATTTGGGGATGGAGCCTGGAAAGGACGGGGACCTCAGTGGGGTACAATGCCATAGAGTCCACCCTCCAAAGCATCAATTTTCTCCAGGGGAGCTTATCTCTTTAGTCTGGAGATGAGCTGTAATTCCTTGGGATCCCCAGGTCCCACCTGAGGGCTGGCAAACCCAGACATAAAAGCAGTATAAAACTACCCATGAAACAGACCTCAGACCAAAAGCAGACCGTAAAACAGCTGGAAAGAGAAAATCCCTAATTAATCCCTGATTTAAAAAAAAGTACGGTAGGTATTAGGTGAGACTTGATAGGGCATTCCAAAGGCAAGGTAGCACTACAGAAAATGCCCTACCTCTTGACATCACCTGCCTCACCTCTGGGATCTTTCTCTGGGGAGAAAGATGGGGTATAAACGAAGTAAGTAAATAAATAAGCAGATGTAGTGGAGACTTCAAAGAAACACCAATGTGAGTGCACATGTGGGTTATAGCTTCAATGGGTTTTGCTCATAAAAGAAAAGTATAGCAGCTGAACTGTAATCTGGGGGCCTTTCAAAAATTCTTCCATATAGTAGCCATAAAATATGACAATGAACAAACCAGAATAGAATTTCTTGTTATAACAAAGTTTAAGCAGCACTGTATGTTGTCCTCCTCTGACAAGTCAAAGATTCCCTCTCCCAGTTTTATTCTTAACTTATAAAGTGATTGCCCAGACTTGGATAGTCCAGGCTTGCTGATCTCATTAGATCTCATTTTACAGAAGAAACCAGTTACAGTTCTAGTAGATATAGCATTAAGTGGTGAATTTCCTTGGCATTTATTACCTTACTTGGATAATGAAACTATTATAATTGATTTATTATACAAGCCATTTGTTACTACTGCCCTTGTGTTTCTTTGACTCTTCATAGGCAGCCATCCAACTGGATAGAGGCCGGGATGGATGCTTCCATAATATATGGCTTACATGGTACATATTTTCCCTCTGCTGAACAAGCATATTATACTGAGCTCAGGACTTAGCACTGGCCTGTCTAATAGATACCTAAAACAAAAATGTCCACTTCCTTGGATCATGCCTATCTTTAGATGAAAATGTTTGTGGGTTTTGTATTGAAATGAGCTTTTCAGCTTGGTACTGTTTGTTCCTAATCTTAATAAGCAGATGTTTCTTCCTCCTTTGAATGCAGTGGGCATAGAATTACACCACTATCAAACTGATTTCCGTTCTAACTAACCAAGCAATAGGGTTGCCAAGTACTCCCTGGCAACTGGTGAGGGATGAGAAAGTGGGGACCTAACTGACAGCAAACTGAGACCAAGGCTTCTGTCATCGGAAGCCATTTTTTACCACAGAGTTTTTGCCCAAATACCAGAGTATCCACATGTCACCAGCGATGTGATGACATCACTTCCGGTGAGATATTGACGCTGGCAACAGAGGCCTAGACCTCAGTTTGCTGTTGGTAAGTTCTCCCACTGTCTCATTGGGGGACGGGGGAGGAGCTCCAAAGCAGGAGATCATCTGCCCCAAGGGGGGTCTGGGAACCCTACTAAACAAATTCTGGCCACTCTAAGTGGTACTTCTGTATTTGACCTTAAAAAAAATGACATTTCTTCTGATCAAGTACTTGAAATACAACAATGAAAAAATTCTTAAATAATTATGTAAATGAAACAAACAAAATTACAAAATCTTCATAATTACAGAATTTATTTCAGTACAAGGAAGATTTGTAAGGGGAAAAGTCTTGGAAACCCTTATCAAAAGTCACCTAATGGGATCTATCAGCAAACTCAGATCAAACAGGAAGTAACTAAGGCAAAAAAAAAATCTCTTTGAAACAAATCTTCAGTATACATTCTCCTTTAATATAAATTAAGCCTCAGTAAACAAGATAGTCAGTTTTCTGAATATGCCTATGACACTACATCTTCCTGTCCTGATAATTGTCATCTGGTCAGGACATGAGCATTTCCTGGTTTGCAATCACATAATTATATTTCTCATATATCAACATATCATATTAATTTATTATATCATTATTGTAAAGTAATCCCTAGAAGTCATTTAGCTGTTTTACTTCAAATTGAGTGACTGAAAACCCTTTTATACTTTCATTCCCTGCCTCCTCCCTCCTCCCGGCAGAGCATGGTGTCCTACCTCTGAAATCCACAATGGAGAGATACGCTGTTAACAATCCATCATCTCCTGTATTATCATAGCCTGGATACTTTCTGAAGATCAAATCACGGGGGGCTATTTGATGTAGCCTGCTGGCAAACTGAAATGAAATGAAACTCTGCAAGGGATCCAGTTTTCTTGTGTGGCTCCCATTCATTTCAGTAAGGCTTTGGTAGAAGAATTTCCCATTGAATTGTGGTCACCAGGCATGGAGTCAATATTTGACAGTCTTCAAACGAAGCTTATTATTCTCTGTCTCTTTCAGATCTTTGAACCACATCTCTGCATAGGAAGGCAATAAATTGTTAACACATTTATTGGAAGCCAAACTGTATATCGAGCCCAGCTTGAAAAATACTACAATATGTACCATCATTCTAACATTATACGATGAAAGCAACCATTTTAATGTATCTTATCAGGAATAACTATTTTTATTACAGTCATTTGCTAATGAATATATACAACCTTTCCACATTTCATTTTGTAGGCTCTAGCCTAGGGCCAAGAAGGCACTTATTTGTGTTATTTTTTAATCATCTCCTTCCTTATTCACTGAACATTATTCTGAGGTGCCACTGCCTGTAGAGAAACCAGTTTATGGGTGTACAAAGGGTTATACACACGAGGTTACTCACAGTGATTAATTTCTAAAATGAAAAGTGCTGAGATTAATTTCTCCATAACAGCCATGCCTTCAGACTGGGAAGCACTGCTTTCCTAATCCCAGATATGGAGGGGTTGGCTGTGGTTAGCGGTGAGAGAAAGGTAGCTATTGAATAAGTTCTTGATAATTGCTGTGTGCTTTATGTAGATTCTCTCCTTTCAATTATAGCCATCCTGAGAATATCATCTAGCGGCTTACAGAAAGAACCTAATGGTTAGCAGGGATGTTAACTCAGAATTTACCAAATATATATGGAGAATTTACCAAATATAATATATGGAGTTTTCCAAATACTTCCAAATCCATTCCATAATGCTAGATATTTGGAATAATTCTGAATATTTAAAGTCCCATTGATTCCTATTAAAATAACCTAGCCTGGGTTGCTTGGGAAACAAAAGTAAAACATATGAAATCCCACCCCTTCCTATGAAATCCCTTCCTCCTTTCAAAATTCAATTTTTTAAAACTTCTATCTTTCCAGGGTTTAACTTCAATTTGTTGACTCTTAGCCATTTTACCAAAGCAGCCAGGCAGCAATATAAGACCTCTACTGCAGCAGCAGGAGATTTGGATAAGGATATATATATATATAGCTGTGTATCCTGCATATTGATGACAGCCAATTTCAAAGCTACAAATGATTTGGCCTAAGTAGCAGACAGATAGCTACCTCTTTGAGTGGTTGAAGGAAGATGCCCTGAGTTAGTGATTGATTTGTAATAAATACTAGGGATTCACTAATGTGGTCTTTACATGGTTTTAGAAGCCAGAATGGCCAAGGATACAGGGCACAAGCAGTAGCCTTCAGAGATCCCAGGAGCTTGTCAACATCCACCATGGAAACTGGGTCAAAGTGGTCAATAAATAGACCAGGTAGTGTATTAGGCTGCTCTTCCAGTGGACCTATGTTACAGTCAGCATCTAAATCAGAGCATACTCTTGATACTTTATAAGCAAAAACACTTTGAAAAAGTATCACAACTAATTGTCTAGTCCTGATACAACAAAGACTAAGATTTAGGAGTCAGCAGATACTGTGTTATCTTAAACAATTGGCATGATCATGAACCAGCTGATGCAGTAGTAGCAGAGAAGTAACGTTTCTTAGCCACCGTCATTGCCACTTCATAGATCTTACATTGAGCTCTATAACATGATTTGTCAGATTCAGTAGAATTCTCTGCCAGTGCCATTCTAGACATTTGCCAACCCTTTTCAGATCACCCAGCTCTGGGTAAACCAGGGAGCTGGGTTTCGTCTCAAGGGTGGGAGAGGTTGTTGAGGGGTGACCTCGTCAATAGTTTCAAGGATCTTCTGGTTCCACGGTTCTACTGCGACCTCTACAGAGCATGTGTTTGGAATCCTAAAATTCCCTAGAGTATTCTGGAATCCAGTAGGATTCATGAACATCTGTGGGCAGACCGTTTTAACCAGGCCCCCTGGTCTGTGGGGTGTGGAGCCACATTGACCTTTGGTTTTGAGTAGGTAGTGGTCAGACCATAGGTCAAGGTGAATCTTCAACCTTGGAATCAAACCACCTTGCAACACTTCCTGTCCCTCAAGTGCATTTCTGAATGCAAAACTCAACCACTGAGCCACAGCCCCAACTCATATGTGCATGTATCTGACAACAGAAGGATACTTCATGCATCAAATAAAATAAGTCCATGAAATAGCACTAGGCCCAGCAGAAGGGGCTGTGAAACCAGTTAGAAACACCACATGCAGTCGAAATCAGGGAGCCCCAAGTGACCCCCCCCCAAAAAAGAAACCCCCAGCGTGGCTCTTCAAGCAAAGATTGGCTCTTCTCCAGGAATTGTGCTGAGATATTCTCCCCCATGGATTGTGCATGTGTGAGGCAGGTAGCCCCAAGGAAGGTAAGGGGCATATATAAACTGGGACAGGAAGCCTGAAAAAATGGCCCCTTTAGGGCAGGCAGCTTTCCTCAGTGTGGAGTGGCCCAAGTACATTTCTTATGCACAAGTGCCCTCCAAGCACATGGGTCTAGAGAAGCCCTGCACAATAAGATTCAATGGTCCTATATATTGCAATTGGGAGGGGGAGCCCTGAAGACATCCAGTGTGCACAGCATCCAGGCTCAGGAGCTGCATTTACTCAGCTGTTGTGGGCTGGGCCCTATACATTTTCAAGTGCCAACTCTGTTTACCCATCACACCCAGAAGCTGCTGATGCCATGGCTCTAAACTTCAGCTGTGAGGGGGAAGGCAGGTTAGTGATGCTCTTTCCTCCTCCTAATCTCTATGGTTATTACCATAGTGACTAGGAGGAAAAAATCCTAAAATATTGCCCCAATAAAAACCATTTTTTTCTTTCCCTTCCTCAGTTTCTCCAGGGTAGGAGATGAGGCCTAGGGCCTGGCAATTGACCATCACAAGTGGGCAAATGGAAGGCCTACATGCTGTTCCCAATGTTGGGGAACAGGGTAAAAGCAAAACCTGTGATTATGTCAATTTGGATTTACAGAACCCCAAAGCAAGAATAGACAACAGAAAGTGCTCTCCAATTAGTCCTTTCCAACTCAAAGGCAGACATAGATAGCCTAGCTGCATTAGAATTCCCCTGCTGTCCCCTCCCCTGGCCATTTGCTGTGGATTCATGCTTTCCTTGCTGAAATAGTCCTGGTTGCTTTTCTAAGCACTACATTCTGCCATTGATTCCCACTCTGCTCCTTAATGAATATATTTACACTACTAAGGAATAAGATTTAGGTCAAGTAGATTAATGAATTAATTAGATTTTAGATTAGTAGGGAAATTTTATGTTTGTTTTGGCCCCTTTGGGAATACATTAGGTACAAGTTTTGTTAAAGGGGCTTCTGAAGTCAGGATTCTAATGCCCAGATTACAGTCATTGTCCCAAGACCTGCCGTGGTAATTGTGGCTGTTGCTGTGTACTTGCCATTTCTGCTTAGTTCTTTGGGATTAGAGGGGTTAGTTCTTTGGGAAATGGTTAGAGGGAAGTTGATGAAAACCTTTTTTAAAGCTGATTTGTTTTTAGCGGGGAATTGATATTTTCTATTACCTTAATATAATTTCAGATAATGACAGAAATTCACAGTTGTTTTTTTATTCCAAATCTGAATTTAGATGCTGGTGCACATCCCTAACAGGTAAGGAATAATGTGCTTCACTAATGTTGTCTTCTAACACAGCCATGATTTACAGCTTATTATTGTGAGCTATGTATATGCATAGAAAGAGAAAATCATGGCTACCTCTGAATGCATTTTTAATTATTCTGCTGAAGCACAGTACTGAGAAATTGTAGACTGTAGATTAGTAGGGAAATTTTATGTTTGTTTTGGCCTCTTTGGGAATACGTTAGGTACAAGTTTTGTTAAAGAGACTTCTGAAGTCACAAGTCCCCCAGATCAAATTAGATAGAAAGTGATGGCAATCTGATATTGCATAAATTACTGCCCAAGAAATCTGCAATTACTGTTAACCATCATTCCTTTTTAGAGCGGCCAGAAAGGGGATGGAAGCTGCTTAATGTTCTTTAAAGTAGCATGTGGATGCACCGTTGTACCAAATGAAAAACACAACTGTTGAAATCTGAAAATGTCCACCATTTACTGCTGTTAAAAATAGTCTTTGAGCCTCTCTGGTTACAGAAATAAGTTTGCAAGAGTGGTGAGAAATACTAGAGGATGTAAGGAAAGAGGACGTGAGAAATATTTTTTAAATCCTCATGCCAATCAGCCACTACTATGATTGGACAACTCACATTTGACCATCCAGGAATGTGATTAAGAATAGTTAGAAGTATCATGGGAACACAGGGTAAGTATATTATAAATGGGTCTCAGAATACCGTGCAATAAGTGAAAAGTTCAAAAACAGTAGTTTGAAATTCATCAGATTCATGCTAACAATAGGGTATGTTACATACCAGATACATATTAAAATTCATAATAATTGCAGCCAATGATAAGCTAATGTTTCTCAGCACTATTGAACAGTATTATGCTGGAATTTTGTTGGATCATCATCTTCCCCATAGTCTTTTCCCATGGAGAACTTACCAAGCTCAGGTGATGCAGGTGAGCTGTTTCTCCTCCGCAGCAAATAATTCGGTTGGCTGAGGGCATCTCAGTAAATAGCCCTTTTGGCAAAGCTACCCAGTCAGGCCTCCACCTTTCACTCCTTTTTTCTGGACACAAGTTGAAACAAGGTGGACTGTCTTTCCTCCTCCCTTCTGACTAGATAGCTTCAATTTATATTCATTCCTGTTACCTGGATAAGTTTCCATTGTTCTATATTAACTTTGTTGTGTGAACTTTAGGTTGGCTGCAGAAACATTTCAAAACTTTCAAAGCCTGTGGCTTAGTGGTAGAGCATCTGCTTGGCATGCAGGGGGTCCCAGGTTCAATCGCTGGCACCTCCAGTTAAAGGGAGGAGGCAAGTAGGTGGTGTGAAAGAGCTCTACCTGAGACCCTGGAGAGCCTCTGCCAGTCTGAGTAGACAATACTGACTTTGATGATTCGGTATAAGGCAGCTTCATGTGTTCAAAGTTGGCAGTGAACACATAAATATGTGAGACTGAAGATACAGGATGAAAGCAGGCAGGCAAGGTAGTGTGGGGTATGTTCTAGGGTGAATGTTATTCAAATAAGACGCAGGCCAGACCCATCTGGCCCCTCCCCATTACCATGCATAAACTGACAGCCCACTCTTGAACTCACCTCAGGGGAAAACCAGAAGTGTTTCAAGTAACCTTGTATGTCATTTCTGATCTTCTCTTTGAACGCTAAGTTTCAAAGAAACCCCAGGATTCACTATAACGTTTTTTGAAAACCACTAGTTTAGGAAACTATTTCTATTGGATTTCTCATAGCTATCAGGTTGCATCAAGATTGGTAATTGTGAGGATAAGGGGGGGGGAATGCCAACTTTTCCTCAGTTCAGAAATATAATGTATTTGCATCTATATATGGATTCATGTAAAGAACACCTTCTGAATGTTACATTCAGAAAAGAATATATCCCATGGTGTTCATCGTCAAACCATTCAATTAATTAATTCCATCTTGCAGAATATGGGCATGATACTGCCAGAGCTGAACCCATTTAAGCCCTGCTGGTTTTACTTAATTAGTTAAACAAACAACTCACTCTACTGTAAAAGATATTGCAACCAAACAAAACAGTAGCAGGCTAAAGAAGTAAACAACAAGCAATAGAATGCACATAGTCAGAGACTGTAGGTATATTGTAACTTAAGAGAGACTGAAGTCACAAACCAGGCTAAGTAACGTGGGATACAAAGCAACAAGGAAACAACAAAACGTACAAAGACAAGAAAAGCAAACAGCAAACAGTGCTAATTTTTAACAACAGAATAGTTCGTGTGATAAGCTTGGCTTGTTTCTGGTCAATTTTGTTTTCTTTTTCAGGCGGAGGAGATGGTAACGCGGCTCTGGAAGTTCTCCAGCGTTTTCGCTACAGAAGTAGCTTCATCAGCCACAAAGGCTTTATAATTCAATTCCTAGGACAAACATAGAGCTCCCTCGTACATAGCAGCCCTAAAGGCTGTTTGCATATTTTGTGGGCATAGGTTTCAATATTCTACTTAAATAGAGTATATATCTAATTTTCGTTCAGCATTCATGAATCCACATGCTATTCGGTTTCCTGTATGGGTAGTAAACATTGCCAGAATTGACGCTGTAAGAAGTCTTGAAGATTTTCAAGGCCCTTGCCCAAGCATACGTAAAAGAGGGGTGATCTAAGTTTGGCATTTTCATTTCCTAAGATACCAAAAGACTTTTGGCTCATACAGTTTCCAGGATGGGGGAGTTTACCACATAAGATCAACATGCAAATGGAGAACTGAAGTCATATTTTTTGAGACCTGGGCTTTGATCCACCTAAAAGAAAAAAGGTAATGACTTTAACAGTTTTAAATCAAATGCTGTTGGAAAGATGTATACAAACTATTTCCGTCTAGAAATATTTTCTTGTTGGCTATACTTCTCTACTTTTTATTGAAAAGTGAGGTACTCAGACTACTCATTTATACAAAAAAAGGCCAGCTTACAAAATCAATAGATTTGAATCCTGAAATGTATTACTTGCCCAATAAAATGGGGTATGTCAAATAATACACTTTATTAGAGGATGTCTTCTTTTGAAATACCTAGTATAAAGGTGCATTACTAGAAAATCTTCCTTGATGGCAGTCTATCTAATATTTGACCCAGACATATGATTCAAGCCATGCTAAAATAGATGTATGAACACAGACAAGAGCTAAACGTGCTGTTTACAGTTTATCATGATGCATCTCAGAGCAGTACTTGGCCTTTTATGCACGGTTGTTTCTGTGGTGATCCACCCCCACTACTTCAGGAGTTCGTTTTCATAATGCATGTCTTTCCCAACCTTTAGAAGTCACTTCGCTCTCTCCCCATGTTTTCCCCACATTTTCTGGATTCCACCAGAAACAGCATCCAGAAAACGTGGGGAAAATGTGGGGAGAGAGATAAGTTACTTCTAAAGGTCGTAAAAGATGTGCATAATGAAAATGAAGCCCCAAAGTAGTCGGGGGTGAATACACAGAAACAACACATGCATAAAAGGCCCTTGTCCGAAGCAGGAACTGAAAAAAAAATCAGAAAGTAAATATCAGGGTCAGGAAGCCAACATCAAACAATCAACAGATAGGACAAGCAATTCTTGAAGTCTTAAGTCCAGTCCAGCCCAGTCCATAGAAATGGTGTAAGGGAATCAAGGACCACGAGCACAAGCAAGACTGTAGTCATAAAGACTTGAGCTGTGTCTCTTAAAACGCATGGTCGCTTTAGCCTGCTTTATTCCCTGTTTCAGCCAGAATTCAGCCAGGATTGAATGCTGCATTTTCGCCGAATTTGCATTCGATCCTGGCTGAATCCTGGCTGAAACAGGGAATAAAGCAGGCTAAAGCAACCATGCATTTTCGCCGTTACTGAACTTTTCAATAGCGTGCTTTATGTCAACATACTTCATACCAATTGTTGTAGTTAAATATATGCACAGTTTTCAGCTGGCCTGCTTCCCCCCACCGGCTAGCTAAGGGCCAGCAGGCAGGCTGGTTAATTAGTAGGCAATTACCTGCCACTAACTGAAAAATGGGAACCCTAGCCTATAAGTTTCTTTTAGGCCATTAACGCATGGCACCTTTGTGCCGGTAAAGGTGCACACTTTTAAAAGTGGGAACCTTTTAAAAGCGGGAAATCAAACGCACGGCACAAAGAAGCGCTCAGTGGGAGCTGCCGTTGCTCTTCTCTCCTCCACCTTGCCATCCCCGGTGGAGGAGAGGGGAGGCTGGCAGCGAGCTGAGGCTGCTGCTGCCGGGGACTGGCAAAGCAGCAGCCTTTGTCCTGCCATCCCCTGGGCACAGCGGGGGGGGGGGAAGCTGGCAGCGGGTGGACTGGTTAAGCTGCCACCCTGCCATTAGGGCTGTCAATTCGGTTCGGTCCGAACTGAAAATCAACCGAATTTCCCCTGATTCGTTGCTTTTCTGTTCGGACGGATCCGAACTCAAAACTGGCGGGCAACTGGGGGGGCCGAATTCAGCGAGTTCAGGAGTTCCCGAATAAATTCGGCCAATTCGGCCGTCAGTAAGCAGCATAACCGTCAGTAAGCAGCATTCTCCTCCCCCGGCCAATCGGTGGGCAAGCTGGGTCTTCTTCTGGCCAATCAGTCAGGATTGAGTACTGGAGGAATCAGCTGATGTGCGGCCCGGCCAGGGAGAGAGAGAGAGAGAGCGAAATCCTCGTGTGTGTGTGTGGGGTGCTTGTGCACATTTGCTCCTTTCTGTGGCTGCAGGGGGCGTATTTTTTGGGGTACAGAAACAAAACTTTCAGTGGAGCTTCATATGAAGCTTCTTAAGATACCCCCCAAGTTTTGTAAACATTGGGTCAGGGGGTCCCGAGATATGGATTCCCCCCTTTTTCTTTCCATGGCTGCAGGGGGCGCATTTTTGGGGGTACAAATCCCAAACTTTGAGCGGAGTTTCAGACCAGTGTTCTTAAGATACCCCCCAAGTTTTGTAAACATTGGGTCAGGGGGTCTCGAGATATGGGCTCTCCCCCTTTTCCCTCCCCCCCTTTTCCATTTATGTGGCTGCAGGGGGCGCTTTTGGGGGGATATAGCCCCCAAACTTTTATCATAGCTTCAGTGAATTATTCTTAAGATACTAGCCAAGTTTTGTAAAGATGGGTTCAGTGGGGGCAGAAATATCGCCTCCCCCCCTTTTCTCTTTCCATGGCTGCAGGGGGTGCATTTTTGGGGGTGCAGACACAAAACTTTCACTGGAACTTTAGATTAAGCTTCTTAAGGAACCCCCCAAGTTTTGTGAACATTGGGTCAGGGGGTCCCAAGATATGGGCTTTCCCCTTTCCCCTTTCCCCTATTGGGATGAATGGGGCAGCCGATCCAATCCTGTGTGCATCTCTCCAGAGCAAAACGTTCCGTGCCTAATTGGAATCATCTTGGATTACAGCCCGTCCTGATGGAACAGAAGACAGCCACAGTAAGACCCCTTTGGGGGCTTTAATCTATAATTTTTCTCCTGTGTATGTGTGTGTGTGTGGGGGAAAGCAGAGTCTGTGTGTGTGGGGGGAGGGAGCAGTTTCTGTGGGTGGGGGGGAAGCCAAAGGGGGCTTTCGTCGGTTCTGCCTGGGGTGTGTGTTCCCCCTCGAGTCTCTCGCTCCCTGGTTTGAGGGGGGAGGTTTCAGTTGTGTGTTGCAAAGGTGTTGTTTAACAAGGTTGTGTTTGCAGTTGTTTTGCTAATTTCTCTGCTGTTGTCGGGCTGGGAGCTTTGTGCGTGGGCGGCAAGCTCTGCTGAGAGATGCACAACATTAAGGGTGGGGGGGACCCCTTTCAGGGCCCATATCTCAGCCCCCCCTGACCCAATCTTTACAAAACTTGGGGAGTCTTTCAATAAACGTCCTTTGAAGCTCTGCCAAAAGTTTGGGACCTCTAAGCCCAAAAATGCCCCCAGAGCCGCGGAAAGGCGCGGTTGTGTTTTTAATGGCTTTATTCGGCCGAATTTGTTTCCGAACTTTGAATTCCCGCCGAATTGAACGGATCCGAAGTGGGGGAGTTCGGACTTCAGCACGTACCGAACCCACAAGGGCCAAATTCGGCCGAATCCGAACTGTACCGAATTTTTTTTTTGACAGCCCTACCTGCCATCCCCCAGGCAGAGCAGGGGGGAAGCCAGCAGCGGGTGGAGGCGGCGGGAACTTGGGAAGCAGCCACTGCCCCTTCTCTCAGCCCTCCGTTTCATCTTACCTCGCCTCTAATTGTGGCTGCTCTGGCAGTGGCCGCTCTCTCTCTCTCTCTCTCTCTCTCTCTCTCTCTCTCTCTCGGCAGCAAACGGGCCTCTCTCTCTCTCTCTCTCTCTCTCTCTCTCTCTCTCTCTCTCTCTCTCTCTCTCTCTCTCTCCCCGCCTCCTCCTCCTCCCTCACAGGCACTCTTCCAGCAGTGAGGAGGTGGGTGGAAGTGGCAGGGAGTCGACCTGGAAGCTGTGCGCACGACCAAGCTCTCCGATTTGTTGCGGGGCTTCAGTTTTAAGTCGCAATATCACAGCAATCTAAAAACTCGGAGAAGGTCTGGGATGGGCCGCATCGAACGCGCAAGCCAGACACGGCAATGCATGTTGACAAGGACAATTCGCTGCATGCCCAGGAGTTTCCCCGGACAAACTGGTCATTTGTTAATGGCCTTAGTCTCTGTTTTGCTTGGTCCTTCCTTTGGGGCCTGCTGGATCTGCTGCAGACCAGGAGAGAGGTCTGCACTGTACTTGTTAGTTATCTGTTCTGTGTGTCTGAAAGTTAAGTAACGGTTTTACTTCTTGAAAGAATCTGCATCCTGGACACATTCTTGTTTGCAAAACTGCCACATCTGTCAAGCTAAACTGAATGCTAACTATTTGAATGTTTCTGTCTGCACCTGTCTGTGTTTTGCACTAGGTCTTCCTGATTATGATTTGTAACAAAATAGTCCCTATTTAAGCACTGAAGTGTCTCAGCTCATTTGTACTGTTCTTACAACACAACAGCAAGAAAGACAGAGACACAGAGTGAAGACATTAGCTACAAATGAAATAAGGGATGCAAATGGAGAAAAGTGCTTAAAATTAGGAATTAATTTTCCACCAGTAACGCTTTTGCCATTCAAGAATATTTCCATTCTTGGAGTCGTGTCTTCCATCCATTTCAGACTTTCTGGACCAAGTTTAGTTTTCAAATTGTTCTGCAAGATGGGATGAAGCCAAACATTGTGGTTAATTAAAGAAACACTTCTGTAGCAACAAACCATTGTCCTCTAAACATCTCTGCATGAGCCCTGATCAGACAGATTGAAGTCATAGCATGTGGACTGAAAACAAGCCCAACATATAGAAAAGACAAAGGATAAGGAATAGCCAGACTCTGCAAATATTACTTCACTGAACTATAGGTTTCACAGAGTCCACGTTCTCCCTGGAGTCAATTCTGCTAACCATGTGACATGGGACCTGCCTTGAAAGTCTATCAAGTTACATAATTTCACTAGCACATTCCTGACCATTTCTGTTTGAACGACTTCAACCAGATTCTAACCAGTGACCTTCTAGAGCATGCCTGTGGCTTTCAGTCACTTGCAGTATTTGGTGAAGAGTGTGTGTTTCGTGTTAACTTGTATCTTCATTTCTGCACTATTAAAACAGCACGGCAGGAAACAGAACTGCTGGACATAGCTGTACGCTTTTAATTATGTTCACATTTAAATTGTTTGCACATGGTGCCATTATGTCAGAGACTTTTCTGCATCCATTTTAAAATGTGTTTTCCCGCTACTATAAGCTGTCAAACTAGTATTAGTCAAAAGCTCAAGCATTTCATGGGTCATGCAAAGTTCTAGAATTGCCCCAATAGTTCTATTCAGCCAAATTTCTGCTAAAAACCTAGCTGGCACCTACGTTTTCTGATTAGTTTTTTTTTTTTTTTTAAAGAAAAGGGGGGAAAGATGGAGAAATGCTGGTAGATGTGAAGATATCTGATCTGAATTTTTTGAGGGTAGCCAATTAATCTGATACCTGTGAGAAGCAGGCCGTGTCAGCATTATCTGCAGGTGGCTTTTGCAGTATCAGCACATCTCTAATATTACTGGAGATTTTTGTGAGAAAAAGAAGTACATTAACAAGACCTGTATTAGACAAAAAAAACTGCACAATAGATCAGTCAAGCTAATCCTCTGTTCCGCTCTTCTTATACCCTGAAGGTAATTAATATCTCTTGCATTGCTGAAGCACTTTGCCATTTGTAGCTCCGAAGAGACAAAAATCTTCTTTTGCATCTTTTGTAATAGAAACTCCTGTTTGTGAAACGATAACACTGAAGCAAAGATTTAGATTTCAAGGTAAACTCATGGTGAGGCCTTAACACTACATAAGACTGAGTAGTATTCAAAGGGAATAGGAAACACTATCATCTGGATTGTTGTTCTAAGCAGCATTGTCAGTTCCAGCTTGGGAAATTTCTGCAGATTTGGGGCAGTGCCTGGAGATGGTCAAATCTAGGGCAGAGAGTGAGCTCAGCAGACATATGAGGTCACTCCAGGACTTCTGCTTCTTCTGGGCCATGTCCGCACTTACCATTTGCGGCGCCGGCTTCCGCGGGCTTTCCTTGCATGTTCCCACTGCAACTCAACCGAAGGATTCCGAGGACATCTCCAGAGCGCAATTTCGCCGCGTTAAGTGCATTATACGGTGAATTAAAAAAATAAAACGTCCTCCACACCCGGTGCCTTACAGTGGGAACATGCAAACTGTGTTCGATCCACTTCCTGCTGCCAGCCCACTTCCTGCTGCCAGCCAACCCCCGTACTCCCCCCGCCTCCCTTACTCACGCTGGACCAATCGCCATCCTTGCTTGGAGAAGCCGACTGGGCATGCGGGGGAGTGTGCCGGTCTGGGCTTATCAAAAGCAGCGGACAAAGGCGGCGCGGTGGGAACAGAAATTTAAACTCGTTTTGGATGCTTTCGTACTGGACTCATGTAAATAGCGAGGTAAGTTGCTGGTGCGTTCACGGGCCTGGTTTGCATCCTGGAGCTTGCACCCAGGGCTTTTGAACAGAGGAATTGAGCCTGGGAGTTCAAGGAGGAGCAGGAGGCAATCCCTCTAAAGGACATACAAGCTTCATATCCGCAAGGAGGGCAGTGTACCGAAGTATCCTTCCTGCTACAGAAATTTGTGCAGATTCTGGTAAGCACCCCATTTCAATCCTCAAACACTGTAAAACAACCAAACCAGTTATAAAGGTAGAAAGCCATCAAAGGAGTGGGAGACTAAGGTAGTAGACATCAAATGCTGTCTAGATAGGTTGATAGATAACGCTGGGGAGGAGTCACCAGTTGTGATGCATGTTGGCATGAATGACATTAGGAAATGTAGTTAGGTGGTCCTGGAGGAAAAATGTAGGTTACTAGGCTGAAAGTTAAAGGCCAGGACCTCAAAGATTGAGACTGGTTTAATAGCTCTGGTTGACAATTTTGTCCTAGTCAGCTGCAAAGCCTCACTGGGGGTCAGAGGTACCAGTGTACAGTGGTTTGCCTCCTTCCACGCTCAATTATATCGGCTGGAGATCAGTTGTAATAGCAAGAGATTTTCAGCTATTACCTGGAAGTTGGCAACCTATTTGTCAGCTTCTTTCCAAAGGAAGGTTATTCCTTCTTTCTGTTATGACATCTTTGCATAGTATGTTACTTGGGCTTCTGTGTTTGTCCTTTTTTCTCTTCTGTAAAGCAAAAACCTTATCAAAAATTCAGTTTTTAAAATTAGTTTCAGTGCTAGATTGTATTGTACAAACACCATGAACAAAAGATTTGAATTCACTGATATGTGAATAGATCAATAATTTCAACCATTAAAGTTTAACTATTTAAACTTATCTCCAGTTCTGAAAATGTAAACATTTAATGCTCACACTTCTAACCCATGTTATCTACCAGGTGGAATGCAAGTGGTGGTTTGTCGTTGACTTCCTTGGCAGTCTTTCTTGGTGGTCTCCTATTCAACTACTGACCCAGTATATCCTCTGAGATCTGGCAAGATCAGGCTACATCATACCACCTTCCATCTCCTATGTGCAGCTAAAGTTATTATCAATGTAAATAATTAGGTAGAACTTCAAATATTCACTATTTTTCAAGAACATTTTAAACTGGATTGAAAAGTGACTATCAATGGGGTTTTTTGCAGGGGGGCTGGGGGTAACTGTTTAGGAAGTGTACATCAAATTCAGAAGACATTTGTCCTCAGTCTGTTACCACCAGCATGTAGCCAAATATGATTGGCTTCATTATGTAGACTCATGATGCAATCACTTTCGTGGAACAATCTTTGGTTGGCTAGGATCAGCCATTCAAGAAACACTGCCATCATTTTTGTCCTCAGTGACATAAATCTGATTGGCTGTGTACTCCTGTGACACTAATATATTCAATATGTGATATCTAACTGGCTTCGATCACCCACAGGAGATTGCTCATACAAAAGACAGTGTAGTAGCATGACTAGAGTGTTGGATCAGTCCTGAGGAGAGTCAGGTTCAAACGCTGACCTACCTCAATAGCAAGCTCTTTAGATCCAACACTAATGTGGGGATAAGATGGAGGCGGGAAGGACCTTGTATACTATCCCAAGCTTCTTGAAATAAAATTAGGATAAATAAGTAATAAATAAACATATGAGTAAATACAGCTGCCAAGCCCATGGTGGAGGTGGGGGATTCCCTGCCTCTAGATCTTATTGCCTGACACTGCCCCAAGCGATGGCAAGTGTTGTGATGCCCAGTGACTGAGACTGAAGAGTTATCAGTGGTCAGGGAGAAGCTTGAGGAGCCAAGGCTGGTGGCCAAAGAGAACCAGAGGGACCAGAAAGGACTGGCACTGCAGAGCTGCCTGATGACATTGGTCCAGCAGTGCCAAGGGTCACCCTGCCAGAGGCTACAATGGAGACCTCACCATTGGCTTATGAGCTAGTCACCAGGTCTCTGCCAGACAGGATATTAACCCGGGGCTATAGCCCCCTTGGACCCACTGCAGCTCTACAGGAACAGCAATAGCAGAAGGTCCAGGATGAGATAATGCAAAGGAAGCAAAGTGCCACACTGGCTGCGTGCAAACCCACCATGGCTCTAGAACAGTGATCTAAGAGTAGTATATCCTTGCAGGATACTGGCCAGACCACACTGCAACCTTTGAAGCTCCAGCACCTGCCAGCAGTGCAACTGCACCCAACTACCTCACAGTCTACTTAACCTGAGGCCTGGGAGGTCTGCCTTGCTGGATCAACTGGTCCACTAGGTACAAGCCTCATGTCTCCAGCGCCTCAAAGCTCAATCAGCCAAGAGGTCAATGCAATAGCAGCCTGAGAGCAGGACAGTGGGAGAAAAATTAAGAAGAAGAAAAGAGCAGCCTTGTATACTTACTGGAAGTTGATACTGGAAGCAACAAATGACCCTATAGTTTTACCGCATCAACAGGTTGCCTTGTTCCACAATTGATACCATGCCAATAGAGCCATAGTTTTTGCTCTGTCCTAAGTGTATAAGGCTCTGATCTGGATAGCCCAGGCTAGCCCGATCTCATCAGATTGGAAGTTAAGCAAGGTCGGCCCTGGTTAGTATTTGGATGGGAGACCACCAAAGAAATGCAGGATTGCTATACAGAGGTAGGCAATGGCAGAGGTAGACCTCTGAAGGTCTCTTGCCTTGAAAACCCTATGGGGTAGAGTTGCCAACCTCCAGGTGGTGGCAGGAGATATCCTGCTATTACAACTGATCTCCAGCCAATAGAGATCAGTTCACCTGGAGAAAATGGCTTCTTTGGCAATTGGACTTTATGGCATTGAAGTCCCTCCCTGCCCCAAACCCTGCCCTCCTCAGGCTCCACCCCCAAAACCTCCCATCAGTGGCAAAGAGGAATCTGGCAACCCTACTATGGGGTCACCATTAGTCAACTGTGACTTGACAGCAAAACAAAAAAAAGTATATGATTAGGCCATTCATTCCTGCTCACCCCTCAGCAATAATATTTGATGAATGCCTCTAGGCAGCCAAATAGTGTCACAGATAATACATGTTGTCATTTTGTTTTCAATATCATGAAAACCATGGATATCCTTTTATAGGTCACAAGATAACAACAAAGAAAGTTGAAATCCATACCATAATCACTGTCCTAAAACAATGCAAAAGGGGAGCATTGGGTAATAGGAGGAGGAAAGATTTGTGGGCCCAGTTCCAAGTTATTTTATTACATTTTGTTTGGAGTGATTTGAAAGCAAGTGAGAATGACTATGAGTTTATGTTACCTCATACATCATTTTGCCTCTAATGAAGCCAAGAGGAAAACCACATTAATCAAAGAGCGTGAGTGAGTGAGTGTGTGTGTGTGTGTGTGAGGAGGGTGAGTTACTAATTAAGCCTTCCTCAGATAGGGAAGGCTTAATCAATATCACAGGCCAAGGAGCTTGGCACCTGGAATGCAATCCACACTTTGTTGCCCATTACTGCTAGTACTTATAACACAAGCACGCTTTCTGTTTATATTATATGAGTCATTCTTTGCAGCTTCAGACTGCTCTCAACAAGTCTGGTCCTAGATGCCAGGCCCTCTAAGAGCTTGGTCAGAAGTTTTTGTAGACACATTTTGGGTTACTAGCATCCAACCATCCAAACATTTTCATGTTAAACCTCTAATGAAGACTTATAGCTTGATCTCGTTATCATGGCTGGAGCTATGGGATCATCCATAGGGAGCCAGCTTGGTGTAGTGGTTAAGGGTGGTAGTTTGGAGCGGTGGAGTCTGATCTGGAGAACCAGGTTTGATTCCCCACTCCTCCACGTGAGTGGCTGATGTTAATCTGGTGAACTGGATTTGTTTCCCCACTCCTCCACATGAAGCCAGCTAGGTGACCTTGGGCTAGTCACACTCTCTCAGCTCCACCTACCTCACAGGGTGTCTGTTGTGGGGAGGGGAAGGGAAGGAGATTGTAACCTGGTTTGATTCTTCCTTAAGTGGTAGAGAAAGTCAGTGTATAAAAACCAGCTCTTCTTCATCATCATCCAGCACAAAGAAGCATAAAGCCAAATAATAATGATAATAATAGTACTTTCCAAGAGTAGGGATCACATTTCAGGGGTAATAGTGGAAGTTATAGTGTTTTCAGTTTGATATATAAAATACAGAGATCAACTTCTTGTTTAAAAAGCATAACTGACACTCTTGTTACAGAAACATCTCTGAACCATTTATTTATTTGTTCATTCATTCATTCCATTTATTCATCACCCACATTTCCCACTGAGACTCAAGGTAGATTACAGAGTAAGAAAGAGAAAATATATAATCATACAGTACAGGACAGTATATATGCTTGTAAACTCATAGATCCCCACAATAACTCTTCTGCTTTAGCTAAGCCCTTTCACATGTGACCCCATTACTTGAAGGCTGTCACTTTTTTACAGGCCTTATTCAGGTGCCTTTAACAGCAGCCAGACAAGCAAAAACCAGACAGGTGAAACTTTTCTCAGCACTTAATTTCCACAAGAAGAAAAGGTTTCTGCACAGCCAGCAACTGATGAAAGCACAGCAGAAGCAAAAACATTGGCAACTCAACGTCTTCTTCCATTGTAGCTTCCACCTTCCTCTTATATCATTTGGAGACCTCTTCAACTCTGGAGCAGTAATCCCCAAGGAAACTGAATGTTCATAGCAAAGACTGAGATTACATATGTAATCTTCGACTGCACATTCAGGAACCAGGCAAATGCAGGCATACACTTGTACATGTGTAGGCTCTTGTTTGCAAATTATAACAAATGTGCATGGGTAGTGGCCAGCAGCGAAAAGCCACCCATGCACATGCATTCTCTCTGGGGAGTAACTTGTGGACATCTCTTTGTTACCTCTGAACGACAGACTGAGTAGAGACCACAACACCAGGAGAGGCTTGAGGGAAGGAGCCAGGGCTCAGTGGCTGAACATCTGATTTGCAGGGAGGATGGCCCTGGTTAAACCCTGGCATTTCTGCTTGAAAGGATCAGGTAGTAGGTTATGTAGAAGACCTCTACCTGCAACCCTAGAGAACCACTGCCAGAGCAGACAGTACTAACCTTGATAGTAGAATCTTTGGCTCAATACAAGGCAGCTTCATGTGTTTACTGTTCAATAAAGTAATAGTATGTTATGTATGTGGATTTACACTATAATCATGATCACAATAGATTTTATTAATGCATTTTAGATTATTTTACAAGTGTTTATAGCACTTTATATGGAATGACAGGATAACAATGTCTGTATATCTCAAGATAAATTTAGAAATATGAGCTCACATTTATCTCCTTTTCTCTGCAGCATTTGAAACTTTACCAATATTGGATTCAAACAAGAACTAAAGTTGTAAAGTTTTTTTCGATCTGTTGGTTTCATATAAGCACAGAATTTCTGACTTTTCAATTAACAACATATTTACTGAGACTGCCTTTCTTTACCTTTTAATTTGTATTCTTGGATGTGTCATCTGTAGAAAGAATCCAAATGATTGACTGCAGAGAGAAAGCCAGCAACAAAACAGAGGTCTAAGTTTTAAGGCTCATGTTAGCCACAAATTAATTTAATGAGTGCAACACACTGGTATCTTCTTCTTGCTTGTGCTACTATGGCTGACTCCTAGGCCCACAATTCAAAATGACAAGATAAATGAAAACAGAACCAGCAAATATTACATTCCACAATCCAGTCTATGCTTTGAACTTCTGTAGAATAGGCATTCTCTTGCCAACTGCTCTATCAGAGATGTGTGACAGTTTAGGGCATTTTTCAAGTTACATTGGGTCCCTTATTTGGAGTAGCTGATACCCCACCCCACCCCGGTGATGGAGAAATCTCTTGCAGGGGCTGATTGGGGGGGAGCAGCCTGGGAAAAGGGCCCCTGCTCCTGTCCTGCCGTAGCCCCACCCCTCCAAAGAACAGAGGGAGGAAGAAATAGCCAGCCCTGTGTGCCTTGGCCAGCTGGCATCTCCTTTGTTGTGCCAGGTGCAGCTGTGAACCCCCTTCCCTGCCTGAATGGGACTCATCTGGGCCATGCGCAGTGAAGGAAACAGTACCCTGGCTAAGAGTCACAGGGCTCAGCCATGGACCTCCTTACCTGCTCAACACAGGGTTCAGAGGGGTTGCACACCTCCTTCCCTGCCCATGATAGGCTTGGTGGGGCCACATATAGCAAAGGAGATGCCAGCTCAACCACGTCCATGTGTGGCTTGGCCACATGCCTCCTTCCCCACTAGCACAAGGTGAGGGTTGCCATCTTGCCATTGCAGCAGCTCCACACAGGGCAAGGGCCACCTTACATTGCAGCTGAGGTGGCCTTAGTTGAGGGGGTGGGGTGAACTCCAGGTCATTGGACCAGTGGGACTTTACCAGGTGGCCTTAATGGGCAGTCTGCCCCATATCTCTTAGCAATGAAGTCATCATCATAAACTGTACAAGTGAACAATCTGGAAGACTTTGGTCCCACCAGAAACAACAGGTGTTCCTCCAGCAGATGTCACAGAGTGCGAATATAGCATGTAAAGTAGGTAAGAAGTCAAACCAGACCATTACCCATCTAAACTTGCATTGCAAATTCGGTCTGACAGTACTTTCATGTCTGACAGTGCTTTCATGAAATCGTTTTTATTGGGAGGAGCATTTGGAAGAATAAGGGAGATTGCCGAATCTTAGTCAGCTAGGCTTTCCATCACTTTGATGAGTTGGTACTTCTCAGGGCCTCTGTAACATCTAACAGAGTGAGACTTTGAAGGCCTGACAGGCCCATACCTACTGCTTCCTTTTAACAGGCAAGGACAGAAATTGATCTTGTGATCTTATATATGAACTTAAGAAGAGCCCTGCTCAATCAGACCAGTGGTCAGTTTAGTCCAGCATCACACAGCGGCCAACCAGTTGACCTGAAGGCCCGAAAAACAGGGCCTAGAGGCCAAGGCCTTACCCTGATGCTGCCTCCTAGCACTGGTATTAAGAGGTTTGCTGCCTCTGCATATGAAGGTTCCCTTTATTCATCATGGCTAGTAGTCATTTTTTTTAAAATATTTTTTTTATTTTCTTAATTAACACATCAACATAGTAAACAATATCCAATATTAAAAAAACAGTAATACTAAAAAACAACTAATACTACCAAATTAACCTTAAATTGACTTCCCCCTCTCCCTTTTCTGTCTAAAATTAAATTGTATAAACTTTTGCTAACGGAACTAATCCCAATACTATTTTAATTAACTTATTCTTATCCTATCATCCTTAAATCAGTACTAGTACAAAATTAATAAAAGATGTAAATAAGGGATTAGATCAAAAAGTATTAAATGTTCCAATTAAAAAATCAAAATTTTCCAAAAGTATTAAACAGATGGTTTAACAATTGAGCTAAACAGTAAAAAAGAAAGGCATTTAGGGACCATTAAAAGTTATTTGTATATAACCATAAAAGAAAAAATATTAAGTTCCCCTACACCTCCCTCCATTTCTTAAAGATTAAATATTTTATAAATCTTCCATTTCACCCTAACATTCATTTCAAACATATTATACTTCTGGTAAATCAATATCACATATAGTTCTATTTCCATTCAAGCCAATCCTTTTAACCAGTTCCTTTTAATCATATCACCATAAAGACCAAACTCTTTTAAATTAGTCCCTTTGCCCAGAATTTCCAGCGTTTCCTTCCTTTCCCCTTTAACAGTAAGCGTCGAAGATCATCTTTGGAGGTTGTTGGTAAAGCCTCTTCTGCGGATAGATAGTCTTTATAGTGAATCCACGTTGCAATCTGTTCCATCCCAAATTCAAAGAAGAAAATCCTGGCAGCTCCAGTTTTTCTGCTCTTTAAATCCTCCAAGCAACTATTGTACAGTTCATCAAGAAGATTAAGGAGGCCGGAATCAAGATGACTCACATTCCACTCCATTGTTGTCAGCCGGATTGTTACACTTTGCTTGTTGAAGTTTTCCTTTTCCTCTACAAAATTCTTCTGTTCTTCAGCTCTCTTGTCAAGTAGAGGCATTTCTTTAAGGTCTTCAAGGTCTTTCTCATTTTCTATTACCTCATTCATATTCTGAGTCATTTTCTGGGTTAAGGTATTCATCATAGTAGCCAGTTGATCCATTTGCTTTGACATCTGCTCCTGTTGTTTTGACATCTGTTCATGTTGTTTTGTAATTGTCTCATTTTGCTTAGCAAACATGTCTTGAATTTTTTTTCCATATTTACTTCTTGCAAGGGTTCTTTGAGTTTAGACATTGCAAGCAGTACTGTTTACACTGCTGGTTGATATTTTATTTCAGGAATTTTGGCAAGTCTTAAAAAATAATTTTCCAAGATGTGGGTAGATTAATAGTTGATGCTGAGCTTAATCGCTAAGATATTCCCCAAGTAATTCTCAAAAGACAACTAGAAAGTTAGTTTTAAAATTTGAAGTACCATTGAGTTTTTTTTCTGGACATTCTAGGTCGACAGGCAAACAGGAAGTAGGAAGTTAGCAGGAAACTGTGCAGCCACGGACAGTCTTTCCCTTTCTGTAGTTTTTTGAAGAGAAACCTTTTAGTTGGTGCACCAGGGGTTTTCACTTCCGGTCACCCGTGTTTCAGTACTTCCCTTCTCCCTGTTGTTGGCAGGCATCTTGCAATGCAGTAGTGTTGCTTCCTAGAGGTCTTCCAGCACTTCAAAATAGATCTTGAGAACGTGGCAGGAGGACCTTCCCAGCCCGAAAAAGGTAGCGTGACCAAGGGGAGGGAGATTTTTATTTCTCCCTTCCCCTCAAACGTCACGGAATCTGATTGGTACTTGCCACGTCAGTCAGAAAGTTCACTTGTTTAGTCTACCCGCTGATCAACTTGATAGAGTCCTTGCCACTTTATCTGATATCTTATCTTAGCAAAAAAGTTTTTAAACGATGGGGGGGGGGGAGAGTGCGGAGTTCCCAGTTAATTCTGCCAATCAATTCAGCCTTCTATTCCTGGTAAGATCAGAAGAATTCTTGTTACTCAGATTTTGGAGGGTGAGGTTTTTCTTCATTAAACAGTTCATAAGATGGTTATAGGTAATGGAGGTCCAAGCCTAATGCCAAAGAAAACGCTTGCAGCGATGCAATCTCCTCTCAATGCCAGCGGGGACAGACATCCACACTTCCGGGGGCTTAAAAAAGCTCCCTCGGAGAGTATGGGAGTCACACCACTTTCTTCGGGCTGCAGAGGAATTCCTGCATCCCAGTCCACTATTTAGGACCTGGTTGGTGTGCTAAAAATACACCAATTCAAAGCGTTTCCTGGATTCCCTTGGGAGCTCTCCCTAGGGACGACTGCTTGGGACCAGCTCGTTACCTGAAGTCATCATGGCTAGTAGTCATTGAGGGACCTCTCCTTCATGTATCTGTCTAATCCCCTTTTAAAGCCATCTGTGCTTGTGGTTATCATTATGTCCATTTTATGCAAAGAAAATATGTGAACAACCCATGAGCTATGACTGTTCTCCTGATTTATCCTTTGGTGAATGTAGCAGAAAATGGGATTTATGCTTCACACATTTGAGAGTAATGAAATTAACTAGAGGAATTGCCTAATCCAGCAAGATTCCTAGAAAGGGGTTTGGCGAAGAGCCACAGTTCATTGCCCGAGAACAGGCAGTACACATTCTTTGCATGGGCAAACTCCCAGACTAATAAAAATTCATCCACTTGCAATGATATTGTCTATCCTTTTAGTGAAATTTACTTCACTAGCATATTGCAGTCTATGAGGAGGTGATACACCAGGGGTAGAGTTGCCAACCGCCAGGTACTAGCTGGTGATCTCCTGCTATTACAACTGATCTCCAGCCAAGAGATCAGTTCACCTGGAGAAAATGGCCACTTTGGCAATTGGACTCTATGGCAGTGAAGTCCCTCCCTTCCCCAAACCCCACCCTCCACCACTAAAACCTCCCGCCGGTTTTGAAGAGGGTCCTGACAACCCTAACCAGGGGTCTCTCAGGCGCTGCAGTGTGCTCCAGCGTTAGCCTCACTGCAGGTAAAGCAAGCTTAAGGGAGAAGCCTCAGTCACTCTCATTTACCCTCTTTTTGCCTCTCTCCTGGATGGTGTCTCATAGCTGGCCACCCAACTCCTCCTCAGCTTTCTGAACTCCTTTTTAAAAGCTCCACCCTGTAATGATGGAGGCCCAGAGCCAGCCCCTGACTCATGGCAGCAAGGGTGATCACCTGGGAAAGCCCCTGGGGATGAAGAGCCCTTGCTAAGGGGGAAATCCCCATTCCACTGCCAGGACAACAAGACCCAGCTGGCCTAGTCAAAGGAGAGCAGATGATGGGAAAATCCCCACTCCTGTCCCAGGGCAACGAGTCCCAGCTGGCCTCATCAGAGGTGATCATGCCCCCCATTTCCCTCCCCCTCTCAGCCTATTGGGGATGAAGGTAGAGCCAGATGTCTCTTGACTTTGTGCTTATCCCACACGTCCATATACCTCGAAGAGCCCCTAATGGGGAAAGGATCCTCATTTCCCTGCCATCTGTGGCAAGGTGCACCCCAGCTCTTCTTGGGTAAGCCCAGGAGAGCAGAGGCAGACTCCAGTCACAGCCTCATATAATTGATTCATTGTAAGAAGCCTCACGGCCATTATACCGGTGATTATGTTGCAACAGCTGTCTAGGGATGGTGGGCCTTCTGTAATCTGTAGTCATTAACCTCCACAGATGGCCTTGGTCATTTTTATAATCCAGCTTTCTGAAAATGAAATTCTGAACTTTCTTTCCAATGTATAAAGTTCAAGACCTATCCAGAGGACATCTTTTATTAAATTGCCAGCTTTGCAACTTAATGTTTGGCAAGCAGGTTGAAAAATAAAAAAAATATGATTGGTTCTTTCCGAGAAGATAATAAACGTTATAGCTGAGCAACTATAAAACAAAACAAAAAAATTCTCCTTTATTGCACCACATTTTAGAATAAGGCATTTTGACAGCATATGTTTCTTTTGCTTTTGCAATAAAAAAGATTAGTAACAGCACATCAAAGGACTGGACCCAAGGGAACATTTCTGCAAATGGAAGGATGGAGCATCTTCATTCTGTGCATGAAATGTGGTGAGCAAACTGTTGGATCCCAGCTATTAACAGATATTAATCAGATATCCAAATGCACAGTAGTGAGGATCTCACTTCCAATGACTTATTTACACTGTCAACTTTGACAGTGCTGTTTAGTAACCAAGAGAGGGAAGAAAACAGTGCTGTGAACCCATCTACCATTCAGCAAACAAATTATGAACCCCAAGGTTGCTAGCTCCGGGTTGGGAAAGACCTGGAGATTTGGGGGGTGAAGCCTGGGGAGGGTGAGGTTTGGGGAGGGGAAGGACCTCAGCAGGGTATAATGCATAGAGTCCACCCTCCAAAGCAGCCATTTTCTCCAGGAAAATGGATCTTGATCGTCTGGAGATCAATTGTAATAGCTGAGGTTGGCAACCATTCAACCCTGACAGAACTGTTTGTTCGGCCACATGCAGTGGTGGAACACTCAGTATATACCAGGACTGTTCTTTTGGATTTCAGTTGGGGAGGGGGAAGTAAGATCTCCGGGATCAAAATTCAAAATTCGTAGCAAGATTCAAATGTCAGTATATACAGAAAGAATCACAATAAAGCAATACATAAGGGCACTTCTTGGGTTACTATGCCACATCAAACAGAGATGCACATGCTCTTGAAGAATAATCACACATAGCCTGAAATAGTGGGTGTCAAGAACAGGGTAATCTTTGAGGAAAATTCCACTTCTCTTTGCCCTATGTACCCAACAACAGGTGCCAGTTACAGCTCCATGTAGAAACCGTTCCCGCCAAGCTCACCCTACCAGGCATCCTAATAAGTTATTACCGTAGTTTCAGCTGGAATGAGATGGGAAGGGGGATTTGCTCTTCTTCCAGAAAATTTCTCAAAGACAGGGCAATGATTGGTGGGAAAGAGTCAGGAGGGCTATGGCCTGCCCCGAGTCTTCCATGAATGTAGTTAGTTCTGCCAAGCTGCATCCCTTACTTTTACCTCATGCTATTCTCCTCCATCCTCCTTGTCCCTCACTGCTAGGGTTGTGAACCACCACATGGTGGCTGGATATCTCCCAGGATTACAACTGATCTCCAGACAACAGAGATAAGTTCCCCTGAAAAAAGTGGCTGCTTTGGGTGGTGGACTCTATGGCATTATACCCTGCTGAGGTCCCTCTCCTCTCCAAACCTCACCCTCCCCAGGCTCCACCCCCAGATCTCCAGGTATTTTTCAAACAGGAGTTGGCAACCCTACTAACTGCCTCACTAGGTTATTTGCTTTGTACTTAATTTGCTATAAAATCAAGAAATAAGATCTGTCCTGCAGATGCCTTAAAATAGCTTTATTATTTTTGGTGTACTTGAGCTTGCCACTGGAACTGTATTGTTTTTTAAACCGTTTTCAAAAAAATTCTCAATAAAGCTTTATTTTTGCTTGATGGTGTTTATCCAGGGTAAACTTGTCTACATTATCGACAGAGAGGTTTGCTCCAACGTCCCAGGTTTAGGGGACCAGGGAACAAATCTCTCATATCAAGCAGGTCATCCTTGACAGTGGGATAGATATAGGGGGCTGCCCTTTTGCCCCCTAAATGGCATTAATCCTTCTGACACACAATTTGTGACGGATGCTGATTTCCCCCCTGCTATGCAGAACATTTAAGGCATGAGTGCCTGATGCAGAAGAACAGTCCACCCCGAAACCTCTTCTTGTGCAATGATTGCCCTTCTTGGTTTGGGGCATATAATTTGACTTATAACAAATATTTGCCATCTGCATATTCAATAATGATTAAAGGTCTTCTGAATGGAAGAACTCTCTGACATAGTTGGCAGGAGTTCAAATCTGCTTTAAGTTGTTACATTCAGTTTACAATGCTGAAAGAAAACCTTCTCCGTTCTATAAAGATGCCAATAGAATTCCTTTGTTGTTGTCTGTCTGCACCTATGTAATTAGCAGCCTCCTAATAATTAAAAAACCCCTGCATAACTGTACTTTATTCTGCCTGCAGGGTAAATTGACTTTTAATTTACTGCAGTCCTTGATTGGGAAAGAAAATAAATGTCATTTTTCACTAATTTTTTTGAAATAGTTCCAAGTGTTACACACCAAATGAAATGTTGTACCATCCATAGTTTCTTGCCAACATTTGTCTGTTGAGCACTGTTGTCTTAACCATCCACTTCAGAAAGATTTTGGAAGAAAAGAAATTGGCCTCTCTGAACTTTCACTCACTTGATTTCTCTCTGTCAGCTGAAACTCCCTGTGTGATGGATCCCGTGTCATAAATCCTGGCATAGGACGGTGTTGTAAAAGACAGCTGGGTTACTTTGAAAAAACATCTGGCAAGAAACCCAAAGGCTACTTTTTAAGGGAAGTGAAGGAATCGGTGTATTGGAATGGATCGATGTTGGACTTGGACCTGGACGATGTGAATTAAAATTTCTCCTCAGTCTTCAAGTTTATTCAGTGGGGTGAACCCATTGTTAGTCCCCCCAGAAGAGACGATATATCCTTATATGATAACAAGCAATCCTGCATGTCTCTCTTTTCTGAACTTCTGGAACTTACAATGCAATCATAAACAGATTTGCACACTTCTAAGCCCATTGACGGTGAGGGTGAAGACAGATGTAATGTTTAAGTGCAGCAAGAGTAATCTGAAGACACAATCACTGTCCCGAAAACAAAAGCCACAGAATGCAGTAAATGGGTATTCAGACTAATTTGTGGGCAAACTGCCCCGTGTCCACTTTGGGATGGGCTCATCCCAATTGAAACAATGCAGGCTCAAGGCAGGATTAAGCCCGAGCCTCATTTGGCTCCATTCCAAGGTATGGTCCCTGTTGTGCTCCCACTGATGTTATCAAGAGTCCAAAGCGCCTAGATACCAAAATTTGATCCAAAAATTGAATGTCAAATCTCAAGGTCAAATTCTGAGGTCAGAATCCAACTTTTGAATGTTTGCTATATTCCTATATTTTGCAGACATTTTGTTTCAGCATTAGCAACAGTGGCCTGAGGAGGAAAAGCTGAGGTAGAGAAAACACAGGCCAGGATGTGGCACAGCCCTGGAATGAATCTGTATTGGGCCAGGAATGATTACTATGACTTTCATTTAACTGGAATGCTTTTATCACACACAAAGATATATATTCATTTTCCTTGTGCTCTGTCCCCTCTCCTTTCAAAACTTTCTCAGTTTCACTTGTCTTAACTAGAGAATCAATATTCTGCAATGCAACCCAAGTTTTCACATAAGAAACTTGAAGTTTTTCTCTCTATTTTTTGTGTGTCTGTTTGCAAATGGGGCAGAGGTTGTTGCCAGAGAACCAGCAGTACACAAACATCATCAGGACAGAGAAGGGTCCATGAAAACAATAGCTCCCAATAAGTGGCTCTGGGTCTTTATTTTGGGTGTGACTGCCTGGCTCATCCTCATGGGAGGTAAACTTGTTTGTTTGAGGGTAACAAAAATAAAAACAGCATTTCCAAGTGAGCTGTAAAGTAGAAAAATGAGGGTAGAGCAAGAACTAGATATTTTGCTGCTCTACCATTCTTACCTAAAAATCAGTAGATGGACTTCATATTTTCCAAATCTTAAAAATATAATCCTAGCGAAAGGGATAACCAAGTTGCTTTAGATCAATTTTCTTTTACCAGTACAATCGGAAAAATCTGCTGTCTTTAATATAGGAACAAATTACAATATTTGATAGATGACATTATTAATGACTTCTTTCGATACTGGTTTTTAGAATTATTCAGACAAGCATGGGACTTGCATGGGAGGGAAATTCCCTCTCACTGTTCCTATTTTCTGCACTGTATCTACTACTGTCCCCCTTGTGCATGCCTACTTTTCTCTATTCCCCTCATTTGTTTTGGCTTCCATTCTCCCCATCTGCTGGCCCCCATTTATCTATTTGAGTTCCTTGTACACAAGAAAAAGTAAGCTAAAGAAATCCAGCACATCCAGTTCAGAATGCACGGACGATATTAGCTTGTCCGTTTCACTATGTGGCCTGCCAGAATGTAATGAAGGGTCAAAATTCTCAGAGCTATCCAGATATCATCTAGCTGCTGGCCCCCACTGCACATTCCACCAGCATTCTTGGCCCGCAGTTTACAATGCATTGTACAATAAATTTTCTAGGTGCTCTGCTTGGTATCAAACTGCTGAGAAAAAGACACACGGGCCATTTATGCTTGGTTAATTGGTGCTTGGTTTGCCGCTCTCTTGGTGCAGTTTGCTAATGCGAGTTTTCAAATCCCTATGCATGGGGGGACTTTGCACTGCAAGGCATTTAGTAGCATTTCGCCACAATGAAGACGTCACGGGCAAAATGCATACCGGCACAGACCTGCCCACACGGAACACCCAGCTATTTCATTGGCTGGTTTTCTCACAGGATAGTAACGTCACTATTCCGAGCTGTTCCTGGATTAGGCAAGCAGGAACCCCCACAAACTCTTTTTAATTTTTTAAAAAGAAATTAAACCATACATTCAGCAATATTTTGAAAAACTATAAAATTAAGGAATGGAGACCATCCGCACCCCAGCAGCTGCCTTTCATTGCGGGAGTGGGCTGCCTTTTCCATATTGTTTAGTGATTCCAATGCTCCTCATGTCTCTCTGCCGTTGCCCTCTTGTTCACTATCCCAGCTGTCCCTACATATTGCAAGCAGCACTCCCCCTCTTTTTAATTTTTTTTAAAATTTACACTATAAATTCAGCGATATTTTGCAAAAGCATTAAAATAAAGCATGGAGACCATCCGCACCCTGGCAGCAGCTATTGATCTCCTTCCAGTTTTTGTCTAGCCACATTGCAGTGACCAAACCCCACAGAGAGAGAGAGAGACGCACCACTGCTTTTCTACCCTTCTGCTTTCCAAAGATCCACCTTCGTGGCTCCTTGACACCAACTGATGGGCGCGTAAATGCTGGGAGCGATCTGCACATTTTTAAATCACCTGCAGTTTCCACCTCCACCCCCCGCCCAAGCTTGCCTAGAAAGAAAATAAAGAGACGAGGTATTTTTCCCCTCCCCTTAAAGGAGTAGAGCTCCTTGCAGACCCTTGCATGCACTCTAAATGTGAGTTCCAGAGCCAGCAGCTGGGAAGGTCTGGATAGGGAAAGGATGGGCATCTGGGTATCCTCAAGGAAACCAATGCTTAATCTCCCCCTTCTCCATTTCCCTCCTTTCTGGCTAGCTGGAAAGGCAAAGATTCGACATGATCCCTTCCCCACACACACATTGTATCGCAAAATATTTGTGATGCCAGCATTTCTATAATCACTTTTGTGATATAGTTTAATGTTTAGATTTAAAAAATGAACAATGTGGTCAAAATGGAGGGGGGGTAAAATTGTGTTTTTTGGGTAAGAGAGGGGGGTTGGAGGAGGAGAGATGAGAATGGTGGGTGGGAAAGGCAGGATAGTCTTAAATGAGAAGTAAGATTTATTCATGATTTTCAGCTCAACTAACTTCAATTTGGGATTGAAGCAAAGGTGAAATTCGCAATAAAACAGGTTCCTTGAAATGTGGCACAACCGCTCACTGGGTGCAAATTGAGTGCTGAGGGACCTGGAAATCATGAATAAGTCAAAAGTAGCTGTGGAGCAATCCTGTGAGGCACACACAGCTAACAACCAAGCATAAATGACCAGGGGCTTTCAGGCAGAAGGCATGGTGGCTTATTGCAAAGTTTTGAGAATTTGGATGGGGAAAATGTGGCAAATAGTGGCAAATCCAAGGCAAAACCTCCCATGCATACATGGCCATGGAGAAAATTTGAGTGAAACTAGTTGAAAGCTATGTATTGCATTTGAGAGGGCAGAGTTAGGTGTCTAGTAGAAAGAATATTTTTCTTATTATTTATGTTTAAAATGTCTTGTCTACTTTCTGCCATAAGGTGCTTAAGCCATTTCAAACATAACCCATAAAGCAGCCCATTAGAATAATGTAATAATTATTCAAGTGCATTCTTGATAGAGAATAACATCCAGCTGCATCTTTATTTTCTTAAGACCATGATTCTGCAATAGTGGTTGCAAACTTTTTTTGTCATTACCTATGGCATTGACAATGAAGTTGATTGATTAAGATCATGTTTTAAAAAACAAAGCTTCAAATCATAAATAACAAAAAATAAACACCAATCAAATATTAATAAGAATATAAGAAAGAGCATGCTTTATCAGACCAAGGTCCATCAAGTCTAGCAGTCTGTTCACACAGTGGCCAACCAGGTGCCTCTAGGAAGCCCACAAACAAGACAACTGCAGCAGCATGATCCTGCCTGTGTTTCACAGCACCTAATATAATAGGCATGCTCCTCAGATCCTGGAGAGAATAGGTATGCATCATGACTAGTATCCATTTTTACTAGTAGCTATGAATACCCCACTCCTCCATGAACTTGTCCATTCCCCTATTAAAGCCTTCCAAGTTGGCAGCCATCACCACATCCTGGGGGAGTTCCACAATTTAACTATGCGTTGTGTGAAGAAATACTTCCTTTTATCTGTTTTGAATCTCTCACCCTCTAGCTTCCTCAGATGGCCCTGCATTCTGGTATTATGAGAGAGGTAGAAAAGCTTTTGTTGGGAAAGGTTTTCCCTGAGACATTAGCAGTCATACGGTTTTTGAAAAATGTACCTCATGTGTGATAAGCAGACCCAACGATTCAGCAGACAGCACTAAACATTTAGGAGTATCTTGAATACCATAGGTACAGCAATGTGACTAGTGCCACATGACACTGGGTCCAAGATGGTCTGCTTATCAGGCAATTATGTGAGCTCCCATTTCATTAGTCATTCAAGTGTTTTGAGTTATCCTTCATTACCTTCAGGGCTAACAAGCTAAAGTCGATGCAAAGGGATAGCAGGCAAGATTGCCCGCCTTGTATATTCTTCATGGGACGTCCTGTTCCCTAGTCTTCAAGTTGTTTTCACATTCAAAAAAGATCATCCCTTAAAATAAGTGGGATGCTCGACGCCAAAGAATGCTAAAGCAATTTGTGTGTGTGTGTGTGTGTGGGGGGGACACAGATAAATATTTATTAAAGAGTTTTCATTTTCAAATGATATCTTTACCATCTTAACCGCACCATTTAGAACAGGATGTTGCTTTTTCTTGAATTTTGCGACTATAAACATTTGATTAAAGTACATTTAGTTTACATATATATGTAACACAAAAGTTATATGGAATTTGACGTTCTAAAGAAATTCTGTCTGGCATTCCTCCCATGGTTTGAGGCAAAGGCAAAGTTGCCAGCATTTAGCTGCGGTGGCTGTGGCCACATTAGGCGTGTGTCAGGAAATCCAATGGATATGTTTTCTGCCAAGGAAAGATCATGTGTTTTGATCATTGTTAATCACTAGGTATTTGGCTGCAGCTTACCTCGTGCTTTTTCTTTTTAATAAAGTTTGGCAATTCTGGTAGATCATTGGAATATGTGATTCATACACTTAATCGCCATCAACAAAATACCATTCAAGTTCAAACCTGATGGAATGCTGATAACTGTAGACAAGATAGACTTCGGGTTGAGCCTTAATTATTTGTTAGCATGCTTTGCAAATATGAATCATAACTCTTAACCCCCACACTACCTGGAACAGCAGATTGTAGCTGGTTGCCATGAACTGAGAACAAGGATCTCTAGATCGGGACCCAACCCCTTGGATAATGGGTACAAGTCCCCCTACTCCAGACATCATACTTTTGTATGCCCCAATGCAGAAAGGTGAAATCTTTCCTAGAAATCTTTTTTATGTGTGCAGTTTGCCTTTGCTGTATTTTGGAGATAAAATTGGAAAATGATGTTGAAGTGACAAAGGAGAATGGTGGAAACAGCTCCAGCTTTCCATGCTGTTTTGCTGAATTCATCCTCAGGTTAGACATTATTCTTCTGCCTCTGGAAGAGCTGGCACTAGGATTTTGCATGATATCTCAGTATATCAATACCGCTGCTGTATTTAACACTACAGTGAGGAAGCTGTTCAGAGATTTACTGTTATGCTCTGATTAATACTTTTCTCTAAGGTGCTACTGAACTCAAATTTAGCTGTTCTACTCCAGACCAACATGGCTACCCTCTGATACTGATCACATATGTGTAATCCTTTGAATTATTCATATAAAGTTGAGTTGTTCATATACAAGTGAACACTTTGCTGAATTGGTTCTCGTAGGTTATCCGGGCTGTGTAACCGTGGTCTTGGTATTTTCTTTCCTGACGTTTCGCCAGCAGCTGTGGCCGGCATCTCTGAAGATGCCGGCCACAGCTGCTGGCGAAACGTCAGGAAAGAAAATACCAAGACCACGGTTACACAGCCCGGATAACCTGCGAGAACCAATGAACTCTGACCGTGAAAGCCTTCGACAATACTTTGCTGAATGTTTGTGCAAATGGCAGATAGTCCAAAATGACAAGTGGCCAAGGACTATATGGTCAAGAGTTGACTTCTACAAACCAGTTTTTTAATCTCACTAATTGGAAATTCTTAACAACTACTTCCTGTGCTAGATTTTAAATTTTGCCTATCTAGCAACAGTTGAGAGTGTCTTACACCCATTATGTGTGAACTGATTATTCTTGTGGTTGGATCTTGTTTTCAGCGAGCTTCTCTTTGTATAACATCTCCCATTTCAATTATGTAGCTAACTGGAGTAATACTCAAGTACTTCAGGGTGAGCTCTGATTCATGAAAATGAGATAAATTTATTGCATAAACAATAAATTATGCTGGAATAAATATTTTTTGGCCTTTAAAATGCCAATGAAGACCTGTTTCATTCTGCTGCTACAGGCGAACACAGCTACCCCTCCAGAACCTGGTAATTCTAAATCTAGAAAAGGAAATATTTGGGAGGAATATGATTTGAATTCTTTTTTAGACATCTAAAGTTATATGCTAATACAGTGCCACAGTTCCTAGGTAGGGCTGTTGTAACAAATTGAACAGGTGTTCAATGCTATAGTGATCTGTATTCTCTTGTAGCTAGAATGGTGGTCTTCAGCCTTTCCAGTCTTGGAACCCATTGAACATGGGGACCCATCAGGTACAAACATGTGACATGAAGTCATGTGAAATCAAAGACATATAACAGGAACAGTGGGAGCCAGAGCTATGAAGTCTCTGTTTCAAAGCTAGGTCCATGGGCACCAGACCAAGGGAAATGGGGACAGGAAACACTAATTGAACACCAGGAAGTCTACCATAGTGAGGAACAAGCCATGAGGGAACCATCTACATCCACAGAGTGACATCATCTCATCACCTTGCTGCTCCTTACTGTGGGCATGCAAAGAGAGGCAGGAGGAAATGCTTGCTGTCTGTATATGCACTTTAGCATTGGATATTGACATATGGAAGCAAAATAAATGGTGACCTGCTGGGACCTCCAAGCCACCTCATGGGGTTAGTAGACAAACGGTAACTGAGCTAGAATATGAAAAACTTAGCTTATTTGCATTGCCTATCCTTATAAGCAGGGAACAATTTACTAGCCTTGTTAGTAACTTATAAGTTCTTCAGATGGTTCCCATGAGCAGTCATCAGTGAGAACTCTAGAGAATTTTTGTTAAACAAAATGGATTACTCATCATGTTAAACAAAATGGATTACTCACTTCTGGATAGATAAGCCAAATTGGTCCTCTGAATTAAACACAAGCTTTTTGTGGGAATTTATTGTATACAAATATGTAATAGACTTCAGTTTCTCTTTCGCGCATGACATTCTGCATAATTAAATTGTTATCTGATGCTTCCTTCTCAATGGATAAAAAGCTTGTCTGTTCTTTTATCATCTATTTGCCTCTGGAAGATGCAAAATACTTGAAGCTCCTTATTCACAACTAGATGAGATACTGGATATCTATGGTCAGAATTCCAGATAGCTTTAGTTTTTTGAAAAGGTGCTGTGTGGGCCAATTTAGAATAAAACCATGGCACTGTGTATGTGGGATTTAACCCTCACAATTGCCCTGTAAGAAATTTCACCTCCCAGACCCCCACACTGTTACTAGCTCTGGTAGGAAAAAATGCAGCCTGTGTTTTTTCCCTGCTGGAGCTTATACAAGCTTCTCCCAGTTTCTTCCCCAAAGGATAAACCCTACTCCAAATCAGCACCACAGAGCAAAACCAAATCTGATCTTTCTATGGAGATCCAACATCCTATCTCATTGCACCGTTAGTTATCCAAAATCTATGTAAATACATTTTTATCAGTGCTAACAAAAATGACACAAAACAATGTGCTGTTGGGGTTGGCCCAAATTAAAAGGTATTATATGGGTTTTATATAAGTACATCCAGAGTACCTGGTATATTGAAATAATGGCATTTAGAGAAGAAGACTATAAAACATTCAGCTAGTACAAATTTGGGAAAGACTCTCAGGTGAGCATGAAGAACCAATCACATGGCCTTTTCTGTTCTATAATGTCTAGTATCTGCTGGAAGCTCCTTGAATAGTTTGAAAAAATGCTTCTGCACGGTCACATGACCAAGCTCTACAAAACCTCTCTGACAAGAAGGAATCAATAATTTTAGTTCATTTATTTTAATTAATTTTCCAAATGTGGTATATTGTTTCACTTAGCTTCATCCTCCTTCAAATTAAAAGCTGACAGCTTATTGAAGATACCTTGGCTAGCTCACAGTTCTGTACATCTACATTTTAGCGATTTTTTTCTAATATGAGAGGATCCAAGTTAGCAAAAAACTGTTCAACAAGAGTCTGTTCCCCTTTCAGCTGGTGCACATATATTACTTGAGTTTTCATTTCTGGATGAAGCAACTGAAAACTCATAGCTGAATGTGTGAATGACTCCATTTCCCACCTTCTAGGATTCTAGGATTCTTCTGCCTTCGCTGAACAAATCTGGACTGCGCTCATGGGCCATCTACACATTATAAAGTATTTGTTTACTTACATACTTACTTACTTCATTTGTTCCCTGCCTTTCTCTCTAGTGCAGCTTACAGCATTTTCCTCTCCTTCATTTTATCCTCACACCAACCCTGTGAGATAGGTTAGGCTGAGAGAGTATGACTGGCCCAAGGTTAACCAGTGAGCTTCCAGGCACAAGTAGGGATTTGAACTTAGGTCTCCCCGATACTAGTCCAACACTCTTGACCACTACACCACACTGACTCTTAATGTTTATTGGAGAACACCATGATGGCTTTGTATCACATGTGCAATGGGAGTTTTGTGCCTCTCTTCTGTTTGCAACCACAGCATGCAGGGAGAAGCATCCCCCCACTCACACTGTTTTCATGTACTCAAACCATGGAGCCACAGTTGGCTCCACTGTGAAACTTACGTGTAAGTAATGTGATTTTTACCACAAAGCCAATAGCATATGAAGCTGTTCTCTAGATAAGTCTTCTAATACAAATTCAGCGTAGAGGAAGCCAATGACAGTGGCTCATGGAAGGCAGTCTTCCTACATTTGTCATGTAGACACTTTAGGGCAAATGTTAAAAAAAAATTTGTTTGACTATATCTAAACATACTTGCCTGAAACTGAATTACTCATTTCTTGAAAAAATAACAATAACCTCACCCCAGCATGACTAATTCAGAAATCTTGGGATACATCTTGTATGGTTTAATATCATAACAGAAACAGAAGCCTGAGAAAAGTGTATGCCAAGAATTTTCCATTAATATTTTAAGTATCTTCCCATGGAGATATTTATGGGCTCATCATTTATAAGAACAACACAGTAGATAAATATGTTGAATATAAATTACAATTTTGACCCACAAAAATCACAGGAGGGATTCTATCCTGCAGTTCCCCAACCCACTTGAAGTTTGCAGCCATGGTAGGGATGACTCCTCTGCCTACCTGCAGCTCCTTCTCTGCCTCACAGAGCAACAGTTCCCTCACCAGCCTGCAGCATTGCAGCCATGGTGGTGAGGACAATTTCTCCACCTTGGGGGCACCAGTGGCCACAGCAATGGTCCCTCACATACTTTCAGTTCACCGCTGCATCAGGGATAGTCCCCCTGCCCACCTACACCTTTGCTGCCTCAGCAGCAATGGCAGGGATGATTTCGATGCCTTGGCAGCAGCGGGGAAAATGTTTACACCTCAGCAATGGCTGGAGCGGCTTCTATGCCTCAGCTGTGGCAGAGATGTCTTCTACACCTCAGCGGTGGCAGGTACAGCTTCTTCACTATGGTGGTGGGGATGGCTACCCCGCCTTAGTGGGGATGACTTCTCTGCCTACCTGCAGATTCACCACAGTGGCAGGGACAGCTCCCACACCTGCCTGAAGTGCACCACCTGGGTGGCATAGTGGGTGGTGGGGTGTTGAAGCATTGTCTGCACTTGTTCAGACACCACTATTGTTTTTGAGGGGATTTAACACTCCCTGCATTTTTAAAAGTTTTTAGTGTTTTTTTTTAAGTTTTCAGTTTTGGGGTCCCCCAAGTTTGCAGAACTGTTTTGTCAGTGTGGCCCCAATACACAGACTTAAGTATCTGCCGATGGGCCCACACTTGCCCTGTAGATATAAGATGTTACTCAGGTGTTTTCCGCACTGGGAAAAGCTTGTGTAGTTTTGCTGTTGCTGTTACAGCTGGTAATACAATACTTCAGCAACAGGGCATTCACATGGCAGTTTTCCCCATAGTTCCCCTGGCTATTCTCCCCACATCTCCCCTTATATCTCTGCAACAAAATGGGCTAGAGACATCTTCTTTTAAAAATGGAAGTTGGAAATTCAGAGAACCTGATGCACAGATTGTTATAATGATATAATGATATTCAGTTGCCAATTTTAAAAAAACCTGGTGTGTGGGGGGGAATGGCCACCTTAGGCCCAGGTGACAGGAAAATGGCTGCTATGTGGGTGGAACCAGGAAAATACAAATTTTCCCACCAACATGGCAGCTATCCAGGCTTTACTGACTTGCTGCCCCACGAGGGGATTAGGAAGGCAGGCTCTGTCTTGCCTCATCACCGTGCCAGGGATTAACAAAGGTTGGTGCTACCACATATCTGTGTCACCCTATCTCACTACATAGTGGGAGGGTAAGGAGAGTAGGCAGCTGCTTTCCCATGGGGCACCTGGCCACAGTGCAGGGGAGCAAGGAGGGCAGGTTGCAGCTTCTTTCCCTGATGGGAAGCAAGAGGTGGTTTTTTGCCACTTCTCACGACATGGAGTTGTGTTTCCATGCCAAGCACACCAAAAGTCCTTGGGCCAGCCCTATGAGAAAGCACCACTTCCCAATAGCATCAAACCTATAGCAAATAACCCTTGTGGAAATGGACTTAATCTATAAGCTACATGGTGGCTGCAGGCTAAACTGAAATTGTAATGCAATGGACCATATTTTTTTTTAAAAAAAGTTGTAAAAGCCTAGTAATTTCTAATAAGAAGAAGCACAGGTTTTTTTCTTGGTTCACCTTAACATGCCATGGTTTTGCACTTTTGAATCTCCATGCTAGTACTACTCATGTATTACAAAGCTCAATGTTTTTAAAACATGTATTTCAACACGATACATATGGAAATAAATGGTAGTGCAATAGTTAATATTACAGTAGTTCACTACTATGGTTGTGCATATCAATAGACTCAAACCGAAAATAAACCCGAAATTAGCTCTTTTGGCAATATTCGGGTTTCAGTTTTACCGAAAACCAAAACCTGGGAATATTCGCGAAGTTGAATAGGTGATTCCCCAAAAAGCCAAAATAATTATAAATGGCTCTGTGCTTTCTCCCATTTTTCTATCTTTTTTTAAACTGGTTTTGTTAGTAGGGGTTTTGAGGTAGGGGTTGCATAATCAGAACCAACTTGCTCTGACCAACTGACAGTGAGCTGATCTGCAGTTTAAAAGACGGGGATTACCCAGTCCCATCTGGAGGGATATACCCTCCTACTGAAAAATGCTAGCTTCTACAACTACTTATGGGCTTTTGAAGAAGACTCCTCACCCATGCAGATGAGCGGTCTCCTTCACAAGAGCTGCCTTGGTAATGACTTTGGCTGGCTCTGATATCACCCCCCTGAAAACCTGCTGTCAAACTGGAGGTCGCCCTGAGTAGAGGCTTCGTTTCCCCACCCCATAACAATCTCTTGAAATCAGATGACTATAATAAAGGACAGTTCACAGGATGGAAGCTAATTTGCATGGACATCATACAAAGCAACCCAGATATGAACGGAGCCCCCAGAGTTTGAGGCGCCAACCTGCCAATTAGCTCTTTCAGCCAGTCCTCAGCAATGCTGAACTTTTGAACCTGAAAACGGACAGCTCGGCTTGCAAATGCCTGGAGGATGGGGGTGACCCCTTTGCAAGCCCATAACATTGGACCCTCTGTCCCAAAGTTCACCAAACTTTGGTGACCATCTAAGGAGACTCCCTTGCAGCTGTGATGCAAATTTGGTGACTCTATCTCCAGAAATGCCCCCACAGGAGCTTCAAAAAATCCCCATAGACTACAATGGAACTTTTTTTTTGTAAACCCAGAAATAAAGCCAAAATATCCCTTTACTGGTATGGGTATTTGGCTTATTCCAGGTTTACTGAAAAAATTATGCCCAATGAACCGAAACCCAACATTTACCAATTTTTTTTACTTGCACAACCCTATTTACTACTTCAATGTGAAGTAGATAGATAATATGAATAGGCCATAACTACCTCTATGCTACACAGAAGCCATATATTCTATTTGTCAGCTGTGATTACCTTAGCTGTACAATATGCAGTAATGCCTCTGTACAAGCTGTGGGCTAGCAAATTTTCAGTATGATACTGCTTATGGAACCCTTCTTGTCCTTTCTCCATTCCTCCCATGCATTGCCCCCAAGTTCCTGCTCCCTCCACCCATAAAATCTTCTGCTGTTGTTGGCCCTTGGGCTAGCATAGGAAAAAGGACATCTTACCTTATGAGATTCTTGGCTGATAATTCACATTGCATCTAATGTTTTATGGATCACATCCACAATGACATATTTAATAATAAGCAATAATAAAAGCAAATGTTGTAATAATACCAATATTACTACTACTAATATTTGTGAGAAAAATACCATGTTGGGATCATCAACCCTTGTTGACCCTTGTTTTGAGGGGGGGGAACTGTGAAGGAATGGAAACCAATAGCTTTTTATGCAGTCATATTATAGGTACTGAACTAGGGCTGTCGATTCAGTTCCATCCGAACTGAAAAACAGCCGAATTTTCCCCAATTCGGCGGTTTCTAGTTTGGATAGAACCGAAGTAAAAAAAGGTGGGAAAACAACGAGCTGAACTTGGCGAGTTTGGGCAGACGCCAGATAAATTTGTACAAATTCGGAGACCCGGAATCAGCATTCTCCCACGGCCAATAGGTGGCCAAGCTGGGTCTTCTTCTTGCCAATCAGTCGCAGATAAGTGTGTGAGTCCGGCCACTGTGTGGCCCGGGGAGAGAGTGTCTGTGTGTGAGAGAGAGACATCCCCATGGGGGGTAGGTACGTGTGCATGGTCCTGGGTTGCTGCGCAGCCCGGGGGGAGAGAGAGTGTGTCTGTGTGTGTGAAAGAGAGATCCCCATGTGTGGGGGGGTGCGTGGTCCAGGGTTGCTGTGCGGCCCGGTGGGGGGAGAGAGAGGCCATTTATGCATGGGAGGTTTTGCTTAGGATTTGCCGCTCTCTAGATGCACATTTTCCCCATCCAAATTCTCAGAACTCAACAATAAGCTCCCATGCAGACTTTTGAGAATCTGGACGTAGAAAATGTGCATCTAGAGAGCAGCAAATCCAAGGCAAAACCTCCTGTGAATAAATGGCCAGAGAGTCTGTGTGTGTGAGTCTGTATTCCTTCCATTGCTACTGCTCCTGTGCTGATCCTGTGCTGATCGTGAGAGATGCTGAGCTGAGTCTGACCTGCTGCTGCTTGCTGGAATCAGATTGGGGCTTTTCTCTATAACTTTTTTCCTGTGTGTGTGTTTGTGGGGGGGAGAGAGTCTGTGGGGGGGGGGAAGCCAAAGGGGGGGCTGTTCTGCTGGGGGGGTTGATTGCCTCTGCGCTAGTAGTTTTTTTTCTTTTTTTGCTGTTTTCACTGATTGCCATCTTCGCCTGGAGGTCAGTGTGGGTTGGTGAGTCTCTCTCTCTGGCTGCCCCGTTCTCCTTTGTTTGGAATTTGCATCTTCTTGTCGCGGGGGGGCTGTTCTGCTTGGGGGGGTTGATTGTCTCTGTGGGCCATGTCCGTAGAATCCAAGCTTTTGTCTTCTTTTGCGCAATGGGGAGGAGGGAATGGCGTGTTGCAGGCGTGCATGTGTGTATACGCCAGTGGTGTCGTGTGCCGTACATTGCAGCATCCTGCTTATTTCCCCCCTCCCCAGCCCCCTGCAGTTGTCCCTGCTCAGGATTTCTCCTTTCCCCTGACAGTGACAGCTCAGCCACGTTGTCTGCTCCCTCAACTCCCCCCCCCGGTCTTCATTGTTTTTGGGTGCCCCCGAAGCTGAGGAAGCAGTGACAGGAAGAAGCAAAACGTAGAGGAAAGGGTGGGCAGTCCTGATCCTCCGGCCCGCTTACTCGGAAGTAAGAGCTGCGGTGGGGCTTTGCTCCCAAGGTAAAGTGGAGCGAATTGTAAACAGCAATGCCTTTTATCAGTTCACAAAATGGGAGGTTTTGCCTTGGATTTGCCGCTCTCTAGATGCACATTTCCCCCAGCCAAATTCTCAAATCTCAACAATAAGCCCTCCTGCAGAGTTTTGAGAATTTGGCTGGGGGAAATGTGCATCTAGAAAGCGGAAAATTCAAAGCAAAACCTCCAGTGCATAAATAGCCTATGAGAAACAATGGGAGGTTTTGTCTTGGATTTGCCGCTTTCTTGATGCACATTTCCCCCCACCAAATTTCCAAATCTCAACAATAAGCCCCCCCTGCAGAGTTTTGAGAATTCAGATGGGGGAAATGTGCATCTAGAGAGCAGCAAATCCAAAGTAAAACCTCCCATGCATAAATAGCCAATGAGAAACAATGGGAGGTTTTGCCTTGGATTTGCCGCTCTCTAGATGCACATTAAGGATTGCCAGCAACCATTCATTCCAATGGGTGGATGGGGGACCCCTTCCAGACCCCATAACTCGGGACCCCTTACCCAATCTTCACCAAACTTGGCGGTTCTTGCAAGTAGGTTCCCTCCAAGCTACCCTGAAAGTTTGGGACCTCTACCTCCAAAAATGCTACCCCCCGGATCCGTGGGAAGCCTCGAATGTGCTTTAAATGGCTTTATTCGGCTGAATTTATTCAGGAACGCCGAATTTCATGAATCCGAATAGGGGGAGTTCGTACTTTGGCATTTCCTAAATAAAAACAGGCCAAATTTTGCCAAATCCGAATTTTACCGAATTTTTTTTTCAACAGCCCTATACTGAACACTTTCCAAGAAATCTTTCCTCTGAAAGGTGGGTTGTAATGATTTCAACTTGCTACATACGTGTAGATATGCTCTCCTTAGGAGGATCTGGTTCATTTTTATTTGCTTTCTCAATTGGTAACATACTCTTCACCCTACAGAAATCCTGTAGAATTTGTAATGTTTGACTCTTTAATCAGTGTAACAACCCCACACATCCAGCTTTTCTCTTTGGAAACTCCAGTTTAGACAAAACAACCCAAGGCAATGTGTTACCCAAATGACCTTATGCTGGAAAAAGATATTTTTCAGGACTGCTTCCTGTAATTTAATCCTGTTTATCTTTTCTTTATCTCTAGTAAAAAGAGAAAAGAGAGTGTGCGTGAGTGATAAATAGCTGCAATTGTAGGACATATGGAATTAAGTTGCAGGAAGGTGCATTGTAGTCAGACATGGAAGTGTGCATAAAAAGGAAAGTAATTATGAGTGGACTTCTCTTTTGCCAAATGCCTTTCAACAACTACTCATCCTGCATTAGAAGAAGTGGGTGAGCAAATCCAGCCTCAGAGATCATGAATATATTTAAGCGAAATCTTCCGCACAAGATTAACTTGGGTGGTTGGCTACAAAAGAATGAGGAGTGCTATGCAGAAGCAAAAAGACTAACAACATCTTGTTAGTAACTCCTCTGAAGATGCCTGCCACAGCTGCTGGTGAAACGTCAGGAAAGAAAATACCAAGACCACGGTCACACAGCCCAGATAACCTACAAGAACCGATAAACTCTGACCGTGAAAGCCTTCGACAAAAATCCTATTATGTTCAATGGGATACACTCCCATGTTAGCATTAAGAGGAATGCAACCTTAATGCATTGTATCAGCAGGCTTCCTCAAAAATGCAGTTCAGCCTTTTTGAATGAAGTGTGATGTCTGGTTGCTGTTATATTTATGGTGTGCAAACATGAAATCAACATGCAATCGAGCAAAATCCATATGCCCTCTAGAACAGTCTGACCATAAAGGGTATCTAGATATCATCTTCCATCTTCTTCCCTTGGGCTCTTTTCTGCTGACTAAGCGGATGGTGAGCAACCTCGTTTTGACATCCTGAAGGGAATTAGATGGGAAGATAAATTTTCCTCAGGACACAAAATGCTCTGAAATTCTTCTGAAAGGCTCAGGACACCACACACTGGCAGTTGCACATGATGCTTGCATCATAAAGAGAAGTCTGTCTCACATTCTAAAGTGAAGAATCCTTTTCCATGGACGCAACTGAGATCTGCCAAAAAATAAGAGAATAAATTTCAGGTTCAGATTTATTGGGAGTTATTTTTTTCAGTAAACCTGAAATAAGCTGAATACCCATACTGGCAAATTAGTATTTTGGCTTTATTTCCGGGTTTCCCGAAAAATTTGGGTCCATTATAGACTATGGTGATTTTTTTCAAAGCTCCTGTGGGGGCATTTTTGGAGGTAGAGTCACCAAATTTGCAGCATAGCTGCAAGGGACTCTCCTTTGATGGACACCAAAGTTTGGTGAAGTTTGGGAGAGGGGGTCCAATTTTATGGGCTCGCAAAGGGGTCACCTCCATCCTCCAACCATTTGCAAGCCGAGCTGTCAATTGGCTTTCAGGTGGTTGGCCACTGTATGAACAATGCTGAACTTGATGGGCCTTTGGTCTAATCTAGCACGGCTCATCTTATTTTCTCCTTATACTGTTTCTAACAATAGGTGATAGTTGTGGCATCATGCTGTAATCAGTTCAAATTGCTAATCAGTTTAAATGAAAAACAACAACAACAACAACAACAGGGGTATACTTCCACTGATGATGATCACAATGGGCAGACACTGAAGGTATGTTTCAATTGGAGACCATCAGCACATGTGCTACTGACCATGTAAATGAAACCAAACATTTATCCAGCTACTGATTCCCAGTTTTATATGTAAAGTGAATGCATGTTGGCACTTTCTTACAAACAAGTGTATGCATATACAGGCAGATGGTATATGTGTTAACTTTGACATGTGAACAGGGCTACTATGGAAGTCTCTTGGTGGATCCTGTCATTATCAGAAAGCACACTGGTGTGAAGTCCATTGAACAGCCTACCACTGAAGTAACATCTGGAGACCAAATGAGACCTTAACTATGAGGAAAACAAAGCCATCACAGCTCACCCTCACTAACATAGATATAACTCATTTGTCCATGATGATCAGGGATCCTCATGAAGCTTAGAGCTAGGAAAAAAGCAAAAGGGACTCCTGCCTCCAAGGGCTGCCATTTTGCTGCCTCTGTTCCCATTGCCTGCTGACACTCCAGCAGCTGGCCTGAAGGGGGGCGGGAATTAAATCACCATCAGGCATTGGATTTACATCTCTCCCAGACTCCCACCAGTTGCCAGCCCCTGGCAACCCTACTGCCTCCCTTCTGAGGTCACCCCCCTTTATAGCCCCATGGGTAGTGTGAAAAGGGAATTCTTTTCCTTTTCACTATGTATTTCAGATTGGAGGTGGAAGCCATTGAGTCACAAGGTGGGAGATTGCTCTTAAAAAGTACTGTAATCATGTTAGAAACCAGTATAACTACACAGAAAGGACATATGGAATTTGTTCAGCCTCAGCCCCAACAGCTCACTGAAAAATAAGCTTTCTGCTCACAACCAGCAAGCAAAATGTCAGCTGAACCAACAGGAGTTTAAGCATGCTCAATTTACTTAGAATTATTGGTGGATGAATAAGGATAAGGTTGAAATTACAAAAATAAGCTTATTAATACTGCATGACAGAAAGGGCCTTTTACTAGGTTGCCAGCTCTGGGTTGGGAAATACCTGGATATTTTGGGGGCGGAGCCTGAGGAGGGCAGGGTTTGTGGAGGTGAGGGGCTTCAATGCCATAAAGTCCAATTGCCAAAGCGGCCATTTTCTCCAGGGGAACTGATCTCTATCGGCTGGAGATCAGTCATAATAGCAGGAGATCTCCTGCTAGTACCTGGAAGTTGGTAACCCTACCTTTTACTGAAACAATAAGAAGAGGACATGTAAAACCATTTCATGTGCATTTCAGTTGCAGAAGTTGCCGACAAGGCTTTATACTAGTAGTAATTAAAAAAGGTAAAGGTCCCCTGTGCAAGCACCCGGTCATTCCTGACCCATGGGGTGACATCACATCCCGACGTTTTCTAGGCAGACTTTGTTTGCGGGGTGGTTTGTCATTGCCTTCCCCAGTCAGCTTAGTAATTACGGTAGTAATTGCATAATCTTTCAGCCCCCCCCCCCCCCCGCCAATGTTTTACATGCCCTAAGCCTGGCTTTTGCTGGGGAGGGCGGGATAGAAACTTAAGAAAATAAATAAATAAGGTCTGTATCCTCATTTCCACCAAACATCTTTCAGATAAATCAATGTTTGCCAAGAAGAATAAGAAGTCAGAAGAAAATGGGCATAAAGTGAATTGTTTTCATGGCAGGAAATCATTGGAAAAGAAATATTCTCTAACTAATGGGCTTTAATTTGATTTTATGGTTTTCATTAGTGGGAATAAAATATCTTGTTTATTTGTTCTGCAATACATATGATAACTCAATGGCTGTGTTCCACAGACCTGGAGGAACAAATTGTAATGACAGTGTTTTAAATTTAATTTATCATTGCTTTGGCTTCACCTTTACAGTGTTTAGCTGAGTAGTACACCAGCCACTGCAATCTCTAGAGAGCTTTAACCATGCCATTAAGCACACAGTAAAAAGAAGGAACAATACACAACTGCCCAGGGCTCAGTGCCCAGGGAAATTCTCCTTTACAAGCCATGTAAAATGACCTGGAAGAGTGCCGGAGTGTAAAACTCTTAAACTGCTCCCATTCATTACAATGGTCTTCTTGATGGCTAACTTCCCCTGGGAAAATGTGTCAAAAATTGTGTGCAAAATATAGTAGTCATAAGCAGTCATTGCTGTCACACTTGTCTTTCTCTGCTACAGATGAATCATTTCATGCAGTGAAAATAATATAGGCTTACAATTTCATTTCTTTTTCATTCAAAAGTTAATAGTGAACATCATAGCTTATCATTAAGAGGAAGTAGCTCACCCATTGAATGCAATTAAGTACTCACCAAGTTGTTATTAATAGTAAACAGTACCTTTATTGGCATTAACTACTTGTTATACTAAACTAATCATATGGTGCTGTGGAAAGGAGTCTTGCCATGACATTTGCACTGCACATACAGTACCTTCAAAAGGCAAGGAAAGACAAGAGGAGAGGCATGGCTAGGTTTCTACAGCACATGGATAGTGGAAAGTTAATTACAAGTGGGGAACCGGCAAGGACTTGCAGGGGGCATCTCATGTTCCCTTCCATCACTACATCCTCTTTCCTTTTCCTGAAAACCTCCATAGTCTCTCCCTTTTTCTTGCTTCCTTCTTTCCACTCACTGACCAACCTACCTTTATTTGCCCCCACCCCACCCCCCGGTCTTCAGCTTTCCTTCCTTCCCTCCCCGGTAGCCTCTCCCTAGGAAAACTATGGCCCAGTTGCCCAGAGCCAGCTGAGCAGGGCCCATTTGCACTGAGGGGAATCTGCAAGGACTTGAGGGGGCACCTCATTTTGTCCTGCATTTTCTTCCCTCACTATTTTCTCTTTCCCTCATCCTGGTAACTCCCATATCCTCACCTTTCCTTTCCTTCCTTCCTTCTCTCCTTCACACTTACTCACCAGGTTGTAGGAAAATCTGTTTAACATTGGTGTGGCTCCTATCTATGTATTTACATATTCACTGATGGGGCCCACACATCACTATTAGATATATAGATGATTGACATCTTTCTTATTTTCTATTAAAACCATTTATTTACTAGACTTATTTTATATTGGAATCTCATTGCTTGTCCTCCTACTGCCTGGGACAAATGGCTGTATAGCTCTCTTTTATCCTCCAGAAAATATTGTGTTGCTAACCAAGCAGAAGGAGAATGACTTGCCCAAGGTCATGAAGTGAGCTTTCTAACTGGCAATAGCGGCTTAAAGGTGATAGGCACAAAAGTCTTCCAGTACCTTTCCCATGGATGTGCCTCCATTTTTTAGAATTCTGGAACATCTTTTAAGGGCACCACATGGGCCCAATCCTAGTCAGGACCACTGAGGGACTGGGGGAAGAAGGGCTCCTCCCTACCCCATGCCATTTTCCAACCCAAAATGGCCCCAGGGCCATGTCAGCTAAGTGTCACTTTGGGTTGAAGAAATGGTGTGTGTGGGGGGGGTAGGAGCCCCTCCCCTGTGCCAGAGTCATCATGGCCAGAATGGGGCCCCTGTGGCACTCAGAAAAGGCATTCCAGGACTCAACAAAATGGAGATGCTTCCCAGGGTAAATCTAGGGATGGCATCTCACCTAATTTGGCCCTCAGTCTCTCTCACAAAACTCTTCTTTCACTTGGGTTCTGATACCAGAAGTGAATGCAGATGGGAGAAACGTGTCTGGGGGAAAGATGGAGAAGGTAGATGGCAGCCACAGGGGAAGAGTCTCTCACATGCATGCCCTTTTTCTCTCTTAAAAGTTGGAGCTCCTGCCCACATTATAGTTGACTTGAGCAAACCTACGTTTAAAATGACAGGTGTGCTGCCTTGACATCTAGTCTGGCCTTTAGCCCTTTGCTTTACAGTTTTACCGTTAAAGGGCTCAGAGTAAGATTCTTCCATAGCCTCTGTAATAATATTACTCTTTTGCAGTTTTTAGATCATTCCAGTTTTTTCTGATGATGGAAAAGGAACAGAAAACAAGCCTGCCTTTCCTGGTAAAGAACCCCAAATTCACACTAGGATGTGCCAATTCCAGGAAAGTTATTCTCCAAAAGCCATGATCAGTTAGAAAAAACAATTCTTTTTTTAAAAAAATATGCTTCATTTAATACTTCTTGCCAAAAATACATTTATAGCAATAAAGTGGACTGCACTTCAATACAGTTTCCTGGACTCTGCATTTTTTTCACCTGAGTTTCATCAAGTCTGCATTCATAAATTATTTAGTATAAAGGCTGTATCTTCATTTGTCTGCTAATCTCTAGGATATTTTGCTTTGCAGAAACTGGAAAACTTTAGAGGATGATGTCTGAGTTTTCACATTAGGTGAATATTGAATAGGAAAGACCTTTTAAAAAAGAGATTGTTTTTTTATTTGCTAGATGTTTTGGACTTTTATCTCCAGATATATGTTCATACCAGGTATATTGCTGATCTTGCCCACTCATGCAAGAAATTATAGTGCTATGTAAAATGCTTGCACATTTTCAAGATAGTAAAAAATTAATAAATCCAGAGCCAATAGATATGTCCTCCGCCTATATCTTAAATATCAGAATATCAGGCAGTTCTGTCTCCCACTCCTGGCCACTTTGATTATTCTGTGTGAAGTCCTCTCACAGATTTCTTACTGGATACTTCTCACTGGGCCAATTAAGTTCAGATTCTGTTAAAGTGGGATTTAACATACAGAGGATTTTAAACATTAAAAATATGTTTTAAAAACTCTTCCACTGACTAGGGCTGTTGATTCAGTTCGGCCCGAACTGAAAAACAGCCGAATTTCCCCTGATTTGGTGGTTTTTAGTTCGGGACGAACCGAACTCAAAAATGGCAGGAAATCGGGGAGCCAAATTCAGCGAGTTCAGGAGTTCACGAATAAATCGGGCCAATTCGGGGCCGTCAGTAAGCAGCATAACCGTCAGTAAGCAGCATTCTCTTCCCCCAGCCAATCGGTGGCCAAGCTGGGCCTTCTTCTGGCCAATCAGTCAGGATTGAGTACTGGAGGAATCAGCTGATGTGCGGCCCGGCCGGGGGGGGAGAGAGAGAGAGGGAAATCCTCGTGTGTGGGGGGGGGTGCTTGTGCACATTTGCTCCTTTCTGTGGCTGCAGGGGGGCGTATTATTTGGGGTAGAGACACAAAACTTTCAGCAGAGATTCAGATAAGCCTTCTTAAGAGACCACCCAAGTTTTGTAAACATTGGGTCAGGGGGTCCTGAGATATGGGCTCCCCCCTTTTTCTTTCCATGGCTGCAGGGGTGCATTTTTGGGGGTACAGACCCCAAACATTCAGTGGAGCTTCAGATGAACCTTCTTAAGATACCCCCCAAGTTTTGTAAACATTGGGTCAGGGGGTCTCAAGATATGGGCTCCACCCCTTTTCCCTCCCCCCTTTTCCATTTACGTGGCTGCAGGGGGCGCTTTTTTGGGGATACAGCCCCCAAACTTTCAGCATAGCTTCAGACAATCATTCTTAAGATACCACCCAAGTTTTGTAAAGATGGGTTCAGTGGGGGCAGAAATATCGGCTTTCCCCCCTTTTCTCTTTCCGTGGCTGCAGGGGGCGCATTTTTGGGGGTGCAGATCCCAAACTTTGAGCTGAGCTTCAGACAAGCCTTCTTAAGAGACCACCCAAGTTTTGTAAACATTGGGTCAGGGGGTCCTGAGATATGGCTTTTCCCCTTTCCCCTTTTCCCTATTGGGATGAATGGATCAGCTGATCTTGTATGCATCTCCAGAGCAAAACGTCCAGTGCTTAAATGGAATCTTCTTGGATTACCCAGTCCTCCTCCCACCCCTCCTGATGGAACAGAAGACAGCCACAGTAAGACCCCTTTGGGGGCTTTAATCTATACTTTTTCTCCTGTGTGTGTGTGTGTGGGGGGGAAAGAGTCTGTGTGTGGGGGGGGAGGGAGCAGTTTCTGTGGGTGGGTGGGGGAAGCCAAAGGGGGCTTTTGCCGGTTCTGCCTGGGGGGGTGTTCCCCCTCGAGTCTCTCTCTCCCTGGTTTGAGGGGGGGCTTCAGTTGTGTGTCTTCAGGTTTTCCCTCATTCATAAGAGCGGTTAGGTCTATTTGGATGCTTGCTCAAAACTGGTTTTCAAATGGTGACTTAAAGAATGCATTTACCTGGTCCCTGGTCCGATGCAAAAGGGGAAATTCCACCCCTCCTGCTCATTATGCATAGCTAGCTGCCTCTGTCCTTTTCCATGGTTTGCAAACTCCCAGGTGTCAGATGTTGCTTTACACAGTTGCAAAGGTGTTGCTTACAAGGTTGTGTTGCTGTTCAGTCGTGTTGCTTTGCATTACTGTTGCAATGCTTTGCAAACTTATCAGCTGTTTGTCGGGGCTGGGAGCTTTGTGCGTGGGCGGCAAGCTCTGCTCAGACATGCTCATTAAGGGTGGGGGGACCCCTTTCGGGGCCCATATCTCAGCCCCCCCCTGACCCAATCTTTACAAAACTTGGGGGGTCTTTCAAGAAACGTCCTTTGAAGCTCTGTTGAAAGTTTGGGACCTCTACCCCCAAAAATGCCCTCCCAGAGTCGCAGAAAGGTGCGGTTGTGTTTTTAAAGGCTTTATTCGGCCGAATTTTTTCCCCGAACTTTGAATTCCCGCCGAATTGCACGGACCCGAAGTGGGGGAGTTAAGACTTTGGCATATGCCGAATCTAAATGGGCCGAATTTAGCCGAATCCGAACTATACCGAATTTTTTTTAATTCAACAGCCCTACCACTGACCGCAATTGAAATCTTGTCATCAAAAGTGGAACATTCACATACAATGACATAGCATATCTGCAAACTTAGATCAGCTAAGAAGCATCTATATTCCTTGTAAAGTAAGCAGAGAATTTATGGATATTAGTGTGTCATGGGGACATCTTTTTGGTTTCTGTTGCCATGGGATATTTGGTTGGCTGTTATTCCACTGGTTTTCTTTATCTGTTTTAGAGATTTGTGTGTATGTGTAAAGTGTCATAAAGAAGCTTCCAACTTACGGCAACCCTATGAATTAATGTCCTTCCAAACATTCTATTTGTTATCAGCCTTGCTCAGGTCTTTTTTTTTAAATATATTTTTATTATTTTTCAATAATAACCAACATTAGATTTAGACATACACCCTCTATATCCATAAATATAATCATTAAAAATTCATAAAATTATTAGATGTATGTCTTCAAAATACAATCAAAAACATTTGACTTCCCCACCATCTTCCTCCCTCTCTAAAATATCCAAGATCACCTTTGCATCCATGCATTCTAATTCATCTATGTCACCCTATTATATTTGTACTTTCCCCTTATCCAATATATTCAATATTAATAATATCAAGGAGAAAAAGAAAAAAAAGAATAAAAAGAGAAATCCCATTTCCCTCCCTATATTCATCTCAAAATACATGTGTAAATCTAAAACGGAAGAAAAAAGGGGATTAAAGAAAAAAAATCATCTTATATAAAGTCAATGATTATAGTATTTTCCCTCTACCCTCCACCTTTCCCATGTTAAAAATCAAATTGGTATTCTTCCTGCTATCTCAGCCTTTCTTCTTATTCTTATTCTTCTGTCGGGAGTTTCTGTCGCTAATCACTTTTTTGCTTGAAGTGGTCTCCTGTCTGGAACAGTCGGTACCCTGTGTTTCGTGAGCTATAGAATCTTCTTCTTGTTTTCCAACAATTTGAGTTGATAGCTCACTGTTTCTTGTCAAAAAAAATTCCACGTCTGCCAATGAGTTAATAGCATGTTTAGTTTGTTTATAGGTAAAAGTAAGACCTTGTGGTAGCAACCAGCTATATTTTATTCCTTTATTTCTGAGTAATTCAGTAAAATCTTTATATACAGCCCTCTTTTCCATCAAGTGACGTGGAATATCTTTGAGAATTATCAATGGTATATTATCAAATCTCAGTTGATTCTCCAGTTGAAATTTTATGAAGATATTTTTCATCCTGATGTCAAAGAAAGAGATCAAAATTTCTCTGGCTTTTGTTTGTACCCGTGTTGATAAAGGAATTCTATATATCTTATTTATTGCTGCATTCAATTCTTGTGCATTTAGATGGAATATTTCAGCCAGTGATTTGATGATGTCATCTCTAGAGGCCCCCAGTCTCTCCGGCAGGTTGCGTATGCGTAAATTATATTCTCTTTGCTGTAGGTCCAAAATAGCAAGTTGGTCTTTCATTTGCTGTTCCTGAAGTTGAATAGCATCAATTAAATGTGCCTGGGAGTTAATTGAAAGTTGCATCTTGTTCATACTCTCTTTCATTTGTGTAATTTGGGCTTTTATTTCCTTGATCTCATTTATAACATCAACAAACTGTTGAGTAATAATCAAAGTCATTTGTGTAGCTGATTGCTCTTGTTGCTTGGAGACCTGTTCAAACTTTTTCTTTACTAGTCCATTTATTAATTCATTTTGCTCAGCCAACATTTCCTGTATCTTCTGGTAGTTTATTTCCATGATTGTCTGTGGCTGTTCTCCTTTTCCCCGACCAGAGATAAATACAAGCAGGCAAACCAGTTCAGTAAAGTTGTGAAAAGAATCTATTAGCCTTGGTGCTGTTACTAGGCAGAACTGGAAGATATAAGGATATGAGCCTTCCGTGACTCACACTCTGATTCAGAAAATAGGATGTATTTTGGTGTTGCACAAAGTGAGGCACACCAGCACGACCCTCCTCTTTGATTTCCAAGTCCTAGAGAAGTCTCTTCCTGAGTATGTGGCTGGAGGACTCTTCCAGACAGGGAAAACGAAAGCTAAAAATATTCCTCCTCCCCTTCAGCCTGCAGCTGTGGATTGGAAGCTATCGATGCCACTCAGATCTTCCAGGTTGTTTTTGTTTGCCTGCTAATTCAATTTGTATTATTTTAAACAGACTTTTTAGCCGGATGTTCATTTAAAAGTCTGGGTGGTGGGGAGTAAAGTCTTAGTTGCATTTTAAACAGTTCCAGTTGTTCAAATCCTTGGTAGTAAGCAAAAGGAATTCAAGTGATTTACATGGAGCTTGAAAGACGGGGTTTTTCTTTCATTTGCTTGTAGATTTTTTTGTATAATGTGAAGGGGACCACAGCTTCTGATCCTTGAGGTGTTTCACGGCGATGAAATCCTCCTCAGCCGGCAGGACTCAGACCATCTCTCCCCCTCAGCAGGAGGGGGGGTTGGGAGTCAAACTACTCTTCTTCGGCAGCAGGAAGTTACCTGCATTCCGATCCCCTATTTAGGATCGGAGACGGGGCTTTTGAAAGGAGCGCCGATTCGAAACGCCTCTCGGTTTCTCAGAGCGAACTCAGAGGACATGGCGCTGGGTCGGCATCTTCACAGGAAGTGGCCTTGCTCAGGTCTTGCTGAGGGCCATGGCTTCCTTTATAGAGTTGATCCATTTCATGTTGGGTTTTCCTCTTTCCTGCTGCCTTCAACTTTCCCTAGCATGATTTTCTTTTCTAGTGACTCTTGTCTTCTCATAACATGACCAAAGTACAATAGCCTCAGTTTAGTCATGTTAGCTTCTAGGGAGAGTTCAGACTTGAATTTATCTAGAACCCACTTTTTTGGGTGGTATCTGTAAAACTTTTCTCCAACACCACAATTCAAAGGGATCTACTTGCTTCCTGTCAGCTTTCTTCATTGTCCAACTTTCACACCCATACATAGTAATGAGGAATACTATGGCATGTATTAACTTGATCTTGGTCGCCAGCAACACATTCTTAAGAATCTTTTCTAGCTCCTTCATAACTGCTTTTCCCAGTCTCAATCTTCTTCTGATTTCTTGGTTGCAGTCTTCCTTTTGATTGATAATGGAGCCAAGGAATAGAAAATCTTTAACAATTTCAGTTACTTCATCATCAACCTTAAAGTTGTATAATTCCTTAGTAGTCATTACTATTGTCTTCTTGATGTTCAGCTGTAATTCTGCTTTGACACTTTCTGCTTTAACCTTCATCAGTAGTAATTTCAAGTCTTCACTGTTTTCTGCCAGCAATGTGGTTTCATTCCTTCTACCAGTTTTCACTCCACCTTCATCTAACTCTAATCCAGTTTTCCTTATGATATGCTCGGCATACACATTGAGATGGGGAGATAAAATACATCCTTGTCTGACACCTTTGCCAATTGTAAACCATTTTGTTTCTCCATATTCTGTCCTAACAATAGCCTCTTGTGCAGATTACAGGTTGTGTATCAAAACAGTCAGATGCTGTGGCACACCCATTTCTTTTAAAACCAACCATAACTTTTCATGATCCACACAGCCAAAAGCTATGCTGTAATCTATGAAACGCAAGCTGGTTTTCTTCTGAAATTCCCTTGTATGCTCCAGTAACCAACATAAATTTGCAATATGATCTTAAGTGCTTCTTCTTTTCTGAATACAGATTGAACATCTGGTATTACTCGTTCCATATATGGTAACAGTCTTTGTTGAGCATTACTTTACTCACATGAGAAATTAATGCGACAGTCTGAAAAAAACACAAACAAAATTTAAAACAAATTAAAAGGTCCCAGTACAGCTCTTAAAAAGAAAGGACTTCAGATGATGTCAAAAGATGGGCAGGAACATGTGAGAAAAGATTATACTTTGGATACCCTGGTCCCAAGCTATTAACTGCTTGAAAGGTAGCAACCAGCATTTTGAATTGGGCAAACAGGAAACCAATGAAGTTGTTCTAACACTGGTGAGTTTCAAGCTCTGCAACTGGAAGTACTCAACAATCTTTGATTTTATCACCCGGCTGTTTTTGAGAGTTGTTTGCATTTTACCAAAAAGCAGGGTTTAAAAAAAAAAACCGAACAAGCAAATATCCCATCCAGACAAAAAACTGTTATAATTTCATATCTAGATTTTGACAGTGAAATATTTAAATTCAAGTGCAACTTTAACTTGGGAATTTGAATTAGAGAACTATCTGTAGGCGCATAAGACAGTTCTGAAGCTAAGCAGCTACACTAAGCAGATCTGCTACCTGGATGGCAGCATCTGGGAAGGCTGGGGTTGCCAGGTCCCTTTTTGCCACCGGTGGGAGGTTTTTGGGGTGGAACCTGAGGAGGGCAGGGTTTGGGGAGGGGAGGGACTTCGATGCCATAGAGTCCAATTGCCAAAGCAGCCATTTTCTCCAGGTGAACTGATCTCTATCGGCTGGAGATCAGTTGTAATAGCAGGAAATCTCCAGCTACTACCTGGAGGTTCACCACAAGAAATAAAGGCTCAGTGCTGTAAGGATAATTGGAGCAACCCAAAACAGGTATGGAGACCTACATACAAACCTTTGCAGTCCCTATGAGACGACACCTACCAAGGCATACATATATATTTATTATTGATACAGGTCACCGAAGAAGCCATATGCAAAGCGTGGTCCCGATCTAGACGACACGTCTGACATCTTTTTCCTGTGGCTTTGCTCCAGTAACTGAAACCTAAAAATAGTTTGAAAGATTCAAAGACTTTTACATCAAATAATGCCCTAATGGGTCATATACTTCAACTTACCTGTTGAATTAGGATCCATGATATCCTTTGGACAGTCATATTTATTAGATTGTGTTTTGTAAATTTTGTATCTGGTTGTACTCTTACTTGTATATGTTGTATATATTTTTTCACTTCAGCACTTTATAAAATTCACTTATTTGCTTTATATTGTCATAGTGCTGTTTTGGGTTGCTCCAACTACCTGGAGGTTGGCAACCCTAGGGAAGGCCTTTGCTTCGGTGCCCTGTTTGTTTGGTCCTCCTGGGCAACTGGTTGGCCTTTGTTTGAAAGAGTATGCTAGGCTAGATGGACCACTGGTCTGATTTTGCATGCTGTACATTCTTATGATGGAAAAGAACAAGGCCGTGATATATAAACTACTCGGAACTTTTTGGAAGAAGAATGGTGTATAATTATATCTAATAAAACTGAACTTTTCACTCTTTCTCCCTTTCTCTGAGCCTTCTTCATTCCATTAATTCAGAGTAGAAGGCTTCTGTGATCTTATCAGCATCCCACATCCAAAGCCTAAGGCATTTATTTGTTCCTCAAAGGTCTAGTGTTGATGGAGATCAACAAAGTAATTTATAACTTTTCATTGATGGATTGCTCTGATCTAACTCAGACCAAGGAGATGCTTTGTGAAAGGCAAAGCTTACACCCGTGGTATGTGTCATGAGTTGTACATTGAAGGTCCCTGGAATTTCTAACTAAACAATCTCAGAGCACAGATGTTGAGAAAGTCCTTTCCTTGCCTGACACTCTGGAGAGCCACTGTGAATCAGAGCAGATTATAGTGACCTAGATGGGCCAATGATCTGATTTGATACAAGGCAGCATCATATGTTCATATTTGCTTGAATGTCCATCCTGTAATTTATTTCTTAGGAAGAGAGATGGTGCAGACAAAAACACATGGACTACAATAATTAAACAAGAAATGAAGCATTATTTTGAAAAGGTAAAACAAAAACAATCCACATTAAAATATTGACATGTAGGCCAGGTTACCTTAAAGTGAGGGCATTTCAGTCATAAACACATAGTCCAGGATTCTTCCTTTTAACTAGAAAAACATGACAGGCCTTCATCTGTATTTCAAGCATGGTATGTCCACTATGCAGGAAATTCCAACTCACTGAGGCTAAGGCATTTGTAACTGCATCACTTGTGCTAAGTGATTTTCATGTGAAGAGAAGGTCCTATTTGCGTGATGTTATTCATATTTTGTCTCTATTTTTTCTTGTGGGTACAATTTCCATTAGCAAGACAGACAAGTGGATTTATCATTTCTCTAAGGTCAATGACAAACTTCGGTTGAAGAACTGATTCCTGTTGAACTATTTGGAATTGTTCATAAGTAAGTGCCAAAAAAGGAGAAGAAAATGCAACACTAACAGCTGTATTCTTACAGTCTCATCCTAACTGGAGTTACACCCTTATAAGCCCATTGACCTCAGTGGACTTAGAAAAGGTATAACTCTGCTTAGCATGGTACTGTTAATGTATGTAGCAATATTCTTCTCCCCCAATTGTACCCCAATAAAAATTTGCCCAACTGGTTGATGTTCTGAGTTTATCATGTCTTCAATGGAGTAAGAAAAGGTGTAACTCTGCTTAGCATGGTACTGTTAATGTATGTAGCAACCGAGAGCAGGTTTCCCTCACATGTGGTGGACCTGTCCATGAGCAAAAAATTACTGGAAAGCTTGCTCTGATATAATGGTAGCTGTCTTTGGATTAAACTCCTCTTTTTAAATTGAGGCTCTTTTGTTCAACCACGTCCCTAAAGTTTTGAAAGCTTTATGCTCTACAGTGCTGGATCTTATCACAGTAGCTAGAACTGTGCTTGCAAGCCACTGGAAACAAGAAACAGTCCCATCAATTCAAGAATAAGCTCAAAAATGTTTGGAGACCTATCAAGTGATCAAATTAACTGGTTTGAGGAATGGGAAAGATGCTAAGCAGACTGAGTTGATTTGGAAACCTGTGTTAAAGAAGCTTCATAGTTATATTTAGCAAGCTTTTGTTTTGGTTTTGGTTATGTTGTTACTGTTTTCTTGGTACTCTTCTCTGGATAAATTTAAATATTTAAAAAATGAAAAAAGGGTTGGATAGTGGTTGATTAGAGAATGATATCATGTGGATGATCCTTAAAAATATTGTGGTTTGGGAGGGACTTCATGTAGAAGCAGAGGTGGTTTGCCATTGCCTTCATTGCAAAGTCCTCCTTGGAGTTCTCCCTTCCAAGTACAAACCCAGATTAGCTTCCGAGATCTGATGAGATCAGGCTATACTATAGCATTGCACATCCCAACTGAGCCCTAGTACCTCCCATTTAGAAATGTTACACCACACAGCATGAATTCATGCATTTCTAGGAGAGAAAATTCATTTATTCCCATTGCCAAGAACCAAAACAAATATATCAAACCTTTTAAAATATATCAAACCTTTTAAAATGTCAGGGAATATTTGCTGCATGCCATTTTTTCATTCAGTCAATAATTTTATTTGTCAAGGTGTTAAGTCATAACAACTATAAAACCATAAACATAAAATGAATTTACAAGTCAATAAATCACATTATCATGCATCATAAAAAGAAACATGTTTTGTTTCATATTTCTGGTGTGCTTTGGCTTTACTCTAGGTAAAAGACTCAACCTTTCATTCAATATCCCTATTTTTCTATGCTAGATCTCATTCTGAATTGACTAGTGAACCCTTCCTATAAGAAAACCAACCTATCCTATCCTCCATGAGGAATGCAAGCTAATATCCCTCATTCAAATAATAAACAGTAGCAAACTGAAACATAAAAATATGAAGCATGCACAGCTAGAAAAGGAAAGTGGTGCATGGTGCAAAAACTTTGCCAGGCTGATAAAAGCCCTAAGATGCTACTTCTGCATGGGGGAGGTGAATCTGAATGAGCTTTATGACTCTAGCAGCCTCTTTTGAATAGATCCTGTCACTCAGACAGCTCCTCTGTGCATGCACGAGACAAATGAATTTTGCACATTTTCTTGTTTAACTTGAACTTTGATGGTTTTATTTTGATTGGGTTAATGTATACCGAAGGATGAATACGCTACTGAAGATATTTGACTTACAGATGAACTTCAACAGAAAAAAACAGATTTCAATAATGTTACCTCTTTGGGATTGAGTACATTTTTTCCCCTAACCTGCAACTCTCTGCTGGCTTTACATTGATGGCTGTATATTAGAAGACGCACCTGAGTGACAGGAAGGGAAAGTATTCTACAGATTAGAACTATCTGGTTTAGAGGAAAGCACTTCACAACCATTTTTGATTCTTTAGTTTGTCAACCGCTACAAATGTTGCTACCTTGCTTTCACTAGACTCCAGATAATTTATGAACAAATTAACTAGTACCACTCCCAGTACAATATTTCGCCATCTGTTTATTTTCTTCCAAAACTGTGAAAACTACTCATGTATCCCCCTTCTCTGATTTCAGATTCTCAACCTTTGTCACTCTAAAAGAGGCCCATTGATTTCCTTTAATCCCACAACTGTTAAATTTCTTCTTCAAATTTCTTCTCTTTTGAGAAAGGGAATTTAAAAAATTTGTGAACAGTTGACATTTACTCCTGTTCAAGTTTTTGGGCTGCCCCCCCCCCAAGAAAAAATCTCTTTAGCCAAACTATCCTTTATTATATTAATGACTCAGAATGTCAATTGATGCTTCCTTAATGGCTGTAATTGTTAGGAGATAATCCCCTGGTAATACATCCTCTCATCTACAACCAGAAGGATTGATGCATGTTACTCTAGGGTTGCCAGGTCCCTCTTCACAACGGGCAGGAGGTTTTTGAGGCAGAGGCTGAGGAGGGCAGGGTTTGGGGAGGGGAGGGACTTCAATGCCATAGAGTCCAATTGCCAAAGGCAGCCATTTTCTCCAGGTGAACTGATCTCTATCTGCTGAAGATTAGTTATAATATCAGGAGATCTTCTGCTGCTACCGGGAGGTTGGTGACCTTAAGTGACACAAGTGACAGATGTAAAACAGTTAGAAAATCATTAATACTAAAAATGATGGCTGTTAAATAGGCATTTGATAGAAAACCCGTCCAAACCTTATTCTATGTTTTTGACTTTTATCCCTGCTATGCAAAAAATCTTAAGAATTTGCTTAGGAAAATGTCAGTATTCCATATTTCAAATCGGTTGCTTTGCCAAGGAAATGTGGGAATTTGTACTTATTGATACGTTTGTGGGAAATGAGTAAGATCAGTTACTGGAAGTTATTTTAGACACACTGCCAAATTTCAGGAAAATGTGTCTAAACGTCTGGCACAATAAGCTTTGTTTTCCTCTTTGAAGTGACAGTTTCCTCATGATGCCCCACAGAAAGGGTTAAATGTTGCAATGGGACAACAATCTCTCTTACTTTCTAGACCGTCACTGTTTGAAGTCCACAAGACAAATGAAGTGGCTTGTTGAAACTTCAAGGGTCTTGAAACACAATTATATTCAATTTTGCAATCTAAATGTTTCATTATGTTCCATTCACTTACAATATGAGGCTGATTTCTCTTAATATACAGATAATGAATAGGTCATTATGTCATTTTGCTGATATCAATGCAATTCAGCTACAAAAAAAGTGGTCCAGAAGTTTTGATGATGGAACAGTTACAATCCCATATCTAACCTGAAACACTTGGATCTGAAAGTTCCTACTTATTGTATTACTGATTTGAATATCAATTTAGTTTATATTTAATGTACTAGTGTAACTATTTGATCTCTTTTTAAATGAAACAAGCACAACCTCATATTTTGTCTTCTATAATGAGTCCTTGACATCCTTTCACGCTATCAGAACATAAAAAGAGCCAAGCTGGATCAGACCAAAGACCCATCTAGTCCAGCACTCTGTCCACATAGTGGCCAACAAGCTTCCTATATTCTCTCTAGTATCAGAGGAGCATGCCTATTATATTAGGTGCTGTGGAACACCTATTATATTAGGTGCTGCTGCAGTCATCTTCTTTGTGGGCTTCCTAGAGGCACCTGGTTGGCCACTGTGTGAACAAACTGCTAGACTTGATGGGCTTTGGTCTGATCCAGCATGGCTTTTCTTACCTTCTTATGTTCTTAAGCCCACAAACAGGAAGACAGCAACAGCATCATCTTGCCTGTGCTCCCCAGCAACTGATTTAAAGAGGCATATTACTTCTGGAGGGAGCAGATATCCATTATGATAGCCCAGTCCTCCATGAATTTGTCCACTCCCCTTTTAAAGCCTTCCAAGATGGCAGCCATGACCACATCCTGTGGCACCAAGTTTCACTAATTAACTATATGCTGTGAGAAGAAATCCTTCCATTTGTCTATTATGAATCTCTCACCCTTCAGCTTCAGTGGATGACACCGGGTTCCAGTATTATGGGGGAGAAAGCATTAAGAGTTACTGGATGTTAGCTCTGCTGGATATTATTTAAATGAGTTCCTGGACTGTTTCCTAAGGGTGCATGGAAAGTATCAAGATCTTCACTGTTATAGACATCATTAGAGGCATCTTGTCCAACACAGAATTAAGTCACTTTCTGCTGCTCTCATTTGTCATCACTGAAGCTGCAATACTAAGCATAATTAATGAGCTAGCAGCAAGTGAAAATCAATCACTAAACTGAATCATTGTGGTATACTTCAGACAGAGCCCTCATTGGGAGGGGGCAGTTTTCTCTGATGTTTTCCTATGTGGCTGGGGCTGTATGTGGAATGTACACAAGTACACTAGTCCCAAATACTGTGTGAATGAGTTCATTTCCTAAACTAGACCCAGAATCACACAAAATAACCAAGCATGGGAAGGGTACTTCTCCTCTGGGTCCCACACTCTTTTCCTAACAGGAGCTGCTGACCTATATTTTAGGAACTGGCTAGATAGAAAATGTGCACAAAACCTGGAATTAGGTTACCGCACTTGTAGGGGTCAATGAAAAAAAATGGCAGGGCTCCAGAGAAAGTCTGGACAAGACCAATGTGAGAATATGACAAAATTATAGCTTATTTTAGTGGAAATCGACACATGTAAGCAGTCAAGGAAACAATTATGTTATAGCTCCAAGCATTACAAAGCCTACAAATATATGTAGCTACCCCCAGCACTGATAAAATATATCAGCATGTAACTCAAAAGGTAGGGGAAGTGAGACAGAGGAAAATAAAGGAAAGCAAGAGAGAGGATTTTATCTATCACATTCTGCACAGGGAAGTGTTCTGAGGAGGCATACATCCAGCTATCTGATGGAATTTAGAGCTACACACAAGCTGGGGGCTTGGAGATCAAGGAGGGAGGATTTGTAGAGGGTGCAGTGGGGATCCAGGCAGAGATTCAAGGCGACAGTCCAAGGAGATCCAGAGAGGAAAAGCATGTGCACAGGACTGGATTTGGAAAGTGATTCAGAACCTAGGGTACACAGTTTCAAAGGCAAGGACAAGTTGGAAGGAAGGAAGCATTCAGAGAATTCAGAGAATAGAGACCAGAAGATCAAAGGAATAAGATTCAGTGTTTTTCTTCAAGTTTTGTGTTTCATCATCAATAGAAATGGTTAAGTTTATGAGTTGCTGTAAATATACATCTGATGTTATACAAACTGTTTTGTTAAAGCAAAGTTTGCTTTATTTGAAAAATGACTTCTGATTGTGAGGAAAGGTTACATTTGCAGCTCTGTGCAGTTTTGGAAATATGTCAGCAAATAAGTAGGTATGAAGAGGCTATCTCAAGATGTCACTCTTAGAATCTGAGGTGGAAATGGAATCACCATATTGGAACTGGAAAGGATTGTCCTTCAGATTATACTGACTAATGCCTTTAAGATTATGGCTCTTCTTTGAAGTACATGACTCCTGCTTTTTTTTAAAAAAAAATATATAATAGAGGGGTACAGAAGGAAAACGGGAAAGGGGAAGAACAGAAATTTCTAACATGCCGCTAACAGGCTAAAAAATAACAGTTTCAATGCAGATCAAAAAGCAACATTGCTTTGCATTTCGTTATTTCGGCTAGTTATACAAATAGCATAATTATTGAATGACTCCTGCTTGCTTGTTAGATCTGCAGGGCCCTTTTGAAGTGCATCTTCTTCCGGATTGCTTCACAGACTGAGGGTTTACAGTGCAATCCTGAGGGCCAGGAGTTGTGCTGAGGACAGCTGCAGCGCAACTCCAGCGTAGTTGACCCACTCCCTATGGGGAGAGTTACACCATGACCAGCAATGTAATGGAAGGTGTTTTTCTTTTTAACCTCAACAAAGATCAGGGTTGCCAACATCCTGGTACTAGCTGGAGATCTCCTGCTATTACAACTGATCTCCAGCCGATAGAGATCAGTTCACCTGGGGGAAATGGCTGCTTTGGCAATTGCTCTCTATGGCATTGAAGTCCCCAATCCCCACCCTCCTCACGCTCCACCCCAAAAACCTCCCACCAGTGGTGAAGAAGGACCTGGCAACCTAACAAAGGTGCTGCCATGCCAGCATGGAGGAGCAGCCTGGAGGAGTGGTGTGGTGGCTGACTGCTGTGCCGTAGGGGGGCGGTGGCAACCACTGCCAATCAGGGGGCTGGAGGCATGGAAGTGGAGGGAGCCAGCTGTCCCCAGCTTGGGGAAGGAGAGGGGCAGGAAGAGAATGAGTCCAGGGTGTCCTCAGTCACCCTCTGCCCTGTGAATGTTGGGCTGTGATCTACACCCCAACCCCCTTGCTCCCTGTCCATCGGAGGTGCAAGATGACTGCAAGAGCTGAGAGCCCCCACCGCAGCTGTTTCTCCCCAGCCTTAATGCACCACACCCCTTTGTCAGTGGGCGCCATGGCAGGGGGTGGGTTTGTTCCGGGTCCGCAGCTGTTCCCACTGTCTGTTGGGCATAGGTGTATGAGCTGCATTGTCTGGGATGGAACCCAGCCGTGCAAGATGGAAAGGGGGGAGGAGGTTTGGGGTAGCAGTGCCTGGTTTACCTGTGACTGTGTGTCCGCCCAGTTGAATCCTGTCTGAGAAGACTGTAGTATCTGTAAAACAGCTGTAGTATCTGAGAGAGCTCAGCCACAGAGCGTGTGGACTGTGCTCACCTGGCTGGGTGTTGGTGCAAAGTGCTGTCTCTGTGCTTTCCCTGCCACCTAGGTTCTTCATGGCTCATTCTAAGTCTGCACAGCAAGTGGCTGCCATAATATAAACGATCAGAGCAAAAAACATGTACAGATTACTTTGAGGGATATTTATTTATTTAAAACATTTGTTAGCTGCCTTTCTCCCTTGGGGAATTCAAGACGGCTTACAATATAAATAAAACCACAATTATTATTATTTTTTAAATCTACAACTATTAAAAAGACCACAATCTCAAGTTAGGACTGCCAATAAATAAAAAACTGAATTAGTCAAGTGCAATCCTAAATAAACCTGTATTCCACTGCCTCCTGAAGATCGAAAGTGAGGAGGCCAGACACACCTCCCAGGGGAGGTTGTTCAATAATTGAAAGGGCAAAAGATGTAAGTGAAGGGGATATCTTAATTTGATTTTGTAAACACTCCAGTGTCTCCTCAAGTCTTACTGTACAGTGTCTTTGAAGAAAGAGTGTTCACCACAAACCACGAGTTACAGTTGCCATTATAAAACAAAAGTTAGTTTGAAAAATTTGTAAATTACAATTAAAAAGAGGGAAATGCATGTGTTCACAAAACACTTCTACAGACAACAAACAGTTAAGAGTAAAAAAAAACACACACACACACACACACAAATTCAGTCCACTACAGATACGGGAAACCTTCCTAGAACAGTAACTCCAAAAAAGTTATTCAAGTAAGTCTCTCAAATTCTGGGTGCCTGGGTGCAAGACATGCAAAGATAAAAGCTAGACAAGCAGAATTCTAGAAAGGGATTCCAATTTCTCCTTTCCTGTTAGCTATCAGCATCATTACCATAGTCTAGATCAGTGGTGCCCAAAGTGGGCAGTACCACCACCTGGGGGGCAGTGGGATTACCTAGGGGGGCACTAAGAGGCAAGGGGGCAGCTAGAGGTGGGCCCCTTCAACTGTGTTGTTCACTAATTTACAATAGATCAAGCTATGGCACCATGCTGGTGAATTTGGTGGAAACTATCAATTTTTTTCCCCAGATTTTGAAGAGCTGGTACCACTGAATCAAGTTCATCAGTTTTGTTGAATAAATGTCAACTAAAAAGTTTTAATTTGATTTTGAATAGATGTGCAATTAATTGTTACTGTTTTGAAATTTTATTGTTATTATCTTTTGTACTGAGTCATGCAAACCCCTATTTTGAATAATGCTTTTTATAGGATAGGGTAGGTGGCGCTGGGGTTGAGTTTGTGGAACCAAGGGGGCGGTGGCCCCGAAATGTTTGGGAACCACTAATCCAGATGAAAATGAATAAACTGAGTAAGCGACAAGTTTAACGACGGAAAGTACTTTTGAACCATCTCTGACACATATTTTTTGGGGGGGAAACAGAGTTCAAATATTTAATATATTATTTGTGAATGATTTAAAGGAGATTATTTGAAGGCTATTTCCAGTAATACTACTAAGGGTTTGTCATGCTCTCCCCATATGTGACCTGTTGCAACATGGTTTGGCTTTAAGTATGCCAGAAATGGGCCTTCTGTAAAAGTTTTGTTTTTACGAAAGAATGTTGCTTGTTGCTATTATGCAGGGAAATGGATCAGGAGCTTCTTTGGAACCCTTTAATGTTTCTGGATGATGGAATGATACACATTTCCTGACGACAGCAGTAGGCATGAAGGCTAGACAGTACAGCTAGTGACACATCTAAGTCACCAGGCATTCATGGAGGCCCACAAGACCTTGGTAAACCATCTGCTTTTTTCCTGTCTGAGATGGCAAAAATTAAAAGGGAAAGTATTTGGTTATTTTATTTGCTGCTTCTCCATACATTGGGAGGGAGGGATGGAGGGATGGAGGGATGGAGGGATGGAGGGATAGATAGATAGATAGATAGATAGATAGATAGATAGATGATAGATAGATAGATAGATAGATAGATAGATAGATAGATAGATAGATAGATAGATAGATAGATAGATAGATAGATAGATAGATAGAGGGAGAGGGAACAATACAATGGCATGCCTTTCCCCTGTGTGTATGTGTGAGCATGTGTGAGAGAGGGAGTGCATTGACTAGATCTCTAGGAACAGCATATTGGAAGAGGGGAATCAGTGGAAACTGCTACCTACTCTTAAGAAAAGAAAGTGCCCTTAAGACTGTGGTTGCGTACAGGCCAATGTAAATATGTGACTTAACCTCAGTTTGCAGCTTAATTTACTTTCCTGAATCCTTTGCTTTTAATAATATGTACACCATATGGCTGGCTTGAGTTAGTGACAGCAAATACGGGAGATGTTCTATTATGTCAGATTCCACCACTAACATATCTGGTGTATATGTCCTATTTGGTGGATATGTCTTAGGAAAGGATTAATTTTCTAAACTGGCAGTTTAGATTAAGATTTGACTGAGTTCATACACCTTATTTTTCAGTTTGTTGGAAATATTCATTTGATTTAAAAAAAAAATAGAATTCTACTTGGACTTTAATATTTTCAACTATTTAACTTTTTTGTAACATAGTATAAATAAGTGCAAATGGTACCAGTGGTAGCAGTTTGCTTGTGATAAGTGTCATAATGATTTGCAGTTCATTAGTCTCACTGAGCTGTGTTAAAACATATCTTTACTGCCTGCTCTTCTCACTAAAAATGGAAGACTAGGTTTACGAACCATTTACTCAATTTGTTCCGTGGATTTATAGGTACGTGCTTTTATGTGATTGTATTTTATGAAATCTATTCAATATACACCAAAATATATCTATATCCTGTCAGTCTGAAATTTGTCACAGATAATCCGTTGGTTAATAAAGCTATGAGGTTTAACAGTTGTTACTTAAAATATTCACAGAAGGAAGGATGAGGTATAAGTGCATAAGAGGTCAATGAGGTATTTGCACAGGGCTCTTAAGCTAGGGAAGCATTCCTAAATATGATCTTCCACATATAGTCTAAAGTGTCTATTCTACTAACTCAGGTCTCTGCTGTTTCATTGACTCCTCATCCCATGCATGCATGAACCATGCTCAATTTGTAATCGAGCACAAAATATCAGGCTTTATAACACAGGTACTGTTCATGTGATTCCATGTTAAGGTGACAGTCTAATTTGCTTTAACTCTGATCTTAAACCCCAAGTTAGTTTGATTTTGGATTATAAAGTTGGGATCTCACACAAGGCTGGAAAACTTGAACACATGGGCCTTTTTCTGAGGTTTGTTGAACTGAATGTTCAGTAGTGGGAAGTATTCAAAGTCACTGCAGATGATAAAAGGGGTGTTTTTCTGCTTATAGCTATACTGTGCTCATCCCCACCCAGTGCCAACAACACAATATCTCTGCTGTTTGAATAATGTCACTCTTTTGGGTTATGATATGCTTTTAATGGTACAGGTTGGTCTTACTGAAAAGGAGCCTAGGAATGTAATGGTAAATAATATCCTTTCTTCACATAATAGATAGCAGATCAATAAAGCATTGCTGCAGGGGTGAAAAGCTGAATAGCTTTCATAATACATCTGGCCTTCTTTCCCTTGTTGTAGCACTCTCCTTTTGCATCACTCAGCATTATCTTTTATGACAGATCAAAACCTTTGTAGCCATATTTAACCTCTAGAACAGACAAGGATTAGTGAGAAGCCAGCTGCATTCAGTTTGATATGCTGAAAGTGACCCTGTCCCCCAGCTCAAGATGGAATCCTCCGTAACTTTTGAGTCACTCCAGATTCTTCCTTGGGCTGGATATTCAGGGGAAAATGTCATTCAGTTATGTTTCCAGGTTGGAACAAGTGTGTCAGGGAGTATTATCAAAATGGGGAAGCTGGCCTTACTCAATCTTTTGGATTTTGACCAATATGGCTGACTCACGAGTATTTTGAGAAAATGTTTTCAGACTAGGATCCTCCTCCAATTAACAATACGGTGCAAATGACCCATGTTGTAAGATAAAACTTCCATGAGTGTGCTGCATCCTAATCACTTACCAGTTATTTTGCTGTCATAGTCTGGCAGTGAATTCTGAGGATCTCCCAGCTAGGTGGCACTGATTCACAAAAGCTGCATGCAACGATGTGTGATTGAAAACAATGTGGACACTCTTCCAGCAAACCAAAGCTCTTACTTTTGATTGGGAAAGTAAAAATGTTTGCACACAGAATGCCGTGTGGAATATCTGAATCACTAGCATGCTGGGGAGCAGATGGAGGACAGTGAGGCATTAAATCTGTCATCACACCTACTGTGTCGTTCCAAAGTTATAACTGAAAGATAGGAAAAAAATACCTAATGCGTTTTGGTTTGATTTCTCAATAATTGAGGCAGCCAAGCTTTTTCTATGTATGTATTCCAAAAGGCAAATGTTTTCAGACGAATGTTGTTCAACCCGCAGGGTCCTAAAAGTAGAGTATGTAACCAGGGCAATTCATGGGCTGTTTCTTTTTTGTGCCTGTGGTAATAGATGTCTAAAAGGCATGTGGAAATTGTGACTCTTCACATCAAATAATATATGCATTCTCACCAACCATCCATGTAGGTGGACTAACAGGAGCTTGATAAATCTCTTCTTTTCACTATCTGATAGACCACCATATGGAGAACAGAGAGCAGCACGAGAGGAAGGGGAAAATTAAGTAAATGAAGGGGAAAGTGGGATAGCTGGTAATAGTTGACAACTTGGATTGACAGCCATTGCAGTACACAAACTCACAAAAGTGGGGGAAATTGAGGATGGGAAAGTGTGATGTCTCATGTTCGCTCCTTAGAGCAAATTATTAGAGTGAAAATTAGATTTATATCAAGTAGAGAGAGGACATAATTTTCAGGGAATTCTTACCTTATCATTTGAAGCAAGTCATGCACACTCTATACCCTAGGCTGGTCTCATACTTTATTTACTTCAGATCTCAATGTTCTTCCTTCATGGAATGCAAGGTGGCCTACCGAGGATTCCCAAGAGGTCTCCCATCTCGTTATTGACCAGACCCAGACTTGCCTAACTTCAGTAAGATATTTTCATCACATGTTTTCAGACCACATCCTGGGCCCAATAGCATTTTTCAGCTACAAGGATGGTTAAAAGACCAATGCAGGCTGAAACGAGTGTGTCTGAAAAGAGAGTGGGGAGGCAGATGAATGGGGATGTCTATCCTGCCTGCACCTCTCATTCCAGTATGCCACGAAGATGAACCCTGACTGAATTAATATTTATTTACTTACGTTATATTCTACCTTTCTCACTGCTACTCTCCTTCATGGCTCACTTCATTAAATCTCATGAACACTACATTCTTCTCTATATGATTTTTTTTAAAAAAACAACACCAAAAAAAATAAACTTACACTGGAAAAGTTCTATTTGGCTGCATTTAGCCGATGTCTTCCTCACACTTTAAACTTTGCTGTACAGCATGCCTACAATGCTTCATTGTTTGACTCCTTGTTGGTGATAATGCAGCCGGCTTTCAATTCCCACCCTTGACTGGTTTCAGTGAGCTTTTTAAAAGGCCCATCTGATATTCCGAGTATTGAATAACATTCTTCGTTTCTGTGCACACAACCATGTGGCCTTGTCAAATACGTTATCTCTGGGTTTGCATTAATAACTAAACATGAGTCACCAGACATCTTTGTGTGTGAATGTGGTGCATGCCACTGATTTTTCTTCCCCCAAATATCTCCCTGCTAACTCCATGTCAACATGTTACCTTGGTTATCACTTGGGTGGCCCTTCATTTACTTTGGAGGTGGCTCTTACGAATGTGTATATGCACACAGTCCAATGTTATGCTGGAACTAGCAGAGACAGTTACAAGTAGATTGTACCAAACATCAGAAACACTGCATAGTCCAGGTCTTATAGTCTTACATTTATAGTCTTATAAATGTAACATCTTGGATACAGATGCTCATAAACAATCTATAACTAGGATCTGCAGGGCACTGAGCTCCCTGGCTACAATCCAGCATGTGCTAACTGTGAGGTTATAATTATTATGAGTGACTTTACAAATTTAGGCAAGCTTAATAGAGTTACTCAGGAATTTAAAGATAAGCATATGCCTAAGAGGATAATTTTCCCCCCAAAAGCACAAACAGAAATTAGACATCCAACACCCTGTGAATATCAACTCATCTTGGGCACTACACTTGCTGTTATTTGTGCTTCTGAAGGAGGAAAGAAACCTGCCTGGCCTCTAAGTGATTTGCTGGTTTAAGGCCAGAGTGTTCAGCAATGTCTAGATTCAAGTTATCTATTGAATCAAGTGACATTCAGTGTGATATACAGTTACCTTTCTCTGCTGTATGTCTACCAGGAGGACCATTACTATGTACTTGGGAAATCATTCCTGGAGGACCCATATGTGAAATCCAACTGTGCATTTTTGGTGTCCAGTAACAATACACGGAACATTTTAGGCTAGGCAAACCCTGAAAATGTGAAATCATCCTTAGTACACCTTACATAATATGTTATTGTGTTAGAAATCCATTGTATTTCTTGATACTCTTGATGGCATGCAAATTATATTGTAAATGCTATTCTTCTAAGGCTGCTTACATATAGGGTTTCCAGGCATGGTGTGGCAACTGGTGGGAGATGGGGGGCAGATACTTACTTGGGGGGCATGACCTTCATTACTGTGCGATGCCATCACATCTGGCATGATCCACAAGTGGTGGTATTGCATTGGAGTAACACTCTAGCACTCACCCCCCAACTCTGTGGTTTCCATAGAGTCTCTGGATGAGAGCTAGAGCATCGCCCAGGTGCAATGCCAATGCTTCCAGGTAGGACCAGAAATTACATCATAGCACAGCAATGAAGATCAATGCCCCCCTGTTTTGCCAGCTTGCTTCAGCCCACTGACCAGATGAGCAATGGCAGGCATCCGAAAGAATTACCCGGAATTTGCCTGCCATTAGGAGGCACCTGGCAAGCCTACTTACATATGATGCTTCTTCCATATCAAATACAACATGTACAAGTGAACACCAGTTGCCTGCCGGTTCCAGCAACCTGCGACCCTACCCACACTGCCCTTCTAAAGGGGGGTGGGATGGGGGGGAAGGAGATGCTGCAACAAAAAGAGGCAGGGAAGCAGCTTTTTTTTTTTTGTTCACCCACTGGCTGGTACTCACAAGGCACCCTACTACAACTAGCTGTGAACACGCAACCCCTCCATGTGGGCCCACCTCCACTTAATTGGCCCCACTTAAGGTGGCCCCAGCCCCACCTCCACTTAATTTCCAGCTCATCAGTCCTGTGCCTACAGGTAGAGAAAAGCAATGTATAAATGTTTTAAATAAACAAGCAAACTCTCATTAATACATTATCTTGATACTTACAGGACAATGATTAGCACATTACGTCTGCAGGACAGTACTCAGTTCAAACCCAACCCCTCTCTGACTCTTCCTACACACTTGACACTGAGAGACACTGTCCTTCAGTGTTACTACTCCGAAGATGCCTGCCACAGCTGCTGGCGAAATGTCAGGAAAGAAAATTCCAAGACCACGGTTACACAGCCCGGATAACCTACAAGAACCAAGCAAACTCCTGTTGTGGTGGGGGCAAAATCATCTCTGTGACCCCTTCAGGGTGGGAAACTGGCTGGGCTTCTATGTGTGTGTGGGTGGGGGGATGGAAACTATTTCCATTTAAAACTTGGCTTTCCAAGCTTCAATATTAATTGCATCCTCTGACAAATTAATGTTACAATAAATGTCACAGACAAGATACCAGTGCTGACTTAACCTCAGACAACAGCAACTATCCCGCAACAGATAAGACTCTTCTCTCTCCCCAGTGGATCGAGGTATACAGCACTCCTAATCCCTTCCTCTCACCCTTTGTAAATTCATCCCCATGTGGGGATTAAGCTCTACACAGAAAAAATGTTAAAACCATGATGAAGTAATGTCATAAAAAGATGTTCACACAGTGTGTGTTAACTGTCGTTTGGGGTGGGGGGAGCTTTTCTGTAGCTGCCCGATGAAATTTTTTTGTACTGATCCCATACAAAGTCAAATTTTGTTCTGTACACACTGGTACACAAATCTCTTTTAAAAGCATATTAAAAATTCTTGGCATGGCAACATAAACATTTTGTGATGCAAAACAATATCAGTATAAGCAAGGCTATGGATCTCCCTTGAACTTTTCTTCAGTTCATCCTTCCTAGACTAAAACAAATGCATTTATTTAGACTTGTCTAAAAATTCTCTTGCTTCCAAGTTTCATGAGAATGTTTTGAGGGGGTGGGAATAGGATTTTCTGTGGATCTTTTATCAACCACGTTTCAAATAAATACACTTCTCTGCTTTTTTGGGGGGGAAGTATATCAGGAATCATACTGAAGATCAGTCTGATTCCTGATATACAATACTGGCATGTTTGTTATTATAATCAGAATAAATTGATATTCTGATTCCCTTTGCAATTAATTTTCAGTGCATTTACTGGGTTAATAGAGGGCATATTGTGAGCAGAAAGAAAGCTGCATTATAGATTAAAATGTAGGTGATTACATTATCAGTCTAAAAAAACGAGTGCAAATTTAGGTTTGGCAAAGTTTGTCAAAGAATAAAGTATGATTTAATGTATAATGTAGAAGCGTGTCATGAGAGTGACCTCAGGCACATCTGCAGGAAACTTGTTGTGGGCAGTTCATATATCCTCATGTCCGGGGCCGAAGCAGGCAGAAGCCACCTGCTGCAGCTTGGCCTCAGACTTTCCCAGACCCAGTATCCCACACTGGCTGGCAACTTACCTGGGGTAAGGAAGCAGCAGTCAGAAGGCCCCGTTGAAGAGGGCAGTCCCCAGCCCTCTGCACTGCAGATGGTGCAGACCAACTCAGTAGAGTTGCCAATCTCCAGGTACTAGCTGGAGATCTGCTATTATAACTGATCTCCAGCCGATAGAGATCAGTTCACCTGGAGAAAATGGCCACAATGGCATTGAAGCCCCTCCCCTCCCCAAACCCCACCCTCCTCAGGCTCCGCCCCTAAAATCTCCAGGTATTCCCAACCCAGAGCTGGCAACCCTACGACTCAGGCTCCCACCCTCCAGCAGAACAGGGAAGAGACAGACAGACTAGAGGGGAAACCAGCCGGCAATGGAACACCACATCAGAAGCAGAGAGACTACTGCAGGGGGAGCTGGGTGTGGCTACCCAATCTACACCCCACCTCACGAGTAGACAGAGTAACACAGGTAGGGCTAGACCTTGGCCAACGGAAGGACTGGGCTTGCTACTCGGGAGGAGGATCAACACTGAAGTTGAAGGGGGTGGGGCTTGGGAGAGGAAGAAGGAAAGTGAAGGGGTGGAGTCACAAATGGAAGGGGGGAATAAAAGAAGGAAGAAGCCAGCCGATGAGGAGGTTGGACAGTAAGCCTATGCTGGAGAGGCAGAAGAGTCCTGGGTTAAGAGGCTCTGGGGGACTGCAGCAGCTCCAAGAGCACGACCCATTCTGAGGCTGGCTCAGGCGAGTTGAAGGGAGGCAGACAGCGTGAAGGAAGACAGCCAGGATGGCAGGGGCGAGGCACGGCTTTACACCTCATTTCATGCATCTCATCCCCAACTCTATTTTTAACGTTGGTTCTTTGATGTGCTTCTTAATAATAACTGCATGTTGTCCTGTCCCCAAGGGTTGCTATTAAGGAGCTTCTCCCTGCTACCATCATGTTGCAAATCAAATATAACTATTCCTCAGGAGCCAGGACCATCTATATCTACTGTCATCTTACTGATTCAGCACACTAAATGACTACTGCTGCCAACAGTTAAATGGGGTCATGTAGTACAGATATGATTTACTTACTCTTCAGATCCCATCCCTACTGCCCATCCCTCCATCTGCTGCCCTTCCCATCCCATCTCTGTGTGAACCCCCACTACATCTTAGGCCTTCCAGAAAAGACTGGCAGTGGCCTCTGTCTGCCTTGTCCGTACTCATCAGTAAGGACCTATGCCGTTTTGGTTGTGGTACCAGTTCGATGAAACTCTTAGCCAGGAGACAGACACAGTTCACCATCTGTATGGGTTTTCTGTACAGCTTTCTGTACAAGACAGAGCTATTCCACCAGGCCTATGGTTGACCTAGCTACGGTTAGTTCCCATCAATGCTGGCCACCCTACCCTACCCTGGATACCCATCCCCCTTCTGTTGAATTATTCCACGTTGGGGATAGGGCATACTGCAGTGCGTTGTGGCCTCTATTTCACACCGGTAGTGCCTCCAGATTTAAATTACATTGTATGTTCGATTGTACGGGTGGTGTAGTGGTTAAGAGCAGTGTTTGAAGCGGTGGACTTTAATCTGGAGAACCAAGTTTGATTCCCCACTCCTCCACATGAGGGGCGGACGCTAATCTGGTGAACTGGGTTGGTTTCCCCACTCCTACACACGAAGCCAGCTGGGTGACCTTGGGCTAGTAACAGTTTTCTTAGAGCTTTCTCAGCCCCACCTACCTCACAGGGTGTCTGTTGTGGGGGGGGGAGGGAAGGTAATTGTAAGCCAGTTTGATTCTTCCTTAAGTGGTAGAGAAAGTCGGCATATAAAAACCAACTCTTCTTCTTCTTCTTCCTGTTTTAACTTTTTAAAAATCTTAAAACCCATTTTATGTGAGTCGCCCTGAGCCCGGTCTAGGCTGGGGAGGGCAGATTATATAAATTTAAATAATCACACACACAAACAAACAAACTGTATATAAGATCACCATATATCTGCCTTTCATTATCACAGTACTGTGATTCTTCTTGGAAAGATTTAGTGATTCAGCACAATGCAAAAGTGTAGAACTGGGTTGGTACTGCCAGTCCTTCTGCTGGTGCAGTATGTTCATCTGACACCAAGAGCCTTCTGCCAACAAAAGAGACACTTCCACCCATGAAGCATGGCTCCTGCACTAGCAGAACACTCCTTGGCACTGGAGGAATGTGCTGGCGCCAGCTGAAGTGACTGTCAAGATCCAGCCCATAATCACATTTATCCTGTTGGAAATCCAAATACTGTGGTGAGGTGACTTTCATGAAGGATGAAAACAGTTCAGTGATCTAAGATTTTCTTGACTAGATGCTATTTTATTGGAGTTCTTTGCTTCCATCCAGCCTGAGAATGCCAGAATCCCCCTGTTGCATACCGTATTTAATGGTGGCCAGACAGTTTCTGGGGGCTATTGCAATGTCTAAACATAGCAGCTTGCCTCTGATTTCATTAGATCACTTCAAACCTATGGTAGTTATCCAGAGCTTCCCTTGGGTGTCATTTATTGTTTTTATTACTGCACAGCTAATTAAGGCTTCCAAAAGTGAATTATCTGGACTGTAAGAAACAAACCCCTGCTTTTAACTTCTCTCTATTACAGTATTCACTACTGTTTTCCTTTGGGAAACATTTCCTTTTGCTTAAGACATTTTCTCCCCAACTTACTATGGTTCATTATGACATTTTGAAACCATCTATAGGGAACCAAAGATTGCTTGTGGTTAATGGTTATTTGCTTTGCTATATGCTTCTTTATTGCTGGACCTATAATAAACACATTTTGCATTTATAGTTCACTCTAGAATATGTTGGTTTTGTCCTCCTTTCTGTAACCTCCTATTTCACATGCTTCCTGAACAGAAAAATTTCATCTTCCCTGGCCTGCTGCAGACCCTTTAAATACTCTCCCAGGCCTGGCCCTTCCCCTTCACCCTTTCACCTAATCAGGAAACAACCTGGAGCCTTGTCTGGACAGGGCTTAATGACCTTATGGGCTCTGCCTGGCTGCCAAACTCAACTACTTAACCCAGAATCTGAAGTCCCACCCTACCTGTTTTGGGCATGTTCTGGCCAGGCCGAAGCGGCTCACCACATATGGCTTGCCTCTAGGGTTGCCAACCACCAGGTATTAGCTGGAGATCTCCTGCTATTACAACTGATCTCCAGTCGATAGAGATCAGTTCACCTGGAGAAAATGGCCGCTTTGGCAATTGGACTCTATGGCATTGAAACCCCTCCCCTCCCCAAACCCCACCCTCCTCAGGCTCCACCCTAAAAACCTCCTGCTGGTGGCGAAGAGGCACCTTGCAACCCTAATCTCCAGGCAACAGAGATCAGGTCACCTGGAGAAAATAGCCACTTTCAAAGGTAGATTGAAGTCCCTCCCCAAACCTCACCCTCCTCAGGCTCTGCCCCTACAATCTCCAAATATTTCTCAGCCCTGAGCTGGTAGCCCTACTTGCCTCAGATGAGATAAGTTAAATATGCAAGACCAGGGTTTAGGGTTGCCAACCTTCAGGTGGGCCCCCGAAATCTCCCAGAATTACAATTCATATCCAGACTACAGTTTCCCTGTAGAAAAATGGCTGATTTGGAGGGTGGACTCCATGTAGGGCTCCCATTTGCCCAGTTATGGTGGGTATTTGCCTGCCTAACCGGGCTGCATGCTCACTTCAGCTGGTCAGCAGGCTGAAGCAGGCCCACTGAAGGGGGGAAGTGATCTTCAGGCACAGCATGATCATGTTACTTCCAAGTTTACCCTGGAAGCATCGGCATTGTGACGGGGGCGATCTAGCATTCTCCCCCCAAAACTCTATGGTTTCCATAGAGTTTTTGGAGGACAGTGCTAGAGCATCTCGTGTGATCCCAGTGCTTCCAGGGCAAACCCGGAAGTGACATCATTGCACTGTGAGCATGAATTGCCACCCCCAGTCCCACTTCCACTGGTGGCTATGGGGGACTTGGCAACTCTAACTCCCTGGCATTACACCTTGCTGCAGTCTCTCTCCTCCCTGAACCCCACACTCCCTAGGCTTTCCCCTAATTTCCTGGAGTACATAATCCTAACTCTATGTAATTACATCCCTACTGAACTCCTTCCCCATCCAAATCTCTAGGAATTCGCCAAGCTGAAGCCTGCAATCCTAAAAAAGCATCATAGGTCAGAATGAATTAAAAGATCTTACCATATTATCAACTGAGCAAAAATATGTACCGAACATGGCATGTATGATTTGTCACCTGGGACATTGGGTAAGACAAAAAAAACTATTGGCACAATGTAATAAGATTAAATATGAGCATCATTTTGAAATAATATATGTTTTAAAAATCTTATGTGAACATGAAATGGGGGGGATGGAAGATTGGGCAATGACACAATTTTGAACTGTTTTGCTTTTTATATGTGCAAAAGCAGGTGGAGGGGGCCCAATAATGTGACATATGGCTAGGCCCAAAAGACCTAGTTAAGCCACTAGAGCCTACACCTTCTAAAACAAAATATACTTGCATGGGCTAGATATTAAAGAAAGCTTATTTCTTCTGACTTTTAGGTTAGGGTTGCTAGCTCTGAGTTGGGAAATACCTGGAGATTTTGGGGGTGGAGCCTGAGGAAGGTGGAGTTTAGGGAAAGGAGGGACATCAATGGGGTATAATGTCATAGAGTCCACATTCCAAAGCAGCGATTTTCTCCAGGTGAACAGATCTCTGCTGCCTGGAGGGGCATCTGGTTGGCCACTGTGTGAGCAGACTGCTGGACTTGATGGGCCTTGGTCTGATCCAGCAGGGCTTTTCTTATGTTCTTATGAGATCATTTGTAATCCCAGGAGATCTCCAGCCACCACCTGGAAGCTGGCAACCCTATTTTAGGTGCAAATGTAGTAGAGATGTCCAGTTCTGATGCACACTTGCCTGAGCACAAGCTTTCATACCTGCTTGTGGGACTAAGTCTAGAGAAATCTGAGTCAAATTAAGTCCTGCTCACTATTACTTCTTTCTGACAAGTAAGGTTACCATAACAAAACCAATGGATGGAAGGAAGGGGGTGGGGGGAGAGAGAGATTTAGGTAGCAGCCATGTTCCTGGGCTGAATGCTTGTTTAGTAGAGGACTTTCTCGGGGCAGAGTGGTCAGAACACTATTTGATCCCCAAATAAATGTATCCTATTCCTAGCACAGCTTCACAATCAGCAGAACTGATAGTTACGCCTTTGCCGAAAGGTTTGGCTCACGTTGCAGAATCTTGGATTGCAATGCCAGGAGGATCAAACATACCAACTGCAAACCTGCTAACTCTATATGATATACAGTATCTTTTCCCTAATATGCTAATCCAGTTTGGGCATGCTATGTAAACATTTCAATCACACAATCAGAGGAAATTGCTACGGTTACCATACTTTTCCTTGCAAGTAAACAACTAGTTCCGGTTCTAAGAAGTCTTACAAGGGGAGAAAGCCACCCTTCTGTTGATGCAAAGCATCGTTTGCATAAGTGTTTGATACAGCCTGTTTGAAGAAACACTCCCATTTTTTACATTCTTGCTGGGAGGTGTCTAACATTACAGGACAACTCAGCAAACTTTAATTTGGCCAACCTGTTCGTTTGGGCAGGAAAAAACTTGCACAAAAATAATGGGTGCAAAACTGCCATTAATTATAAAGCCTATCTCCCTCCCATCTTTATTAGATTATTGAATACCTGTACAACCTCTTATCTAAGCAGCAGCAGAAAGCATTCAGCTACAAGTAGTATTTCAAAATTAAACTCAGCTTTACCAGCCCTGAATTGTTTACTCTGCTTTAAGGATTGGGCAAATCCATGGAGACAAGATCTATCAGCAGTTATGAGTTGTCTTTAAAGGATGCCTGCTGCCCAGAATAAACAGCCTGGCCTGCTCCTGTACCTTTAACAGAAGTCATATACCGGTATGTGGAAATGTGCATGCAAATTTTCATGGCATATCTAAACCAGCATCTTCAGAATCACTGTAGTGGGTTCCAAAACTGGCAACCAGCAAAAAAGGGAACTCCCATAATCAGATGTGCAGTACATTTTAGTCCCAGTTGCTGCAGTTCAACAAAAGGGAAGGTAATCATCTTCATATGTAGTCTGTAAGCCCCACTGGTATGTGCCTTGCCTGTCAAAACAGAATGTTGGACCAGATAAACCTTGTTTGATTGAGCAAGGCAACTGCTATGGATGAATATTCTTATGAGGCAACATAAAGAATAGGTATTAGACTTCACTGTGGGTGAGAAGAGCTGTGTCTAAGCAAAAGGCGAATGATGGAGTTTTCTTTCCCTTAAAAGATTCCTGCTGCCACCAGCTGGGTTTGCTTTTTCTCCCTATCCAGTATGCTTCCATCATAAAGTTGCCAGCTCTGGCTTGTGAAATTCCAGATTTGGAGGTGGAGTCTGAGGTTGGTGAAATGTGGGGAGGAGGGAGCTCAGTGGGGATGTGATTCCATAGAAATCACCCTAATCTTCTCCAGGGGAACTGTTCTCTGTATTCTGGAGATTGGTTGTAATTCTGGGAGAATGCCAGGCCACACCTGGAGGATGGCAACCCTGTCAGGTTGTGTGACTTATGACTTTTGAGAGAGAAAACATCTCCATCAGCAAGCAAAGAGAGTGGCCGCAACAGGAAAGGAAAACAACGTGAGTCAGCTCAGCCGGGAAGCCTCCCTGGATCCCATGGGATATTCCTTTGGTTGCACTGATGAATATCGGTCAAATGTTTTGTAGAGCCCTCCCACCTGGAGTTGCCAATCCCCAAGTGGCAGCTGGAGATCTCCTACTATTACAACTGATCTCCAGCCAATAGAGATCAGTTCATCTGGAGAAAATGGCCGCTTTGGCAATTGGACTCTATGGCATTGAAGTTGCTCCCCTTCCCAAACCCCACCCTCCTCAGGCTCTGCTCCCAAAACCTCCCGCCGGTGGTGAAGAGGGACATGGCAACCTACCCCCACCCCCAGTCATAGTTTGCTGATACTCAGAAGTCAGCAACGAACATGGGTGAAATGTGTTCCCTGAACTCCATAATTTACCAGTTCTCTGTGCCTGTCCCTTTCTGCCCACTTTCTCTGTTGTTTGTCCGGAGCAGGTGGGCGTGGGAGGCTGGCTGATTAACTCCCAAAAATCCAAATATGCTTCTCATTCTCATAGTTACAAGGGCTGATGCAGGAAGCCTCCACTGAACGTAAAGAAAATGAAGGTGAAATATATCTTCTAAGGGGGTATATGGACCCTCCTGGCTTGCCACACTAAGGAGTGCTGGAATTCAGCCTCTTAGTGTTGTGCCCATACATAAGGGCTAATATAGTACGCGCACACATTCACCATGGATGTTTGGGGAAGTTAACATCAGAAGACTATAAGCTACAACACATATCCTATCTGGTAGGGCCCCTCGCATATTAAGCATAGCTGTCCTTGGGTTAGCGAATGGATTCTCTTATCTGTAGTTAGGAATGTAGTTTCTGTTTTCCACTTACAAATGCAAGCGCTTTCTAAGTACGCCTTTCGGCTACATTATAGGCTATGCTAATTAATGTATTCAGGTATCTAATGTATTGGCTCTTTTGTCTTTTTTTATATGAACTGTTTCCTTGTAAGGCAATGTACCTGCCCTGATTCTGATGCATAAAGGATCCTTCCCCTCCTTAGTTCTCTCATGGTGACTTTCCACTCCTATATTAGCAGTTAGCCCACCCCGCTCTTATATTTAGCTAAATAAAGAACTGACTGCTTTAATTCTAACCTCCTCCTCATTGTCTGTTTATTGGACTCTATGGACGAGCAGACACTTCATTAGCAAGATATGGTTGCCATATCTCTCTTCGCAACCAGTGAGCGGATTTGGGGGCATAGCCTAAGGAGGGCAGGGTTTGGGGAGGGGAGGGACTTCAATGCCATAGAGTCCAATTGACAAAGCAGCCATTTTCTCCAGGTGAACTGATCTCTATTGGCTGGAGATCAGTTGTAATAGCAGGAGATCTCCAGCTAGTACCTGGTGGTTGACAATCCTATAGCAAGAATAGTTTCACTTTCCAATTTGGCTCTTGAAGGCAGCAATTTAGTTCAAGGTTTGTTCCTGATAGACCTCTCCAGTTACAATCAAGTTTCCTATTGGTTTGGGTAAATCTTCTGTGTGGCCTCCTTTTCGTGTACTTAACAGTTAGGGTTGCCAGGTCCCTCTTTGCCACCGGCGGGAGATTTTTGGGGAGGAGCCTGAGGAGGGCGGGGTTTGGGGAGGGGAGGGACTTCAATGCCATAGAGTTCAATTGCCAAAGCGGCCATTTTTCTCAAGGTGTTCTGATCTCTATCGGCTGGAGATCAGTTGAATTAGCTGGAGATCTCCTGCTATTACCTTGCAGTTGGCAACCCTATTAACAGTACAAGCTACAGATTCTAGAATTCAATGGGGCATATCTCAGGAAACACAGAAACAAAACCAATTAGGCAAATGTAAAAAAAAAAGGAGTTTGAAAAGCAGAAAATTACACAATACATTCCATTCTCCTTATCTATTAGAATCCCAAAATAAATTGTACTGCACATTGATCTTTGTTGCACATTGATCTTTGTTTCCTTTACATGGAAGAGGAGGACTCCATGTTGTTACGTATTAGTACTGCTCTGATCCAGTGATTTTCTTTATTCTTGTTCTCCATGGCACAAACAAAATCCTCCTGTCCTACTTCCCTCATAAGCTGCATTGTTCACTTAACTGTAATGGAGAAATCATTTATATCATCAAATAGCTTGCTACAGATCTGATGCTGTACAACTGGTTTTTTTTAAGTGTGTGATGGAGATTTTTGTGAGGTGTCTTTAAAATATTGTGGAAGCCAGATGTTTTCTTCTGTTTCAGCTGTGGTTTAGCTACTGGAATATTAGAAAGCCATTTGAATTTGCCTCTTCCACAAAGAACCAATAAAAGTTTCTATTTATGGAAACAATTCCTTGAATTAGACCTTCCAAGTGCTAAGTAGCATTTGACACCTGCTACTCTTGTTGGATATTTTGTGACCCTGGAATGAAAGTGATTAATGGAGTGTCAAATGCATCAATAGCACTGCTCTTGACCCTGATTTGAGAATATATTTTCTGTCACCTCTTTGACCTCTGCTTGACATATTTGTTACAGTTCAATATCCTGCTTAAAATAGGCATGCTGTCAATTTCTCTTAATGCATGTGGACATTTCAGTACAAGAGCCTAAATACTGCAGCTGATTGTATTCATTTTCAACACTGATTTTTCATAGCAGTATATATTGTATTGCATTGCTATAGTTCTGCAAACGTTTTAGAGAAGTTTTGGGCCAGTGTTTTGCTAGATCCATTGTCACTTGGTATATCTTTGCTCAACTGAGGGCCAAACAATTGATTGATTGGTTGGTTGGTTTTTAGGCAACTCTTTCTTGACAAATCAGGTTCAGAGTGGCTTACAACATTGTACAAGGCATATTCCCAGCCAGTATGTGTGTGTGTATATATACATATATATATATGTATGTATATGTGTGTGTGTGTGTGTATAGTATCTAAGGTTCAATTATTTAGCAGAAGATAGATATATATAGGGTTGCAGCCACATTGCCTTCTAAGCCCGGTGCAGGCATTCCACTCAGGAATGCACTGTAAGGGTTTGTGCCTCTGTGGATTGGTTGGATCCTGTGGAACATTGCTGCTAACATGAGGGGAGCAATTTTCACTGATTTCCCCCCTCCTGCAGACCTCTGCTTCCTTTCTCATACTTTCCCCCTATCTCCCAGGAGCAGTATTTGGGGGATCATCTGTGACTGCAGCAGCAGGGAGGAGGCAAAGAAGTCCCAGTACACTGATAGAATTCCCTTGCATCAGCAAAGATTTACTGCAAGATCCAAATTGTATCCAGCTTTATTTGTTTGGTTTTATTTATTTTTAGAATGTGTACCCCACCTTTTCACTCTTACAAGAGCCACCAAGTTTAAAAGTATTACTTATTCCCTGATCTCTGACAATGAATCTTCTCTTCAGTTCACACCAGGATTGGAGGAATACATGGCTTCGTTTAAGAAATGGGCTATCTCTCCCCATGCTGACCTTTTGGCAGACACTATATTAGCATTAAACACAGTTAATTTTCCCTTTTTGATTCTAGTTTTCCCCTCATTATTTCAGTCCCCCTGAAAGGTTTTATCTCTCCCTGCTGTTGGTTGCTCAAAAGGGAAGGAAACTAAAGCATGTTCACATATTGGGTTAGAATATAAAACTGATTTATAGGAAGGTGAACTTGCTAGATTTTCCACATCAAGTTGACATTCAGAGTAGCCACAATTAGAAAATTGCTCTTTAGAATTGCATCATGCTGGAAAAACTTTAGGAACAGTTGTTTTCCTCAATGTATTTGGAAACTAGCTTGAGTGGTGGTATGCCTGAAATGCCATGGTAGTATCCATTCCTAAAAATACTATATAGCCCAATAAATTTAACATTGCAGACTGTAATATAAAAAGGAGCCTGCAAAAGAATTTCCTATGGGAACAAGAACCGTGATGCTCAACTGACTTGACAAAGCTTGTATATGGGCAGCCCAATCCTAAGGGAAGGGGCCCAAAGAGGATAGCAGCCAGCGTGACCCCAGCACCGGCATTAGTGCCACTTGCACAGGCTAAACTGGCACTAATGCCACCTCAGGGTCACTTACGCCGGTTCTGCGGAGCCACACAGCACGGGTGCAAGGGCTCTCTGGCAGCATTTTCCCGGTGCAAGTTAATGTTAAGGAAGCCTGAAGAAGCTAATTCTGCTAACTTTACTGTGCTTGCAGTAAAGAAGCAAGAATTCATTGTTGGTATATTGTGAATACACAGGTACGATGATCTTAAAAATAAAAATAATTGCAAAATACTACAAGTAATTTTGTCCAGTGGCAAAAGAGATAATAATATCATATGTTCACAGATATACATTCTTCGTAAAATTAAATTAAATCATATGGTTATGAGAATCCTCTTTAGATGTAAACACAACCACACAGGAATAGTGGACTAAACCCTGAAGACTTTTTATACAGCCTGTCCTCAGGCAAAACTCCTAACAGACTTAATTAAAAATTGTTCAAATTCCATTGAAAGTTCAAGCAAATAAATTAGATCCTGGCTATATACAGTGAGGCAATATTTAGGTCTGATTTTAGACTGGAAAACAGATGCATATTGAATAACAAGAACAAAACTGTCATTATATGATTAAGGTCTTATAAAAACACACAGACACATACACACATGAAAAAGAAAGATCTTGTGTATATATGTAAATACTTGTATCTATAGAATTTAAATACTTGTATATATAAAAATACTTAAGCCTCCACAAATGTATAGAAAATCTTCTTTTGTGCTCATTTTTCTAACATTGATATTAGTTGATATTTGGCCAGTATAACATGCAGGTGTCACATTCAGACTCTGGACATTTTAGATGTCCAAGATGTCATTGTGCCCTGTAATAGAAAGTTCATGGTTCAGTGCCTATCAGTGGAGCAGCAATATGAGGCCAACCACAGACAAAGTGGGGCTTTCTGCTTACTTGGAAAAAGATGGCCATTTCTGTTCTTCATCAGTTCCTCCTCATAAACCTATAAATGTATCTGTGTTCTTTTTAAACTTCCTTTTCTAACTGCATTTTTCTTATGCACTTAACGGATCTTCCCAGTGTCATTCTTGTAGCTTGGAGACCATGCCCTCTAGTTACAACATGTTGGTACAGGAGAACTTGAGTCTTCACCTGGAACTGGCAAACCTACAGACACTCTGTATTCTGCCTGGGTCCAACTCAGCTGAGAAGCCTCTCTCTCGACAGGAATGTTTATATTGAACTTTATGATGGTTGGATTAGATTAGGTTTTGACTCCTGCGAGTTACTTGAAAACTAATTTTACTCAGATTCCCTCCAAATTTTACCCATATGAAATTTGCCAATGGTATGATCTCTCATATTTGGTGTGACATCAGAACTGAACAAAGGGAGGCTGGTTTAAGGCATAATATCTGTTAAAATTTCTAGGGACATTAAAATATTTTAAAATCAAAGCAATATTTCTTAGGAAGCTTTGACTTATCTCTAATTAGGATAAGACCTTAATACTCGCCTTTTAAAATACATGGCAATTATTTAAACAGTCGTGCAAATCCATTGTTATTTTGGTATTTTCAACTTTTGCTGGTTTCAGTCAAACCCTTAATGCTTTTTTAAACTTTGGACTTTATTTTGATTTAAAGGGGGGGAAAACTAGCATATTTTTGTCTAGACAATGTTATCTTTACTCACAGTTCTCTCTAGAATAATAGTACCTGAATCATCAAAAGTCCTGAAATTTGCCTGTGGTATGAACACTCCTATTAGGTTCGATATCAGAAAAGAGGCAGAATTAAAATATGGATCAATAGCATCATTCAAAAAGTGTTCAAGAGGAGAAATTCTCCTTCGCTTAGAATTTGGTCAAAGTGGTTCATTTAACCAGGTTTAATTGTCAGGGTGAAATGAGAAATGACTCCAGTTGATTCTCATAAATAAAAACAACCAGACTGGTATCTGTGGCTCTTAGAATTTTTGTCTTTTCTCTTATAGACGGCTATAAAATAATCCATTTGAAAGCAAACTGGAAGAAAGATTAACTTTAATCTTGTTCTTATATTTGATATGGCTGAGGGTTATTGTGGTATTTGGCTATGAGAACAACATTTTTTTCCTTAAATGCCACCTACAGAGACAGTTTCCATAAACTGAAATTACTTCAGTCTCATGAGGATCTGTTTTGGCAGCCTGTGTGTTCCTGATGGGACACTGAAAACATTCCTACCTAGGTGGTGGCACAAAGTTATAGAGATGTTCTTGAATGACACTAGCCATGCAGGGGGTAAGCCTCATTATTAAAGAGGAAATATTAATCCATTAGTGAACTGTATAGCCTTTTAAAACAAATGTTAGAAAAAGTCTTCACAGAATAGCTGTAGGGCAGTGATTTATGTACATGGTAATTATCCAAAAGCCATTTTTTGCAGGATTATTTATTTATTTATTCACATTCTTCATAGTCTGCCTTTCTCACAGGGACTCAAGGTGCTTTACATATAGTGAGTCAGTACAATCAACAGCATTCAATAACCAATGCATTAGGATTTTAGAAGTCTGGAACCACCTGAAGGAACTGAAGCCTAGCATAAGTATTCACATGACACATTAAGCAATTCAAATATTACATAATAGGATCCTACTTACAATAAACTATACATTGCAGTATAAACCGCAGTCCCTAATCATTTATCCAAGTAAGTCTGTGAACCATTTTGGGCAGTTGCAACCCTAGTTACCTATGCAGAAAAGCCCTTTTGAATAGTTCAATTTTGCCTAGTTTGCGGAAAGCCGGGAGAGTAGGAGCTTTCCTGACCTCCTTGGGCAGGCCATTCTACAAGGCAGAAGACACAACAGAGAGTGCATGTACGGACAGTTGTTGATTTTGCCCATTTGCAGGTTGGCACCTGGAGTAGGCCCTGCTCAGATGAGAGAAGTTGGCATGCTGAAGCACAGGAAGAGAGCCAAGGCCATAAAGGGCTTTGTATGTGATAGCCAATACCTTAAACTGAGCCCGGTAACAAATGGGCAGCCAATGGAGTATCTGCAGCATGGGAGTAATATGAATGCTCCATGTAGCTCCTGCTAATAGCCAAGCCGTGGCATTCTGGACCAGCTGGAGTTTCCAAGTTGATTTTGAGGGGTGACCAATGTACAATGCCTTATGGTAGTCTAGTCTCAATGTTACTGTGGTGTGGATCCAGGTGGCCAGATCAGCCATATCAAGAAAAGGCGCCATCTTACAAGCTAGGCCGAGCTGGTAGAAAGCCTTTTTCGCAGCTGCATTAACTTGCTTCTCCATTTATAAAGCTGGATCCAGTATAAGCCCAAGGCTTTTAACTGAGTTAGCAAGGGTCAATTGATCTCCATCAAAAGTGGGGAGAACAATGACCTTCAAGACCTCCTCTTTGCCAACCAGCATTACCTCTGTCTTTTCAGGGTCTAGTTTCAATTTGTACACTTTTAGCCAGTTAACCACTGCAATTCAGGACCTCTACCACATCACCAGAAGTTTTGGATAAGGATATATAAAGCTGGGTACTGTCAGCACATTGATGAAAAACAGTAAAGGTAGTCCCCTGTGCAAGCACCGGGTCATTCCTGACCCATGGGGTGGTGTCACATCCCGACGTTTACTAGGCAGACTATGTTTATGGGGTGGTTTGCCATTCCCTTCCCAGTCATCTACACTTTACCCCCAGCAAGCTGGGTACTCATTTACTGACCTCAGAAGGATGGAAGGCTGAGTCAACCTTGAGCCGGCTACCTGAAACCAACTTTTGTCAGAATCAAACTCAGGTCGTGAACAGAGCTTTTGACTGCAGTACTGCAGCTTACCACTCTGTGCCACCAAAACTATGAATAATTTGTCCTAAGGACTTTACATAGAGATTGAAATGCACGGAGGATACAATAGCGCCCTGTGGAACCCATGAGATAGATCCCATACCTATGACAACTGGCTTCCAATAGCAGCCTTTGAGTCCAATCTTTGAGGAATTATTTGAACCCATTCAACTCACGTCCCCTGATACCTGCTTCTGCAGGATTCAGGAATAGTCAATCAGTCAGTGTTTATTACAGCCCACAAGTCATACAGAAGCAGGAAAAAACCATTATTGAGTTAATTTCCTACATAAATCTCTGCATTCATAATTCATCACAGTACATACAGCAGTTTAAGCATTATTGTCTGAGTAAAATATACACAGTGATATCTTAGCCCATATTTTTATTGCAGAGAACAGAAATTTAGCTACAGATAAGTAGTTCTTTGGTTGACCCCCCACCAATACAATTTTGAGGGTCTTCTGCTCACCTCAAGAATAGCAGAACACCCACCAATGCTGTCAGTGACAGCTGTGGCTGCTAGCAAAGACCAGTGGGATGTCTGGAGAGAAATGCAGCATCCTGTTGAAAGACCAAACCATAATCAGAAGTGGATGTAATTGCAGGTACCAACTGTAATCATGCCTGGAAAACCACAAGTTTAAGTTGACAGGTAGAAAACTGAGAGGGGCTCTTTGTAGCAGCTTGTTCAGTTAGGTAAGAAAAGTGGATCCAACATCTGCACTATATCTGTTTATTTTTAAAATGTATATGTCACCTCTCCAGAAAACCAAAATTACAACATTTATTTATTTATGCTTCCAATTTAGCTGGTGAAAATTCTCTGAGGACATATGCACTACTAGAAAACTGGGAGAAGCTCCCTATAATTTGTCCTAAGGATTCAGAAGGAGATCTGTTATCCTTCTGTGAAGCACAAAGTCCAAAGTACTATCTATACTATATGTAGCTCTGTTGTATGGGTGATCCATTACCAGAGCTAAGGCACACGGATACCTGGAAAACAATTTGGGTTTTTTCACAAACCGTAAGACACTGCGCCCTCTTCGTTGATGTCACTGAGGTCAAGTCTTCCTGCTGTGGCAAAACTTGGATTAGCAGTAGAGCAATGTGATGATAAAACAAAAGGTGTTGTCAATCTACTTCTAAACTAATACTCTTTAGAGTTACAAGTGAATGCTGAAATGGCCCAGACTTCCACCAGGAAGAGATAGAGCAGCCTGACTGAAGCTCTGCAATGGGCAGAGTTTTCACCTCTTGGCTCATCTGACTTATTTCCTCATTACAACACATACAATAAATTTTTCCCTTGTTCCTCCCTCAGCTAATTACCGGTCAATTTAGTTGGTTGCCTAGGTTACCCACAGGTCTCCACCTGCTGCACTGTCCTCTTATCTAGGCAGCGTTTGTTATTTAAGGCTTATCATTGAGTTGTAAAAAGTAGTCTTGCTCTCCCACACTCTACAGCAGATTGCCTGTGTGCCACGGACCACCTGGGAAGCTTTGAAGAAATATTACAGAGCAGTCTACCACCCAGAGCTTTCTTCTAGGTAAAAAGACACCAACAGCAGAAAGGATATTTCCACATTTCCAGTTGCCTTAACTATAGTGATAGCACAGAACATCTTTTAAATTCCTCAGAACTGGACACAGCACAAATTCTGAAAAGCATTTTTGCTAAAAGTAGCATTCACCATATAATTTCTAATTCCATTAAACAGAATATAACTAATTTTCCAGAATTATTGGTGAATTTAGGGGGACCTATACAGTTCCCCTGCGTGCAGGCTTTCCATGTGGTGTGACACAACAGCCAAACTTGGCTCCATGCATATGTCATTGTAGTTGGTGTTCCTCTTTAAGGTATTGTTTATTTCCTTTCCTCACACAGTTGGCCTAGAGTTGCTAGGTCCCTCTTCACCACTGGAGGGAGGTTTTGGGGGCGGAGCCTGAGGAGAGTGGGGTTTGGGGAGGGGAGGGACTTCAGTGCCATATAATCCAATTGCCCAAGTGGCCATTTTCTCCAGTTGTAACCCTTAGTTGGCCTCATGTGTGAAATAAGCATGCCACACCAATGCCCAGCTCCATGAGTGTCTGATATATACCATCTCCCCTTTCACTAGGGTTGCCAGCCTCCAGGTGGTGGCTGGAGATCTCCCACTATTACAACTGATCTCCAGGCAACAGAGATCCCTGGAGAAAATTGCTGCATTGGCAATTGGACTCTATGGCATTGAAGTCCCTCCCCTCTCCAAACCCTGCCCTCTTCAGGCTCCACCCCCAAAATCTCCAGGTATTTTCCAACCTGGAGCTGGCAATGCTACCTTCCATATAGGCATCAAATTCACACTTCTTTCTATTCAAAGAAAGGAGTGAGATCAAAGAAATCAGATGCCTGTGCATGATGGAGGGAATGTGGCTGTATCTGCTCCCCCAAAAGACAAAAAATAATATTGATAGCAGTAACATATGCACAAGGGCTTAGAGTCATATGCGCCCATTGCCACATGTAGAATGCCACTTGCAACATTTAGCATGGGCACATCATATCTACATATGCCCCATATGTACAGGCAAGATGTTTGTGGACATGCCGTAGGTCATGAGTGCTATTTATAGTGTGGCGGGCACGTGCAAGTCCAAGCTTCTAACCCACATCTCACCACATATAGAGGTCATGTGCTTGTTTGGGCTAGCTCTTACTGACATGGAGTAGTTTTGACACAAATAACAAAAAAATCACTTATGCTTTATACAATAAATCTGATATACAAATAACAGCACTTAGGCCAGTAATCAAACAGGTGTCTAATAGTCACTATATTTTTGTCACAACCTTTGTATATTCCTCCAGGACAGGCAGCAACAAGTATTCTATGTATTTGTGATGTCTTTAACACCATGATATTTTTACAGAGAAGTCTTCATTCCTTCAAGCAATTGGAGGGCTCCCCAGGTGCATTTCAACATTGGCCCTTCATTATGAGTTTGGGCTTAGCTCAATAGAAGTTTGTGCCTGGGTATACACCTTCAATTTCTGGTTTCATCTATTTCTTGTGGCCCCAGAGGGTAGCTTGGTAAGTTTAACCCTCAGGGACTCTTATAATAAGGCTACCTGGCTTCAGCTTTTTGAACAGAAGTTATCACTTGTAAATCTGAAGGTAGAGGACCTTTTCTGTTTTTCTGTAAATCAATTTTAAAACTTGTGGACAAATTGACCTACGCTAGAGATAAGAGTTACACTCATTTTGATGCTCAGGGGACATGTTCTCTGTTTGCCCTGGGCCTTTTATCTAAGGGTAATCTTCTTTCCTATTTGGATTCTCTGCTTAGTCTAAAGTTATGTAGAACCTTTATGCACTCAAGATTTAATTGCCATTTTTGAATGGTTTTGCTGGGCCATCTGCTAAGGAACCCTAGTCTCTTCAGCCAGTGGATTCTTTAGTATATATCCTTTTACAATGCTCTTATGTGTTCCAACTTAGGCTAAAATGGATTATGTTATGTTTTAATAAATGATCTGCATTCTCTCAAGCAATTTTAAAGCAAAAGGCTCAATTCCTCTTAGAGGACTCAGACCATCAATGTACTTATTTTGTTGCCCATTTTTTTAGAGGCTGCAGAGAAGAGTCGAAGGGAGTTGTTTTTTGATATGGGTCTTATTTAAGTTTTATGGTTTTATTGTTCAAGACCTTAGTCTAAGAACAGGGAGTTTGAGTTAGACAAGTTACCCTCATAGTATTTTAACCCTTCCATGTCAAACCACTTTCTATAATCTTGTAAAATCCCATGATAAAAGTCCCTGCAATCTATTTAAAACTGTGCTAACCAATGTAAAAACACTGAATTCTTTATGAAGCTGTAAGAGTATGAAACCCAGTATGAAACCCAAAATCTGAAATAAAAAACCACACATTAGTTATTGTTTATGTTTATTCAACCTTGGGAGGAGAAAACCATAATGCAACTGTAACAGATAGATATCACACACACACAAATCAGCCATTTTTAGAAATGCAAGAATGTATAATATCAAGAATTGCAGACAGGTTTTCCTAATGCCTAAAGAAAAAAAATGCCCTGTCCCTTTAATAATAGTGGCTTATTTACCAGGTTATATTATTTACCTCCCTGCCATAAAAAGCTCCAGCTGCCCATTTCCACACTTTAAGACTTTATTAAAGGGACAGGGCATTTTTCTCCAGGATTGTTGGCAACCCTGATTGCACAGCAAGTATAGCAGGCTGAAATTCAAATGTGCAGGTGAAATTTCCATTAAAAACTACTGTTCAAGACTAGAAAGGATAATAAGGAAACAAGAATACTTCTGAAGATTTCAAAGAATATATTCAAGGATCACTGGAGATCACAGAATCCAAAAATAAGAACTTACCCTAGGATCTTAAAATTATGACCTATAACTATTAAATCTATGCAAACAGACTTCCATTGACTGGTGGTAAGATAAATGTCTAAATTGGTAGTTTAGAATTAAAGTCTCAGTAGAAATACCATTGCGGGTTTTATGAAGACTTTTTTATTGTGAAATGTTCCTTTGGACTTACAAAAAAGGAAAATGCTTGACATTTTTTTGTTCTTTCAAAATATGGGCCCAGACTTTTGGAAACACTCCACTGTGAATCAGAGGAACAAGACTCTTTAAAAGTGCCCCCCCTTGTGCAGTCAAAAGCGCTCCAGAGCACAGTATGATGCACATGTCGGCACATCAGATACACTATTTTAGGCATTCCAAGGGCAATCTGAAAACATTTGTGGTCTCGGCCAAACTTTGCAGATCATGTTTCAGCTTGACCTGCAACTTTAACCTTTTATAACTACAGCAGGAGCTGCTTATAGCCTATTCCTGTCACCAAGCAGCATGAAGATTTGACCACATCAAAGAACCCTTTCACGAAGGTATGAAATGCACCACCCCTCCCAAGGAAGAGGAGAGGAGGAGAGAGACACAACATATTTACTGGGTTGGCTTTCAAAGTCACACACTGTTTGTAGAATAGGTTCTCCTCTGCCCACCCTCTCTGATCTGAACTTGGTGTTTGTTTGGACAAACTGTAAAGTGAGGGGGCTAGATGTCAAGAATGTTTCGCTATATCTTATGTGGCCTACCTAGTCAAAGAATCTTTGATGTAATTGGCCAAAGGAGGAAAAACTCACCTGTGTGTTTACTGGGGGAAATCTAGTTTCAGTCTGAGAGACTGGATTTCAGCTCTTTCATAGAAAAGGGGAAATAAAACCACAAATAGGTTTATATCTTGGCCTTAATCATTTATACAGATGATGGGTTCAGTTCAAGGAATCAAAGGCTATTTGAAATCAAATATACTCAAAGGATTCACATATATTTTTTTAAAGAAAAATTTTCCCACTGTGACTTACCTTGGATAGTGTATGGAAAACTGAGGTGTGCATATGTAAATTAAAGCAATTTCCACAAAGTCTATGATTCACAGCCTTAATATAAATGTAACATAAAGTTTCATATAGAGATCCTTTTATAAAGACTACAGCAAGATACAATACCTGGTTTGTTAAGAAATTTGGTGCCTCCTCTATCTTGAAATTCATTTTTTTAGAATATACCCAGTATCGTGTTGACCTTAATGTGGGTAAAATCTTGTGCCCTGTGTCGATATTTATGATATATTGAAGATAAAATTGATTCTATTTCCCAGTCTAAGCAAGTTATGTATAAAGATAATCTTGGTCAACATGCATGTTATTCAAAAATCTGTATTAAATTATTAGATTACATTCATGTATGCAAATGTATGATTTTATATACGAGCATGAGTCTTTCTATACTGAACCAAACCAATGATCCATCCAGCTCCGTGGGACCAAATGCCACTTGAAGTTCATGAGGATGGTATCATGGCAGTATCTGCCCCCTGTAATTAATCCCCAGCTCAAGCCAGAAGTATCCTGCTAATCATGCCCTACAAAATGGAGAGGAGGGTGGGTGGAGAGCTACCTTGCGTAGGAAAAGGCTTGTGTACATAATCAATAAATAAGGAGACAAGATACAACCTATATGAGTTAAATAATGGACCACAACTTTATTAACCTGCAATGTAAATGTGATTAACAGGGCAATCCTAAGGGGGGGTAGTTGCGGCAGGCCTGGGGATGGTGCAGCCAAAAAGGTAATTTCCTCAAAACCCTGTGAAACTGCTCCATTCAGTTTCATGGGGCTATGCCACCATTTCTGCAGGCACAAGTTCGTGCCAGCAAAACTGGGCATTCCCAGGCAAAAAGGCTCAGGGAGCTGACTAAAGTCTGTCCTGTCCCCAGGAATGCCCCATTTGGTGCTGGTGTAAGCCCTTGTGCCAGAGAAACTCTGCCACCAAGGCTGTGTCGGTGCCCATGCCTCACACTACCGTGCAGTTCCCCAATTCCAGCCTAAGTGTCCCTGTGGTGGCATAAGTGACCATTCGGACAGCACAAGTGGCACTTACACCACCACAGTGGTCATACCACCTCCAAACCCTTCCGCCCCCCTCTTCAGGATTGCACTGTAATTCCCTACCCACAGCACAGTTATTTAATCATAAAAAATCGTGTCATAACCCTTTATTTAGTGAGTTGGTGTTCAGTTGGTAAAGGCATGCATTCTCTAACAGTGAAGGTTGGGTTTTGGCTATCCTAGCTAGTAGCCACTGAAAGCAATTCATACTGTGGCCATCACAATATCTGGTATCAGTCACTTAAAAGTATTATATTATTCCTGTGCATGAACCAAATGACTGGGGAAAGTAGTCAATCGTATCCCTGGGCTCTAGGCAACAGGGAACTCTATGTGCTGAAAACACAAGGTAGAACAGGGATCTAAGATGGAACCCAGGAAAAGTACATCAAAGCAGACATAGTATTTAGACAAGCATCCTGTTTTCCACAGCGACCAGACCTGGAAAACCCAAAAACAGGGCTCTTTCATTGCCCCCTATAAACTGGTATTCTAAGGTTGCTACCTCTGAACATGGGAAATGCCAAGTTAGCATCACATATATGCATAAGATTTCAAAAATAAGTGGAAATCTCCTGTGATTTGGACCACTCTTGCTTGCCCAGCTGTATGCAACCTACTTCTGACAAAATCAACTAATATACACAAAAACTACAAAACCAAACTCAGCAGAAATATCAGGAAAGCAACTCTTTAGATAAAAACAGACAGCAATATAGAACAAAAACAACCAGTAAATTGAACTGGGAGTCCCAAAAGCTCTCCTAAAGAGCACAGTTTGTTATATGAACTGACATATAACAAACCTAGAGGAGGAGTGAGGCACATTTCCCTAGGGAGGGAATCCCATCATCTCAGTCTCACTGTTGAAAAGGCCCTTCCCCACAAGGCCATCTGCCAAACTTCCAACCATGTTCTTGCAGCTTAATAAATGTTGAAATACTGTGACACAATTTACTTTTCCACTCTTTTTTGTATGCTTTTTGTTTCACAAACCACAGATTAGTTTATACAACACTTTTAAGAACTATACATAATGATATGAAATTATTTACAATGTTGTCAAACCATAACAAAGTAAATCCCAAATTAAATATCCTCAATGTTTCAAAATTCATGAAATTGATGAGATAGGATTCCGGTAAAGTTCCAGTTCAAATTGTCTTTCTTCAGTCAGTTACTTTATCGGAATCCTTTGTTATGGTTTGACAACTTTATAAATAATTAAATATCATTACCGGTATGTATAGTTCTTAAAAGTGTTGGATAAACTAATCTGTGGTTTGTGAAACAAAAAGCATACAAAAATACACAAAAGAGTGGAAAAGTAAACTGTGTCACAGTATTTCAACATTTATTAAGCCATAGTAGCTGCAAGTGCTTGATTAACTACGTGGGTTGTACCTCCGTTTATTATTGGGGGGTTTTAACTTTCAACAATGGCAGCTTCTGGACCTTTAAGGAAGGTCCAGGTAGGTTCCTATGGGAATAAACAGCCCTGTATAACCTAAAGCCAGACCATTTAAGTCTTTAAAAGGGGAAATCTTTACTTTTACACTGGACCTGGAAATAAACTGTCAGCAGTGAAGTTGGCCCAGAAGTAGCATAGTATGATCCACGTACATATTTACTGAGAGAGTTATACCTGTTATACAATTAAAGCAAATATATGCAAGCCTTTTGAAATTCTGAGCTGCTCTCCTGCTTCACTGAATCCATTGTCTCCAGGGGTCAGTGACAATACTAACAAATGGGTCACTGAGGTTCTTATCCTGAAGTGCTTAGAACAATGTGTAAAGAAATTTGTTCAATCTTTTTATAAAATAAGAGCAAATAAAGAGTTCCAGAAAGTAAATTAAATGAATGAGTGTCCTGCTTTACACATTTATTTTGGAGGGAAAATATCAGTAGAACGTCATCTCAAACATAGACCCGTGGTTTCACCAGAGCAGAACTCCCTGCTCAACTAAATGAGGCTGACTTGGATAAACAGTGATGTAACTTCAAAAACATACAGCGGTATACAAGAACAATATTATATTCTGCTTTGATGATACATAAAAATAATAAGACCTTCTTTAATATAAAATGAACATAAAATTCTGGCAAAAAGAGATTACAATCAGTCCCACATTTACCAAATGGAAACCTCAAGCAGAGAAGTTCATATGAAGAAAAACGAATTGGAATATCAGAGAAGATAATAACACATTTTTCTTATAATGTTTAGATCACAAAATTATCTTTTAATAATATAGAACTGTTTAGATTCTTGAAGGATAAGGCAGATTTTAAGACGCAGGTAGGAATCCAGTGACTCAATAAAAAAAAAAGCCACAGCCTTCAGTTTGCAAGACCTGAGTAAAGCTGTTAATTATAGGATGTTTTAAAAAGGTAAAGGTCCCCTGTGCAAGCACCAGGTCATTCCTGACCCATGGGGTGACGTCATATCCTGAAGTTTCCTAGGCAGACTTTTTGTTTACGGGGTTGTTTGCCAGTGCCTTCCCCAGTCATCTTCTCTTTACCCCCAGCAAGCTGGGTACTCATTTTACCGACCTCGGAAGGATGGAAGGCTGAGTCAACCTTGAGCCGGCTACCTGAAACCAACTTCTGATGGGATGTTTGGAGGTCATTAATCCATAGCTTGCAGGGGGTAAAGTGTAGATGACTGGGGAAGGTGATGACAAACCACCCCATAAACAGAGTCTGCCTAGTAGACGTCGGGATGTGATGTCACCCCATGGGTCAGGAATGACCCAGTGCTTGCACAGGGGACTACCTTTACCTTTTTAATTCATAGGGTTGCCACAAATGGGAAGTGACTCAGTGGCACATACACACACAAGAAACTAGGACACTCTGTCCTGTTTAAAAGTCAGACTTTTTGAAAATAATATTAATAATTTTAAGACATCTAAACACTTTGGTAGCCCAATGAAAACAGTCCACAGCATCAGATTAGAGCTCTACCAAGAGAATAATGCTTCTAATTTTGAGAAGAAAAAATGGACACAATTCACAGTCAAAGATGAGCATATTTAACTTTTCAAATCCCATTGATTTCAATGGGAAAGACATTTATTTATGATATTTATATGCCTCCTCCCCAGAGACCTGCTCAAAGCAGATGCTTAACATTCCAGTTGGAATTAATAGTACCAATAGTCATCTTAATTTCACCTTGCGTGTTTCTGATGGAGAGGTTTTTCTCTTTAAAATGGGAACAAACAGAATATTTAATATGAATCCAGGGAGAAATTGTTATTGTGTTTCTATGAAGTGAATGATCTAAATTTAGTTTATAGCTTTCTTTCCCATTTCCAGTCACTGCCTCAGTATAGAATGAATAAAACCTTATGCTTAGGAAGCCTTACAATACTTGTGGAATGATACTTACTAGCCAAGTTAACGTAAACATAACCATTTTGAAATGTTAACATTTCCCTATTTTTCTAACCTTTCTTCTCTTTCTTTTCATGCAACAGAGTATTATCCTACAAAAATGCATTCATTCCATTCCTGTCACAGTTGGGGCAGTAAGTTGTTGTTTTGATCAGTGTAATATGGATTTCAGCTGAGTTTTCTCTGTTTGTCTGGAAAACACCTCAGTGTAAGCACAGTCAAAGATATACAGTTACCTCCATGTATTCAAATGATCATCTTGGGAATCTACCAAAATGTCCTCTTGAGAAAGCCTTTGCAACCATGTGAGGTTTGGAGACAAAAAAAAAAAAAGAACCGATGACAAAATTCTTGTTCATTCCTTAGCCTTCTTGCTTCCCACATTCACATGCACAAAGGAAGAGGGCATGGCTCAGTGGCAGAGCATCTGCTTAGCATGCAGAAGGTCCCAGGTTCAATCCCTAGTATCTCTAATTAAAAGGACAGGTCATAGGTGATGTGAAAGACCTTTACCTGCGACTCTAGAGAGCAACTGCTAGTCAAAGTAGACAATACAGACTGATGGACCAAGGGTCTGATTCAGTGTAAGGCAGTTTCATGTGTTCATGTGTGTGACAGTGCCTCTTGAAATAAATGTTCTTAGTCTTTAAGGCACCACTGGATTTCTGTTTTGATTTGCTATGACCTCACTGCCTCAGTGGGTTATTCTCCTAAAAGAATGTATGGAAATGGCACACATGATTTTTTTAAAAAAATCTTACTGTTGTCTAAAACATTTAGTGACTCTCAAAGCAACCCTGAACAGAGTCATGCCCATGGATGCCAACAGATTTAGGACCAAACTACTACTATTACTACGCTACTTTTTTGCCAAGTCGAGTTTTCCAGCAGCTGTGGGGAACGGCACATTTCAAGTTTCCAGGAGTCCAATTCTGCTTGGAACTGTGACATGGGGAAAGGAGGAGTTCTTACCTTCTCCTCCATGCCATAATGCCCAGTGTCCTCAGCACTGCATGTGCTTGAAACACTCTGCTAAAGATTGCACTGCCTCTGTATGTTTCCCATTAATATTTTTGTAGTCTCTTTTTATCCCGCAAATACCCAGTTGTGATGACATCCTTTCCTTCCTTATGGCACCCTTAACCCACTTTTCTCTGCCCAATGTGGGCTCAAAGTGGCTTAAATACTAAAAACAACAACAAAAAGAAAACAATCAAAACGATCAAACACCACAAATATTTAAATCCATGTTATTTAACAGCAAGACTCTCTGCCACCACCAGATTAGTCTACAGGGTAGGGAAAGGGGGGCAGAGCAGGTCTTAACAGTTCTGCCCTAAATGGAAGCAATCTCTCTCCAGGCATATAAAGAGCTGTTTTCATGACAGAGTTACTTGTGCTCACTCAGTGGGTTACATTGCCATAGAGTCCACCTTACAAAGCTAGTGCTACCATTTTCTCCAGGGGATCAAGAGATCAGTTGTAATCCCAGGAGATCTCCAGCCACCAATTGGAGGTTGGCAACCCTAGCATTGACTCTAGATGTCAGCGTGGTGTAGTGGTTAAGAGCGGTGGTTTGGAGCGGTGGACTCTAATCTGGAGAACTGGGTTTGATTCCCCACTCCTCCACATGAGCGGTGGACACTAATCTGGTGAACCGGGTTGGTTTCCCCACTCCTACACATAAGGCCAGCTGGGTGACCTTGGGCTAGCTGGGTGACCTTGGGCTAGACCTTGGGCTAGCCCCATCTACCTCACAGGGTGTCTGTTGTGAGGAGGGGAAGGGAAGGTGATTGTAAGACGGTTTGATTCTCCCTTAAGTGATAGAGAAAGTCGGCATATAAAAACCAACTCTTCTTCATTCTAGATGTCTGGGCTTTCCACAGACACAGAGAAAGCCTGCAATCATTTGGACCATCCGTATGAGCTTCTTATTGCAATTGCCACTCTTCCTTCTCAAATTCTTATGAGGAGCCCTAGAATTTGTGACAATAGTTGTCAGTTGCTTCTCTCCTGTCCACTGGATCTTGGCAGCTTGCGTTGTTTGGGAGGGCCCTTAAAGCTGCCTGGTTGGCATCTCTATCAGTATTGCTTCATTGGCTTCTATTTCCCTGGCTTTTGTTGTGTGCTGCCTCTGCTGATGAGTGAGCACAGGACCACAACTTCACAGTGCTGGCAACAGCCCCAGTCTAGTACCTCTGCCCAGCATCACAGCATGATAGGACTGCCTTGTCAGTCATGTATCTGGGGATCCTTCATCACTCTTATTTACATACACACTTGATTGAAATACTTATTTTGTAATATGGAACATATGTAGACAGACTCAGAAGAAACATTCCTAAATAAGTAACCTGAGAAAGACAGAATATAGTCATTTTCTATCAAAGTACAGAACGTACTGAGTCAACTACCAAAACGACCATATTATCCTCACTCCATTGTGCATTATTTTCCATCCTAGTTTGTAGCTTACAAGAGGATGTGGTGATACTTTTTAAATGACATCAGTGAGAAATGGAAAGTACTTGAGATGGTTCAGGCTTTCATTTATAAGAGCTTCATGTGCTACATTAATCAATTTCTTTAAATTGGGTTGCATCTTACCACTTTGTTCCATCAGGGATGAACCATTCCTCTGGCACAAAGGAACTTCTGCGGATGCAAGACACTCCTGCCCCGAAGTGCATCAATGCAAGAGCATTATGCATTAGCAGAAGGGAGGTCACACTAAAAGGTAGGATATTTTGCTAGTAACAATTTTGTGCCATGTAACAAATACACGTAAACTTGGATTAAAGGTAGGCATGTGTGTTCGGCAAAGCCGAACCAGAAAAAAAGCTTTACAATACCTTATCAGTATTTTTTCAGTTCCTCCCACCCCCCTACTCCCCATAAATGGCACCTTTAAACAGTAGCCACCAAATCCTGATCCCGAAAAGGTTGAAAAAAATAGACGTTTTTCGGGATTGTTTCAGGATCGCTGGCTACAACCCCTTTTAAAGAGACGAAAAACTGCTTTGGCACATGGGCAGACCAATACACCTACTTCCTCCTCTTTCGGTGGGCCAGCACAGTTGCTTTTGGTGGTGGGGAGTAGATGGGAGCCGAAGCGGGCCTGGTGGCATCATCATGGGGGGGTGGACCTGTGGCGGGCCAGGCTGCATTGCCATTGGGGGGGGGGAAGCTGTGACTCCCCACTTGTCAATATATCTAATTCTCTAATTTCCAATATATATTGTGAACAGATAAAACAGATTTTTCTACAAACCCAAAAAAGCCCCAGGTTTGCAGAAAAATCTGAAACCTAAAAAAATAATAATACATTGGGGTATCAACACACACATACACACATATACAGAAATAATGCCCTCGGTGGCCATTGTAGGCAACCATAACAGTATTCAGCTTTGGTTTCTATTAGTAAAAGGCAGGAGGAGGGGACAAGGTCCTTTCCAGGGTTGTTTTGGCCTTTGAGGGACAACTTATGAGGCTCGGCTCAGCAGCAACCACCAGGCGACTTGCTTCTGGGTGGCTTGCATGACTCACTCAGGCCTGGCTGCTTGCTACCATTCAACAGTTGCCATCCCACAAAAGCTAGTGTGGTGTATATGTTAGACTTTCAGACTAGGATCTGGGAGATGCAGGCATGAATCCCCATTCTGTATTGGAAGTTCACAGAGTGACCTTGGGCCATAGGGTTGCCAGGTCCCACTTCACCACCGTTGGGAGGTTTTTGGGGCGGAGCCTGGGGAGGGTGGGGTTTGGGGAGGGGAGAGACTTCAATGCCATAGAGTCCAATTGCCAAAGTGGCCATTTTTCAGGGGAACTGATCTCTATCAGCTGGAGATCAGTTGTAATAGCAGGAGATCTCCAGCTAGTACCCAAAGGTTGGCAACTCTATTGGGCCAGTTGCACATTCTCAGCCTAACGTACTTCACAGGGTTGTTGCGATGATAAAACGCAGGGGAGGAGAATACTATAAGCTGCTTTGAGTCCCCATTGTGGAGAAAGGCAGGGTATAAATTAAGTAAATAAATCATCAATATAGTTGAAGATAGGTGGCAGATAAAGATATATGGATGTATGGGTGGGTGGGAAGGAGAAAAGGAAGCATGGTAAGATGAGGATATGGGGGTTGCCAGCAAAAGAGGAAATAGTTTAGTGAAGGGGATACAGGAGTAAGTCAGGTGCCCAAGACAAGTCCTTGTGGGTTCCCCACTGTGCAGCTGGGCATGGCTCAGCAGCTGGAACCATACAGAGTTTTCCAAGGGAGAGGCCAATAGGGGGATGGAAGGAGGGAACACTGAAGACAGGGAGTCAAATAAAGATATGTTGGCTGATGGATGGGAAAGAGAGAAGGAAGGAGAAAGAGGATATGGGGGCTGTGAGGTGGGGAGTTTTATTGTCATCTCTTTGAACCCTCACAATTTTTTCTGTTTACCAGTAATAGCTGAGAGCGGCTTTTAATGTTCTTTAAACCCCACAGTCTGTCACCTTTGTCTGTGTGAGGAGAAAGCTTCCCTTTCCTTCCTCCAGGTGAAACAGAGAGGCTTAGAGGCTGAAGCTGATGTTAAAAGTAGAAATATAAATAGAAGTTTGTTATTTTCAGAAAGGTTGTTAAATTAATGGTTTTTCTTCAAGAGAGATGCAAAACTTAGATGGAGAACCACGGTGGGCCAGATGATATTCACCTTGACATGCCAATGGTCTGACTTGGTCTAAGCAAGTTTCATGCTCTCAAGACAGGAAGGTTTAACTCCCTTGCCCACACATACTCTTTCCTGGATGAAAATCACCCTCCTCCTCAATTGGCTATTATCCCAGGCAGAGAAAAAGACAGGCTTGCCAGACCACAAACATCCTTCTTTATCTGCATTTATCCCCAGGATTCCTTTTCCATCTTCTTGCAAACATTGCTCACTGTTGCATTCATTTATTGCATTCATTCTCTGGCGTTGTGTTCATCCAAGGAAGTAGATGCATCTGAAAAGCATCTAGAATTGTCAAAATGGGAGAGAGAGAGAGAGAGAGAGAGAGAGAGAGAGAGAGAGAGAGAGAGAGAGAGAGAGAGAGAGAGAGAGAGAGAGAGCGCTTAGGATAGACTCCTACAACAAGTCTGTAAGTCTTTTCCAATGATCCCAACAACCTGTATGTCACAGACCTGCCAGGATTCATAATACTTTTATTAACCTGGTCAAATCAGCTTGTATTCAGGGAAGAGGACAATACAAGGACATTGCTAAAGGAACTATGCAGGCTGGTTTGGGCAGATTCTGGAAAGTATGGGATATAAATCTTTTACAAATAAATGACCTTGTGCTACAACTCCTTCTGGCCAAAAAACAATTTTGATAAAAGACAGATCTAGTGAACACCCTCGGCACATATGAACCACTTCTTCTTGCCTTGGTGCTCTGTTACACCATAATATGGAACATGTATTCTACACCAAAGAAATCATTCAATGAGTCAATACAAAAAGAATATGTATTTTGCGGAAACCATTCTGCTGTCTGCCTGCATTTATAGTTTGATGCATAAGAGCTGAATTAAGAACACTGAAATACGGTATATGAATTACGAATACAGAAAGTGCTCCAGTGCTGCTCCCAGTATTTGAGGTTGGAAAGTGATGGCTTTTGAGTAGATGGCTAAGGGGAATGTATGTGTACTACAAATTACATATTATAAGAAGATATCCGTATGGACAATTACTGTGAATTACTATGTCTGTTCCAGTAATTTATGAGAGAAGTCTATTCGTCTTCAAGCAGGGAGTTTTAACCCAGCCCTTCTCTTTTCTAAATTTATCCATTTCTGCAATTCTCAACAGTATTCTTTTGCAGTTGTCAAAGGTCAAAATTCCCAGTGACAAGCAGATACAGCATTGTCCATATAAATGCAAGTCATAACAAGTCATAAAAACAAGCCTGGAGCATTTAAAAAAGCATATAACAAAATGCAGTGGTCTAAAATGGTATTCATAAAACTGTTCTTAGGCTAGATGTAGACCATAAAAACAGCTTTAAAAAGATGGAACCCCTCAGATAAAAATCTGGGGGAAAGAAATGTTTTGGCCTGGCAACAGTAATACCTCATGGGGGATGGCATTTCAAAGGCAAGGTGCCACTACTTAAAAAGCACTGCCTCTGTTTGCCACCCTCCTTAGCTCAGCAAAGAACAGGGCTCAGGAAGTGGATCATAACAGACAGGTTGGACAATACAGAAGGAGACAGTTCTTCATGTAACCATGCCCCCAAATGACTCCAGTGATATGCGTAACTACAGAAAGTGCCCAAGACCTCTAAGTGCAATCCTTGGGGGGAGAGGGGAGTGCTCAGGAAGCCAATTGGCCACTAGGCCAGTGTATCTCCAAGACATGCCAGTATAACTCAGAGATAGACTGACACAGCTCCCTGGTACCACAGTCCCAATGCTGAACTGCAGCATGGCACCACCCAAGACACACCCATCACCAAGTGCAGCCCCAACAGAGCCCAGGGAGCACCCCACCCAGGTGCCCATTAATGTATACACTCATACACCCACCCAGAAAATTACTGTGCCTCTCTCCCAAGATCCAACCGCCACCTTGGTGGCCAACCTCCAGGCAAGCCAGACCACCCCCAGAAGGAGTACCACACTCCAAGCAGCAGAGACACCTAGCACTAGGGAGATATCTGGTCCTGCAGGTGACCTCCACAGGCCCACGTCCCCCTTGTTGCTGTGGAACACAGGCAGGATGGTGCTGCTTCAGTCATCTTGTTAGTGGCTTCCTAGAGGCACCTGGTTGGCCACTGTGTGAACAGACTGCTGGGCTTGAATGGCCTTGGTCTGATCCAGCAGGGCCTTTCTTATGTTCTTATGTTGGCTCTATGCCCAAACCCCCAGGACAGTCTGGGGCCACACATGGGGAGCCCACATGGCACAGGACCCTGTGGGTGGGGGTCAGTTGCTTGCCACAAATCCCTGTGGCCACACTACCATTGTTCCTCTTCCTTCTGCAGTCAGGAACCCCTCCCTGAAAACCTGTCTACTTACCACTCCCCAGCTGCTATCTGTAACTATCCATGGCTGTGGCTGGACTAGCACAAGCCCACCCCACACCAATGCCCAACCCCCAGGGCAATGGCTTTGCCCAACAGGCCTGCCCTCCCCCATGGGTATCGAGATCTGGCAGTAGACAAGGCCTACGACTGACACAGGTGTGGGCCATGCTGTCACAGAAGTCAGAGCAGTGTGCAACAATATAGCAAACAGTAAACTTTAATGTGAACATATAGCCACAAAACTGGAAACTGTGAACATTCAACTGACGCAGCACCATACTGGGAGGAGGCTGTTCTGGGGGGTGGGGAATGGCCCAGGCAGCCTCCACAATTGCATGCATGCTGGCTAATCTTGCTCCCCCCCACCAGTGCCCTTCACTCAGCAGTGCCCCCAGGAGGCCCGACTGCCTCTGTTGATAGGGGTAATAAATAGCAGCATATGCTCTACTATTTGCTTTGGCTGTTGACAAGTCAGCATTTTGTTTTTCTTCAAAATCAGCAAGGAGAGGGTATACACCGCCCACTTTTGAAAAGAAAGGCAGTAATAAATTAGAAAACAAATACAAAATATCCTGTTAAAATTAGATTTCCAGATTGTCTTTTTAAAAGCAGGGGCAACTATTCCGTTTATAATGTGAAAGATGTGGATTATTATGGATTGCTTCAAAGTAAAGAGTCTCATGGCACAGAAGAAAGGATGGAGTTCATTAGGGAGTCTTAAGCAGCAGCCTGGGCAGGAATTTCTGCCTCTGGGCTTACCATGCAGCTAAGGTTTGGAAACAATTCAGAGAATTCCAGCAGTCCCTTGCAAACTGCAAGAAATTTGTTCATACGTAAACATTCTGTGTGCACAGTATAAGGCAGGAGCACTCTGGGTGGTCGGTGGATTTTTGTTTTGTTTTTTAAAATAAGGGCTCTGAGACACCAGGGCAGCTTTCTACTAAAGATGAAGGGGTAGACTGGCAGAGGAAGAGTCCTCTTCTCGGCCAACTACAGTTTTAAACAGTGAAAGGTTGATGAACAGGTGAAGTCAAAAGTGGGGGGGGGGATAAGAATGGAGATGTGCCAGAAAATTGAATTTCTTTATTGCCATGTTTTGAATTCCTGATGGTCATAGACAGTTACATTGTATTACAAGGTTTCGTGTCACCTTCCTTCAAAAGGTTTCCATGGGACGCAACTACAGGAATATTTTCTGATCTTTGTATTGATGCTGTAGACGATAGGCATACTGGAGAGTGGGCGCACAAATTCACAAGAACAGGCCAACAGAATGGTTGGAATTCCAAGGTTTCCAGTCTATTAGTGTTTTTCATTTAAAATGTTTCGAGTAACTTTAATATGCAACATATTGAAAGAAACAAGATTTTGCAGCAGTGTTATTTTGATCTTACTAGAGCCTTTCAACATGGGGATTTGTCTCTCTTCACCTCTGCTTAATCATCCAGTTGTTATTTTCAGGGTTCGTTTATATGTTATTCTCGTTGATTTCAAAAATATTTGCGCAGAACCAAAGATATACTTTGACTTTCAACCTTAAATCACAGCAAATAAAAAATAAATTTCACAGATAGGGAAAGATTAATTCCATGATGCAAAAATGCCCCAATGCCATAAATTTCATTTGTACGTTATTTTTACACTGTGAGATCTGAGGTCATGCTTCATTTCTTTAAAAAATGATTCTGAGATAACAGGAAGAAATCAGCCTGTAAACCATGTAGCTGTGATAAAACTTAAAGCACCTGAAAATGGTTAAAATGCATCTACTAGTTGATATGCATGTTTGAATGCTTAATTCATATTGTTGCCAGCTTTTTAATGCTCCTGCTCCTAGGCCTTTAATAATAGCAAAACATGCAGAAAATGGAAGAAGACCCTTTTTATGGCTGGCTGGAGGTAAAGTGCTAGTAGAAGTCTCTCCTACATTTCTCTGAGTCAGGGTGCCAGACAACCTCCAGGTAGTGGCTGGAGATATCCCGCTATTACAACTGATCTCCAGCCAATAGAGATCAGTTCTCCTGGAGAAAATGGCTGCTTTGGCAACTGGACTCAATGGCCTTGAAGTCCCTCCCCTCTCCAAACCCTGGTACCCTCCTCAGGCTCCGCCCCCAAAACTTCCCGCTGGTGGCGAAGAGGGACCCGGCAACCCTAGTCAAAGCACAGAAACAAGGCCAAATAAAATTGTCCTTTTGATCAGCTTACTCCTGAATAGTGTGAACTAATAATAAAAAATGTGAGAGCCTCTAATCATATGCAGAGTGCTTTTTTGCTCATTGTTGGCACAATTGGAAATGTCAAATCAATTGGGGAGAAAGTCTTCTTCTTTTTTGCTATCATAGTGGGAATTAATTCATGCTCTGTCACCCCACACCCAACACCCAAATAACCTGCTTTTGGACAGGAAATTTCTGTCTGCTCATTTTTCTAATTTCCCCCCAAATGTTTTTGCTAATATTAATAATAAAAGTGTGCTAATAACCATGGATATTAAGAATTAGTAATGTCAGTTGTGAGCACGGTTAGACCAGAAACAATCAGGTTCACCTGTGGGCATGAGCCCAGATCAAGCTCTAACTTGGTGACTCAAAGCGGCAGCACATTATTAACTGGGACCTGCAGTTCTTTTCCAAAGAAGCCAAAAGAGGAAAAAATCAGCACAAACATCACTCATGCATAAAACAGAGCCCTGTATTCCATTTGTCTCTTTTGAAAATACAGCCACCATAATGTTTCTTTTTGAAGGATACATTCTGGGGCTCAAACACCTTCCATGTGTTTCACTCTAATGAAATTCATTCTTCATATACTCCGAGATACTTTTTGCTATTGCATCCGTCTGGAATTTATTTCTATTAGGGGTCCTCAATGTGATACTCATGGGTGCTGTGGCTCCCTCTGTCACCTTTTGTGGTGGCTGCCGAAGTGTTTTTTAAAAGTAGCTTCAGTTGGCCATTGGAGACCTGATTGGTTGTGCAGATTTCAAAAAAGTCGCTTTGGCAACAGCTGCCACCATAGCACAAGGGTCTTAAACAATATGTTCATTTTAAAAGGCGTCCTTTTAAACAGAGCTTCTGCCTGAAAATTGTTTGTTCATTTGTTTGTTGGATTTGTATCCCACCTTATCCCTGTCGAGGCCGGGCTCAGGGCGGCTCGCATCATGTCATCCAAGACATTTAAATTAAAATACCATATATAAAGATAATGATAAAACTACACAGTAAATTCTAGAATATCATAAAATTGAACAATTAAAACCAGACATCCAGATAATGCTCTTGATACAGTGCTGATAGCAAAGGAGTCAGGGAAGGAAATGATGTAGGACAAGTAAAGTTGGTACAGGGACCAGCTGCGCTCAACCATAAGCCTGGTGGAACATCTCAGTCTTGGAGGCCCTGAGAAACTGAACTAAATCCCACAGGGTCGGGGTCTCATTAGACAACAGGCTGGGGCCTGAGCCAAGAAAGCTCTGGTCCTGGTTGAGGACAACTAGATACTTCATGGGCCGGGGATCACTAATAGGTTGTTGTTAGCTGAGCGTAAAGCTCTTCGAGGGGTGTATCGGGAGAGGTGATCCCATAGGTACAATGGTCCCAGACCGTTTAGGGCTTTGAAGGTCAATACCAAAACCTTAAACCTGATCCGGTATTCAACTAGGAGCCAGTGTTAGGGTTTCCAGGTCCCTCTTCGCCACTGGTGGGAGGTTTTTGGGGTGGAGCCTGAGGAGGGTGGGGTTTGGGGAGGGGAGGGACTCCAATGCCATAGAGTCCAATTGCCAAAGCAGCCATTTTCTCCAGGTGAACTGATCTCTATAGGATGGAGATCAGTTGTAATAGCAGGTGATCTCCAGCTAGTACCTGGAGGTTGGCAGCCCTGGCCAGTGTTCAAGAGTTACTATTAAAGTTATGCAACTTCACTCCCTGACATTTTGTGATAGGCTTTGCTTTCCACAGTATCCATTTTGTGGTTATAGCCAACACTGTGTGTCAGAATTCCAAAGGCTCAAAAAGGTTGGGGACCCCTGATTTACATATTTTATAAATTTAAAATATTTCTATACTGCCTTTCTCCCAAGGCACCCACAGCAAGGGTTTTTTTAATGCTATATATGCTGCTCAAATGTTTCCCAAAATGTCTTCTCTATCTCCCCCAGAAATCAGACTGTACAGACTCATTTACAAAATTCTGATCATAGTTTGAGACATAGTATATATGAACAAGGAGCATGATACTCAGAAGACATCAGCAAAGTATCATTTATTCATAGGGTCATCAGCTCCTGGTTGGGAAATATCTGGAGATTTTGGGGGCGAAGCCTGAGGAAGGTGGGGTTTGGAGATGGGAGGGACTTCAATGCCATAGAGTCCAATTGCCAAAGTGGCCATTTTCTCCAGGGGAACTGATCTGTATTGGCTGGAGATCCATTGTAATAGCAGGAGATCTCCAGCCACCACCTGGAGGTTGGCAACCTTATTTATTCACAATTTGTTCATCCATTTTCTATCTTCAGCCAGCTTGTCGAAAGTTCTCTTGCCTAATTTCTACACTGTGATAGTTCTGAATTCAGCTGCAATGCGTACAACGCTACACACACACAAATGCAATAAGTTTATATAGCCACTGTGGAATAAGTACATGTTTATCAAGTTTATTTTACTGAGGAGTTAGTTAAAATTTTTGTAAATGAGAGAGGGGAGTTATAAGACTATATACCAGGCAGTAAACTATTTCAAAATTTGACTTTGTGGAAAAAGAAAAGGAACGAGTGAGGCAATCGACTGAGTAAAGGGTGCGCTGACATGTCCTTCCATTAATCACTGCTTCAGTTTACTTCAGGTCATTGAGAGAAGGATCAGCATGATGCATTTACTTATTTGCCTTGTATTCTAACAAAAGTAGCTACAGGGATTCCCTCTGCCCCAAAGAAAGAAATGACTGAACATGAAATTTTCCTTGGAAACAAAGATCTGATTTTTGTTTGGTTTTCCATAGGGTTTTGTCTCAAGCAATGATTACAATCAAAAGCCAGCAACCAAAAGAAGCGACAGAAAGAAATAAGGGCAGTAATGTGTGTTTAAACTTCTGTGTTTGAACTGGGTTCTGGAAAGGTCTGGCACTAGGATAGGCAGCATGGAGCATGGAAATGGAGCATAAGAAAGAAATAATGATCATGCCACCACATCAAAGCCACTTGGAAAACTAGCATTCCTCTAGTACAAATGAGTGCTTGTGTCTATAGGGAATAGGTCTGCTGTGTTTTCTGATCACTGTTGTAAGCAGAAAGAGAAGAAAATAGATTACTACCACGCTTTCATATCACCAGAAAGTAGGGTTGCCAGGTCCCTCTTTGCCACCGGCGGGAGGTTTTGGGGGCGGAGCCTGAGGAGGGCAGGGTTTGAGGAGGGGAGGGACTTCAATGCCATAGAGTCCAATTGACAAAGTGGCCATTTTCTCCAGATGAACTGATCTCTATCGGCTGGAGATCAGTTGTAAGAGCAGGAGATCTCCAGCCACCACCTGGAGGTGGAGGAGGGAAGAATTTCCAGGTCAGAAGATTTGCCTTCCTGCAAAATGTGGACCTACCGATTTCTCATGTTACAAGTTAAATTATGGAGTTTAAATCCTTGTGAACTTAAATTCTGTGTAACTTTGTGTATCTTTGTGGGAAAGTAGTATATTTTTGGATGGTTTGTTCTGTAACATAGTAAATATGACTATGTGAGGCATGGTTATGTTATATACAGACAGTTAAATCTTGGAGGAAGGTCATTGATAGGTGAAATACAAGTTCTTATAAACTACTTCTATAAATCACCCACTAACTACATGTTCCATGCAAGACTATTTATGCATTCAGAACACAACATGTTCAATCATGGCTGAATCATCATCTGAGGAGGATTTTTTCTTAGTTGATAAAAAAGACAAAAATGAGTCAGTCCAAATAAACAGAATGGGGGGAGAATGAAAGAAAACCCTTGTGGAAAATGAAGCATGGTTTCTTGAGTTCACCTTGTCTCCCTAGAAGTCTTTCAGCCTCATCTATGATGACTGCTACCAGCTTTAGAGAGTGGGTACCCAGATCCACACTAGATATAATGGGACAACCACGCTTGTTTAATTATATCTGCCCTGATGTCTAATTTTTACATCAGTAAAGGCAAACATTATAGAAATTGGATCCCTGCCCCACCCCTGCTTTATCTCCTCATGCTCCATCACCCAGGTATTTTCTTCCAGCCTAAATCATTTCTGGTAATAGAACCAGTCTGAAAAAAGTGCCTGAGGCAAAACAGCCCAAGCAAGTAGAGGGGAGAATGTTCACCTCTACTTACATGTGTGGACCCTGTTAATGTGAAAATTATTTTCTTTATTTTATTAGAGGGAAAGAGAGAGAGAGAAGCCATTCTTGCCGGCCCAGTATCCATGGGGGAACAGGAGGATGTCAAGGCAACCCACCAACAGGCAAGCCAGAAACAACCAACACATCACATGGAATGAAAATGTCCACAATTTTATTGTTTACAGCTGACAAAACCTTAGTGCAGCATAGGGGCAATGGGTCTAGGCATCGGCCAACCCACCTGCCAGCCAATGTGAAAGACCACCTACCCCAGCCTGCCTGCTGGGGGGGTACCATGGGATAGTAGTATGTGGGACTCCACATGGGCATAGGTCACTGAGTGTTTTCCTCTGCCACTTGGAGTGAGGGTGCCTTGACATCCCCTGAGCTGGGCATGTCCCCTACAAGTCCCCATTCCAAAATCCCTTAAGGGGATTCCCAAAGATGGGGGGAAAGAGTCCACAGGCTGAATTGCCCCCCAAATGGATCCGGTGCCATGCTGACACTGCCAACAAGTTTAACAAAGAAACAAGGTGAACAAAACATGAAGCCATAATATTGCAAAAAAGGGTGGAAAGGGTGGGATGAAGCCATGAGGCTGGCTGACGCTGGCGGAGCAGCAGGACCCTCTATATCCTGGGTGGGCAGCCCTGAGGGAAAACTCTCTTGCTGCAGTCTGCCTGTAGGAGCCCTGCCCCACCAGCCACACCAGGCCACGATGGATTGGCCAGGCTGGGGTGGGGGAGAAGTACTGGGAAGCCCATGCAGCAGCAGAGGCTTCCCTGGTCATTTTCCAGCTGCGCCATCACCCCCAGTGGCCAGCAAAAACTGCATCAGCCTCATCCCGTTCCCCAAACGGGACCCCAGGTAAGTCTGGGGCCTGTGCTTCACTTTATAGGTGACTAGAACAGATAAAAATGTGGCTGCTCTATCATATACGTATATACATTTATTTATTTATTTATTTATTTATTTATTTAGAAAATACATATGCCGCCTCTCCAGATAAAATTAGAGCTGGCTATTAGAGATGGCTCACAACTAAAACAAAAATAACCAAGACACTGAAAATGAGTTAATAAAAACAAATCATGCCACAATAAAAATGACTCAATAAAACAAACCAAGTCAATAAAATAAGTAAATAAAAACACATGAATAAAAATATGCCAAGAGAATTAAAGCACATAAACAGAGCAATCTAAAATAATGTTGCTCAAACAGTCTACAGGGTAGGAGCTATCCTCAGGCTAGGTTTAAAAAGATGGAAGCCCTTAGTTAAATGACTGGGTAAAGGAAGTGTTTTTGCCTGAAGCCTAAAGGAAAGACAAGCCTCAAAGGGAAAGGCATGACAAAGGTGAAGTGCCACCATTAAAAAAAACAAAAACCTAGTTTCTGGTTTCCACCTCCCTCACTTCTGCAGGCAGGAGCATAGAAAGAAAAGCCTGAGAAGATCTTAATAGCATTGCCAGCTCCAGATTGGGAAATACCTAGAGATTTTGGGGGGTGGAGCCGGAGGAGGGCAGGCTTTTAGGAGGGACTTCAGTGGGGTATAATGCCACAGAGCCCACCTTCCAAAGCAGACATTTTCTCCAGGCTAACTGATCTCTGTCACCTGGAGATCAGTTGTAATAGTGGGTGATCTCCAGCTACCACCTGGAAGTTGGCAACCTAGTGGTCTGGACAATACTGGCAGAGGCAGTCACCCTCAGAGGAAACCATCCTCTTCTTTCTATGAAAAACAATTGAAGCAAATGCATGAGATGGGTAAATCAGTCACCCGACAACTCTGGAAACAAATCAGAAGGGCCTGAACCAGTGAGCCCCGGCTGAAGTCAGGCAGTGGATACAGTCGGAGGATACTGCTTCAGCCTTTGAGTGGCAAGTCTGACAGTGCTAATAAGTTGCAGCTGACAGAGTGGAGCTAGAATTAAAACAAGACCATGGACTTTGTTTTTCTGTTGCTCTTCTATGAGCCATTAAAATGCTTCACCTGAAAATAATAGAATTCAGCTAGAGCATTTGGAAAACAACACATTGCGGAAGCCCAAACAAAGGCAGCTGTTGGCCAGAGGGGGCAGGCAGCCATCTCATCATTAATAGTCACTCTCTGTGCCTGCCAATTCCTCATCTACTGGTAGTTCGCAATCCAGCACAACAGCTGTACTAGCACGGGTCTGTGTCACACTGCGATGGAGATGGATGTTTAGGCACAAACTATGAATTAGGAGCTCTAACAAGGATAAACACATCATGTGTAAATAATCCCACTAAATATGCTTCATTAAAAAAAAAAAAATCAGCCCTGATGATTTACAGATTTTTACAGGAAATCCCCTATCAGCCAAAGTATGATTACACAACCAAAGTATCTTCATCTTTTTTGGAAATGTGTAGGCCAATTGTTTGCTGGTAGGAAAAAAATACAGACGTAATGGGAATGCTAAAAAAATTCTTTCTACCAGACTTTCTGTGACCGTCGGAACTATGTCCTTATATGTCAGGATAGGAACAGTCACATCCTGTGAAATATACAGACCATTCTTTAAGCCCCCCCCCTTCCCTTCCCAACTTTCACAAGCTACAGCATGCTGTTGAATGGAAAGAATTCCACTGCAAACCTTCTGTACAGTTCTCCATTCCATCAAGAGCTACTATTGAGTAAGCACTCCATGGCCTTGATAAACCTCCTGCTGTTGTCTGTCTGAGAATACAGAGACTGAGGGGTTGTCAAGACATGGGGGTGGGGGCAAAGCCAAGTTGAGATATTACGGGAGATTTGAGAGTGAAGCCATTTTCTCCAGGTGAATTGATCTCTGAAGTCTGGAGAAAAGCTGTAATTCCATTCAAAGGCCATAGTACTTAGCTTGCTGGGTAGCCCTGCTCTAAAACATTCCTCAAAGAAACCTCTTCAGCTTCTTCTTGAAAATCTTCACAAAAGATTGACAAAATCTTCACAGCCTCTCTGGAGACCTTGTTCCATTATTGAAATGTTCTTGTGTTTTCGAATCTAGCTCGCCTCTCAAATTATGCCAGTTGGACAAGGATAGGACAACTATTAAATCCCTTATGGTGGAACAACGCCAAGTGGTAGGGCAGTTTAAGTCAATGTAAGTTGACTTACACCCATGTCATAAGTACACTGGTGTAAGAAGAAAGGAAATAGAAGGAGAGGGGAAAGGCCAGGGAAAGTAGACTGTTCGGTTTAGCAATGATCCTACTTTCAGCCCAGAGCAAAGTATTTCCTCCTCCTCTTGTATGAACAAGCTGTTGTAAGGAAATATTCACCAACTGAATTCAGTGTAGACTCCAAGATAATTGTCCCTCCTCCCTCTCCCACAATTCAGCTTATAAGATACCAACTAATTTTGCAGTCAACTAACAGCTGCATATAAACTCCAGCTGAATTCACATCACTCTGGCATCATGTTGGAAGACCTTAGAGAACACAAGCAGCGACTCGAGTGATGAGAATTATGGTAAAAGGTTACAAATAAATATGAAGCGTGGAAACAGACATGAGAAAAGCAGATTGCAAATGCTTGCCTTCACAAAACCCATAGCAGTATCTTGCTTAAGGGCTACAGAGAAAAACACCAAACAGAAACCCTTTCTGTATATTGAATCCATGTGCAAAGTTTCAGCTCAGCCAGAGAATAGACACATTGATGCTTTTCCTATGTGTGTATTTCCCTTGCTGGATTGAGGCCATTTGCCCCCCCCCCTTTTTTTTTTTTACTTGTGTGGATTCATTAATGATCTATTATCCTCTTGACTGTTCTGTATGAATAGCATGCCCCTCCCTCCTACTGCCATTTCTCAAACTGCTTTTTTTTGGGGGGGGCTCCTCACAGTTTCAGCCAAGACTTAAGACCTTCCAACTCGATACTACATCAACTGTCACCAGTCTAAAGATCCTTTTCTTTGAATACTTACATCCACATGAAAATACTGCTGGACTTCTTACAAAAAGACAAATCTCCTACCACTTGAGCATATGTACATTGTTGTAAATGTATATTGACAGTACAGTAACTGCACAAGGAACTGTAAAGTATTTGATGCACTGGATGCTAACACTTTCTTTAAGGTTTTTTTTTTTTTAATATGCTCAGCCTCATAGTCCTCTCACCTAACTGGTATAAATGCATTCACCATGGCCTTTTATGCAAGGGCTGTCTCGGCCGTTGTCACCCCCTGACTACTTCAGGGCTTTGTTTTCATTATGCATGTTTTCTCCAACCTTTAGAAGTCGCCTTACTCTCCCCTTGCATTTTTCCCACTTTTTCTGGAGGGTGTTTTCGCCTGAGTTTAAAGTCTGCCTTGATCCCAAATCAAAAGCTGGTCCTATGCATACTTGTCAATTCGGATTGTTCTCCTCCTGCCCATTCTTGCTTCTCCCTCCCACTTGTCTTCCCCCCTTATCCAACCCCTCCCATCAAAGCTATCTTTTTTGTTTGTTTGTTTGTTTGCAAGTGCAGGTCTAGCGAGAGAATGCTGGGATACTATGAGGCTGCTTATTTGGTCAGTTTCACAGTGAGTGTTGGTCAGTTTCAGACCTTGGCTGATCAAACAGGGGTTTTTTTGTTTGTGAGTGTAGGACTAGCAAGAGAATGCTGAAATAATCACAAAAGACCTATGTGGTCAGTTTCATAGCATGTTGGTCAGTTTCAGACCTTGGATGGATTTAACTGAGCCAGGCTGATTTGCCACCCTTCCCTTATATGCATCCTTTTAAAGATAGGCATGAAAGACATTTTTGGTTTTTTTTGCAAGTGCAGGACTAGTGATGTAACGCTGGAATAATCACAAATGACCTATGTGGCTGCTTATTTCTCCACTCTCCATTTAATGTCCTCTTGAACTGCCCACCCCCCAGACAGGGGGCTACCTGGCTACTCAGCTCGGTTAAAATGAAAGAATCCCACTGTGGGGCTAGTGACATATTTTAAAAACACACTACAGCCAATTACAAACCGATATTTGCAGAGGGGGGTCTCACACGTAAGTGCCTTTTCCCCACCTGCGATCTATCGTGAGATCAATCTTTCACTAGAGCGCATGTGTGATCAAAAAAGGGGGCTGGCAAGCTGCATAACAATGGCAACATCGATGGCCACTCCCCCTTTGGTTCAGATGCTCCGCATTCTCACTGGCGCATGCAGAAATTTACTCCAAGTAATCCCAAGTATTCCGGGAATTTATTCGGGGGGGGGGAGCCCCTGTGCAGTGATTTGAGAATTCTACTGCAAATACTGTGCATCAAGAGAGCAGCATATCCAACAGAAACAACTCATGCATAATGCAGTTTACTGGTCAAAGACGGTACCAATATATTTTTAAAAAATCCATGCATAAAAGACCTATGTCCCTTGCTTCTCTCATTTGTTTGTCCCCTGCTCTTTCTCTACTGTGCTCCCCCCTTACATGTACATGTATATTTGCATCTAAGAAGTGGACTCTAGACCACAGCAGCTTATGCTGGAGTAAAAAACAAAAGTATTCGTCTTTATGGTACTACAAGACTCCTGTTTTCTTTTAGGGCAATACAGCTACCTCTCTGGAATGTACATTGTTACTTGCCATGGAGACTTGCAATTTTTTGTTGGTGGTTTATATTAGTCAATAAAACACTGTGTACAACATATTTTATTTTTAAAAGTACATAAAATCATGTTTAACAACAACAGCTGGCCTGGTTTCATTGCTTGGTATGCTGCCCTATGGATTTGTAAAAATAGTGGGTGTCTTCCTAATAATGCAACCAAAATGCTTGTGGAAAATGAAAAAGATGGGGCAAGAGCTTCAAAAGCTCAGGCTCATCCGTGCCATCTGCTCTGGATTCAGTTGGTGTTTAGAGCCATGGGAAAATGCCATTTTCCCCAGTCAGAAGGATAAAGGGGGCACTGGGGAAGCACAGTGGGAAAGTGGGCAGTTCACTAAGTTGTTTATTCTAAGAGAGATTTCCAAGTGCATTCACAGCCATACCTGTGGAACAAGCTCACGCTTGTATCTTTGTACTCACTTAATGTATTGTGGGTGATATTGACATATGGTACTATAATCCTGCTTTTTCTGTGCTGGGTGTTTTTAACAGTCCCTAGGATATAGCTTTATCTATCCGACCCTAGACTTTGGCCCTCTGCTTTGCTGTATCTTTGTATAAGACAATGAGCATATCCTTTATTTTTCTCCCATCTGGTACCATGCTGCATCCCACTGCAAGCTTAAACCACAGTAAAACAATGAAAACAGAAGTCCACACACCACAAGAACACAATCATGATGCGTCTGGTATAGTATACAAAGACAATAGGTGCAGTCAGGCCGGGCAGGGCACTTCCCCATCTGTTACTGTTTAAAAGTAATGTCCCCACTTCATTCCATTTGAGTCTGAGAAGACAAATATCTCCCTCTGTTGTACTGTCTATGGTACAGGTCTTGCAAAGATTTGATAATAAAATGCAAACAGGCTATTTATTTTTTATACTTGTATGTTTGTACTCCTGAGTGGCATCTTTCTACCCAATGAATATTTAAGGGCCTTGTTGGTGTTTTTTCCATAGATCCTTTTCTTGTAAAGAAAAGGAGGGAAGTCTATGTTTCTGGGAACAACTTGATTTTTTTTTTTAAAAGAGAAAGACTTGGGAGCTTCCAGTCACAAAATGGTGACTTGAGGAGTGGAGCCAGTCACAAAATGGTGCCTTGTCTAAAAAGTACATAATTTCAAAATCTTCAGGTATTTCCCAACCTGAAGCTGGTAACCCTATCTAGAAGTTTATTTGGCACTGATAATATCTTTCAAAACTGTTCTGAAATGTAAAGTAATGTACATGTTTTAAGACACTTTGACGTCTTAGACAGGCAGCAGCCAATAATAGGCTGTTTAATTGCTTCCAGGAAAGGATTCCTAAGTGACACTTGGATGAGATGGTTTAAACATGGGAAGCATGTTGATTCCAGGCCCTTTCCAAGAAGTAGTTTCCTCTGCATTGATTATTTTGCAATCTTGCAAAGCATATATGGTTTCCAACCAACAAAGTTAAGAACAAAAGATTATTATGGGCCGTTACTACCTATGTTAGGCAACTGCTGGCTCTTATTGAACAAATCATTGCAATCCAATATGAAGGAGCTGCAAGCTGCCAGCCAACAAAACAAACATTTCTCTATGGCTCTTGTGGATCTTAGCAATGAAAACTCTGTGGCCCAACCCAGTGTCGTTTAGTTATACTTACATCCGACTGAAATCACTAGGAATAGCTTGTCACTATTAGCATCTATCAATACTACAGACTTAAATGAAGGGTCTAATGGCCCTGACCTGGATGGCCCAGGCTAGCCTGATCTCGTCAGATCTCAGAAGTAAGCAGGGTCAGCCCTGGTTAGTATTTGGATGGGAGACCACCAAGGAATACCAGGGTTGCTGTGCAGAGGAAGGCACTGGCAAACCACCTCTGTTAGTCTCTTGCCATGAAAACCCCCAAAAAAGGGGTCGCCATAAGTCGGCTGAGACTTGATTGCATTTTACACACACACACAATTAGACAATACAAATGTGAGTTGGGTTGGTGGAAATCCAACCCAACTCACATTTAACATGTGACCCAGCACTCATCTTAAAAAGGGTAGAGGATTGGCTCCTAAGTATATGTCCTAGGGTTGCCACCTCTGGGTAGGGAAATACCTGGAGATTTTGGGAGTGGAGCCTGAGTTGGGTGAGGTTTGGGGAGGGGAAGGACTTCAGTGCCATAGAGTCCACTTTCCAAAGTGGCCATTTTCTCCAGGTGAACTGATCTCTGTTGCCTGGAGATTAGTTATAATCCCAGGAGATCTCCAGCCACCACCTGGAAGTTGGCAACCCTATACATCTTGTTAAGGCGGAATAAAATAAGTAATTGTTAATATTTTGCTTGACTGGGATGCAGCAGATTATAGTTCTAAATGAATAATCAATCAAATTAGTTTAATCCCCATGATTAAAAAGTTAACAAAGCACGCGAGAATGATGCCAGAGAATGTTACCTTCTTCAGCTGGCACTGTAGCTATTTAGTGCAATTACACCCTCTAATAGTGCAATTACACCCTCTGTTACTCAGTAAAAGTCCTTATTCTGAGCCCTCTTCACTTGTAAATGAGAATTTATGTATGTTTGGGTTGCCATGGGATCCGAATCTCAATATTTGGAGGTGATGTTTACTAGGGAATTATCACTCCATTTACAAATGTGATTTGCATGCAATAAATGAGGCCATTGTGAGTCTCTGAAATTTAAACTGGATCATTCTGAGCTGATGCATTCAACTTGAGGCAGCTGTCTAAAGAAACTGCTCAGGTAGAAACAAATATTGTTTCTCAGGAAAACCCCACCATTACTGCTGATATGGGAAAATTGTTCAAAAAGAGCGCCATTCCATGGGCATATACTGCTGAATTAAGTTTGCCTTAGAATTAACACTGAGAAGTAAGAATTATTATATGTTGATTTGGGGGGTTTTCTCCCTAAATGCCTATGGCTATATTTGATTATAGGTAAGAGTTTAATGGTGCTCTTTAGGTGCTGTTTTGCTGCAGCGGTACCATACTCCCCCCCTGACCATAGCTCAGTGATAGAACACATGCTTTGAAATCAAGAGGTCACAAGTCGAACCCCTAGCATGCCCAGCTATAAAGGCAGCAGTTTTGGGAAAGAATCTGTGCCTAATAACCTAGAGTACCACTGCTCATCCGAGGATGCAATATTGTGTTAGATGAACCAATGACTGACCCAATATAAGGCAAAGTCATCATATCTGAAAGAGCCAGTGTGGTGTGGTGGTTAAGAGTGTTGGACAAATATCTGGGAGACTTGGAGGTCTGAATCTCCACTCGTGCCATGGAAGCTCAATGGGTGACCTTAGACCAGTCACACTCTCTAGGACTAGCCTACCTCACAGGGTTGTTGTGAGGATAAAATGGAGGAGAGGAGAATTCTGTAAGCCACTTTGGATCCTCATTGGGGAGAAAGGTGGGGTACAAATGAAGTAAGCAAATAAATAAATATTTAACAGCAATGGGTGGCTCCAGCATACAAATCAAACAATCAACATCAAGGTAGAGTTTTCTACAAACCTGTAAGTTTGCAGAAAAATAAGAAACGTTTAATAAATTTAGGAAGCTCCTAAAAGTTAAGAATGATGTCTGCCGTGTGCAAACACGGCAAGTAAAAAAAAAGTTTCAAAAAAGGTGCTAGACAGCCTGACCTTGAACAAAAGATGTGGGAATGGGGAAAGTGGGAACTAGGGACAGAAGATAGGGTGGAGAAAAGACTACAGGGGTTGCATGGGGGAGAGGAAAGACTCAGTAGTTGGAGGGAAAGTGACAGCTAATGGGGGGAAACGAAGCAGCGTAGGGTTGGGCACTGGCAAGGAAAAGCAGAGTAAGCATGGGGTAAAAGCAGGGCCAAGGGTGGGAAAAGCAGGATCTGGCAAGTGGTGGGGGGAGAGTGGACACAGTACAGGGAAGAGTGGATGCGGGATTTTCACTCCCTCCCCCGTAACTCTTTTCAGCCCCTCCCCCTTTGTATGTACATTTTTTAAAAAATATATGTTAAAGAATCCTGTTTTAAGCTGGATTTGGGCTCTGGAAGCTAATGATATTGTGTTTATGCATACCACCAGATGCAAAGACTCGGGGAGTCAGAGATAAATAGGCTCTCTGGAGGCACAAAGTTTGACCCATTCATAGATATCATGGTGTGTTGCATTGTTCCAGATTCTGGGCACACCTCCTATCTTTTTGCATGATGTAGCTGCAAGAACTAGGAAATGTGGCCAGTAAATATATGGGATTTAAAATAAATTCTTGGTCAAGTTCAATTGGCACACAGCCAGGAGAGGATTGCTTATTTTTGGCAATTGTATCTTCTGCCTCTAAGGCACCAAACTTACTAAAGGTATAAACATCAGAAATTGACATGCAATGGATGCAAGGTTGAAAGAGACGGGCTTGTTTACTCACCATTGCATAATTCTTTCTATTATTTCTGTTGCAAATTGTTTGATGATGTTGGCAAATCATCATACTCAAGTTCAGGGGGGTTCAAAGACTGGAAGGACCTCTCTGGCAAGGGGAATCTGCATGTACAGGTTTTCTCAAAATATTACATTGGTCAGGCCACCCCAGGAGTATTGTGTGCAGTTCTGGAGGCCTCACTTCAAAAAGGATATGGACAGAAGAGAGCAACAAGGATGATCAGGGGCCTGGAGACCAAGCCCTATGAGGAAAGGCTGAGGGAGCTGAGAATGTTTAGTCTGGAGAAGAGGAGGTTGAGAGAGGACATGATTGCTCTCTTCAAGTATTTGAAGGGCTGACACTTAGAGGAGGGCAGGGAGCTGTTCCTGTTGGCAGCAGAGGATAGGACACACAATAATGGGTTTAAATTGCGGGCAGAACACTACTGGCTGGATATTATGGGGGGGAGGGTTTACAGTAAGAGTTGTTCAACAGTGGAATCAGCTACCTAGGCAGGTGTTGAGCTCCCCCTCACTGGCAGTCTTTAAGCAGAGGCGGGACAAACACTTGTCAGGGATTCTCTAGACTGATCCTGCATTAAGCAGAGGGTTGGACTAGATGGACTGTATGGCCCCTTCCATCTCTATGATTCTATGAAAATTTGCAGTGTGTTAAAGAGGGGACCAATGCTCATTATCTATGCTAGAATATGCAGAATGAGCTTCTCCATCTGATTGCATCTGATTAAAAAAGCTAAATTCTTCAGCATCATAGTAAACCACCATAGTAAACTCTGATAGTAAACCATACGCCAGATATCTCAAAACAGCAACCACTGTCACTTGTACTATGTTTTGTTAAAATTGATTACATTATCAAATCAGTGGGCATCAAGGAACATTTCTTGGAATTTCTGCATGTCACAGACACAATAGGAAAGGGTCTTGCAGGCATTGTGCTGGAGAGGGTGATAGGAAAGTGTGGATTGTTGGTGTCTTATATTTGTGGCCAATGTTATGATAATGGTGCCAATATGAGGAGACAACATAATGGAGTGCAAGCCATTGTTCTAGAAAAAAAAATCTTTAGGCTTTCTTTGTGGCTTGCTCTCCCCGCAACTGGAATCTTGTGTTGCTGCATGCTGCAAACAGTTCTGGCCAGGCAAAGGAGGTGTTTTGGGGGGGATTGGTTTTTTTATTTGGAATATTACATCAAGTTTTAGCCCCAAGATTGTCATCACAGAAGAGACTGTGGGTCAGGTCAAGACCAGGGTTACAGCATTAGGAAGTAACGTTTTATTTTGTGCTTCCTCATGATGAAGTATATAAAAGCGATTAGGACCCAAAGGATTCAACATCATGCTTTAAAATTTTAAATCTTTCTGCCTTAAAAGAAAGTCCATTACATCCGTGATAATTTAAAACACATTTTCTCCCAAAGGTGATTATTTAATGTGACAGCAAATGCAACAGGCACATATGATTGCACAAGGACTCTTAATTTATACCTGATCTGGGCAAAACAAAATAAACAAATTACAAATAAAGTGATGCAGCATTTATTATTCCCAACATTATCTGCCTTATGACAATATAAAAACCTATTTTTAAGCCTAGGAACTTTAATTATTATTCATTAGTAAAATAGCTGTAGAACAGTACTGTAGTTCAAGCTGAAAATGTGCAAAAGATTTTTCTTGCCATTATTTTATGTCCTCAAGGGTGTTTCTTTTGGTTAAAGTTTCCTCTGCAAGATGTCATGAACAGCCATTGATTTAATAGTTCATTTTGGAATCTCATAGTGGAATCGGAAGTTATCAGAATCTCATGGCTACTGCTGAAAACAGAAGCTTCACCCCCTCCTACTTCTCATTGTTCCATAATACACTCACAATGGGTAACAATAATGTCAGCATGAGACATGGAAGTACTGCTTTCAGCAGCAGGCACACACCCTCTCCTGACATCTAGTTCCAGCTTTAGATGCAAGAAATTCTGTACTGTGCACAGTGAATTAGGACCCATGGCCACATGAAACTGCCTTATACTGAATCAGACCATCAGCCCATCAAAGTCAGTATTGTCTACTCAGACTGGCAACAGCTCTCCAGGGTCTCTGGTTGAGAGGTCTTTCACATCACCTACCACCTAATCCTTTAAACTGGAGATGCCAAGGATTGAACCTGAGACCTTCTGCATGCAAAGCAGATGCTCTACCACTGAGTCATAGCCTTCTAAAGCACAGGTAATGTGAGTATAGATAGAAGAGTTTGCCTCAGGATTACACTGTAAATGATTTTTCACCATATTACTAGATCTTCTAGTTTTTCATCATGTATTCACTTTAGAGCTAGGTTTGACAGGTATTAACAGAGAAAAAAATCCGACTTGCACACTGCGGCAAACAGGCAAGAAGAAGGGTAGGCAAAAAAAAAAAAACCTATTGGAGAATCAACAGTTCTTGAAATTACAGGAAAAATCTCCAGGTTAGTACAAGGCAGCTCTAATTGTGTTAGATGAAATTCTGGTGTGTAGCAGTAATATGACCATTTCACCACACTCTCAACTCTGGCCAAAGATCAACCCTCAAATTAGGCATACCTATAGTCTGCAATCGTTTCTGAATGTGATATCACATTGTAGGTCGTTCAAATCAGGATGAGAATTAAAAGGAGTGAAGAAACAAATGAGTCAAACAATCATTTGAAGAAGAGTTTGTCACCACCAGCAGCCCTGGTAGGGTTGCCAACTCCAGATGGGGAAATTCCTGGAGATTTGGGAGTGGACAGTAGGGTCTGGGGAGAGATCTCGGTGGGTCATAATGCCATCGACTCCACCTTGCAAATTAGCCATTTTCTCCAGGGGAACTGTAATCTGGAGATCAGTTGTAATTTCTGGAGATCTCCAGGCTCCACCTGGAGCTTGGTAACCCTTACCCCTAGGCTGCCAAATATGGTTTGAATCAAGGCCTTTTTTGTTGTTCTTCAAAGAGAATCTGCTTATTTTAGTTTGTTTCTGGACAACAGTCAAACTAAAAGAAAAAATGCTATTGATGCTTTATTTGATCTGCCCAAGTTTTACCTCAGGATATACTCTCTTGGAAAGCTATCAATTCTTCCAACATCAAAACAAGCTGCGTCTGATGCAGTGATAGTTATATCCCCCACATTGCAAGCTCACAGTTTATTTGGCTCACATGTTTTGGCTCACTTGACTTTACTCATCTGCTAATTTTGAGGTACAAAGTAAAACTTTGAAAGGAATTTGGGAGCAGTTCTATTAGGGATCCAATAAAAAATTACGGACAACAAAATTTCTTAAAGAAAACACTTCCCCACACAACTTGCTGTTGCCTCAGAAAACCCATTAGTATATGAAATTAGGAAAGCTGCACATGAAACTGAATTCCAAATAGGGCTGGTGCAAAAGAACCTTCATATCATGCTAGATGGTTGGATGATACAACCTACTATGGCTTTATCTTCTACAAGGTGAGTTGATTCATTCTTTATTGAAAATATTTTCATCTTGTTTTTCAGTCTCAGGTAGGGTTGCCAGGCCAAACTTGGCAACTGGCAGGAAGGTTGGGTGGAAGAACATGGTGGGGGAGTTAACCCAGAAGCGATGGTGGCAGCTCTAGGAATCATCAGAAACTCTGCGGTAAAATCATAGCGTTTCCAGCAATTCCTAGAGCTACTGCCATCACTTCCAATATTTCCTCCAGAAGGGATGTCATTATGCTCATGATGCTGGTGTGTTTTTTATTTCCCCCCCACCCCGACAACAGGAAGCTTGGGGCAGGAGATGATCTGCCTCGACTGGGAGCTTAGCAGGCCTAGTCTCAGGAGATTCTCCCTAGCCCCCTTTTTGTGGCTGCCATCTGAATTTAATTACTATTATGTGGGAGGGGGGAGTTCTGACTGCCTGCAGGCCCTGTTGCGGCCTCTATGCTGAAATCAGTGTGCCAGATGTTTTGATATTTTCATGCTTTTATGGGCCTGTCTATTTTTGAGCATTGTTTTGATATGATTTTATTTTATTTTATTTGTATTCGTGTTTTAAGAATGTGTAAGCCGCCCTGAGTCTGGCTTTTTGCTGGGGAGGGTGGGATACAAGTTTAATAAAATAAAATAAAAATAAATAAAAGTGTCTTGAACCATAAAAATTCACTGAAATATCATGGTGGTGTTGCTGCACTTTATAAGGATTCAATGTGCCCCATCCAGAATTCTGCCAGTTTTGAGGAAGTGTACCTAATGTTGGGTTTGAGAGACAGGATTGGGATTCTGTTAGTGTTCCACCCACCCCACTGCCTAATATTCTCCCTACCTGAGCTGACAGAGCTGGTCTCGGGATGGTGTTGAGGAACCCATGCTGGTTGTCCTGGGGCCCTTCACCTTTCATGCTGAGGCTGTCTTGTCAGGAGTGGCTCAGGATTTCATGGTCTCCATTACAACCATGGGCCTTTCTCAGGTAATAACTGGTCCTATACATTGCGCAGGCCACACTTTTCAGCTGATATTTTGTTCTGGGTAGGAGGAATGTGATCTGAGGGTGGAGGAATTGACAATGGTTCCTTTGTCATGGACAGATCATTTCTTGCTGGGGTTACAGGGACACCAAGATACTGCAGGGATGGGGGATCTATTAAGATGATCCACCCCTAGAGCCAGATGTATCCTAGTGGTTTTGTGATGGCTCTAGAGGACTTACTTGTTGATATAGTTGGTGCTCCTGGAGATGTCCCAGTTGACCTCTGGAATGAGGAAATGGCCTGGCCAGTTGATATGATTGCTTCAGGTGCCCTGTCTCAGAGCCCAGGTAACCCCTTGGGCAATGAAAAGACAAGGGAAAAGAAAGTGGAGGGAGACTCGAGCCTAGTCCTATAGGACACAGGCAAAAGATCATTTTAAACCACACTCCATGGTAGTAATGGCAGGAAAGAAACAACATTTCCCTGCCACCATTGCATCTGCCCAGTGTAGGCCAGCAGAGCAAACCGAGTGGTCAGAGGCCTGTTGAGATCTGGTCTGGGACAGATCCTGAGGAGGGCAGGGTTTGGGGAGGGGAGGGACTTCAGTGCCATAGAGTCCAATTGCCAAAATGGCCATGTTCTCCAGGGGAACTGGTCTCTATCTGCTGGAGATCTGTTGTATTAGGGGAGATCTCCCGCTAGTGCCTGGAGGTTGGCAACCCTAATGTTCAGCCATGCTAGCATGGAGCAGAGTAGTATTGCAAAACCCTCAGCACCTCACATGCAACAGTAGAAATGGAAATATGCAGCCTAAGATTGACCATATTTTTGTAGGTCTAGTTGCGATGGATATGAGATGGTGTGCACTATACTCTCTTTATCTCATTGTTTTTTATAACTCTGTAATCCACTTTGAGTGTCAGTGAGAAAGGTGGATGACAAATGAAGTAAATAAATAAATATTCTTAAATACAATGCAAAAAAATGTACATGAACAACATTCATGGAGAGGGGGGGTTAAAAAGTCACTTCACACAGCAGCAGCATACTCATTTGAAAGAGAAACCATAGGCAGAAAAAAACTAAAGAAACAGGCTTGACAAGCATGCACCAATTCAGTGGCTAAAACACAAACAGACATTCCAGATTATTTTTGGTGGACAAAGAATGGTTTAGATATGCAAAGAAAAGCGGGACATTTGAGATATAATGATGAGGGCAGATATTTCATTCTGCTCATATGCTTTTGAAGCAAGGGTCTTTGTCATAACAACCAGGTGGTGGGCTTCCAATCACAGACAATGGGGGAAGGGGTGAGTTGTTCTCAGGGCCTAGTGGAATAAAGGAATGCAGGCCCTCTTCATAGCAGCCTTAGTCTGGCAGTTTCCCTGGCAACCAACTTCTCCAGAAGCTGTGATGCGGTGGGATTTCTCTGAGCTCATTGCATAGTCACTACTTTAAAAAACAGCAAAAGTTGGTCACGCAAGGTGATACCAAACTGTTCTGGTTTACTTCTTCTAACATGTGGTGGAAAATGCTGTCAAGTCACAGTCAACTGTAGGTTTTTCAAGGCAAAAGACATTCAGAGGTAGTTTGTCCCCTACAAGAGGATGTGCGCTGGTGGTACCTAGTCCAAACACTGATTCTTGCACCCCCAAATAATCTCTGAATCACCCAGATTCACATATTTTGTTGTTGTAACATCTAAATTTTGGACCAGCACCTTCATCAGAATAATATGAAATATTATTGTTGTTGTTATTTATCAGACTTTTAACCTGCCCTCCCCAGGCATGCTTCTCTATGAAACCCTCTACCATCTTAAAAGTTATGATTATAAGTCCTTTTCATTTTTAAAGAAGTTAATGTTATATTGTAATCGCTACTAAATGTTTTTTATCTAGTAAAAGCTGGTTCTGGTTAATTCCTGGGAAGCTGTTAGGAGATGTAACTGGAAGTAAACTTTGAACAAAGTAAACTGGAAGTAACTGGAAGTAAACTTTGAACAAATGCTTTCCTTTTGCTTCATCCAGTTTGTTTCTCATTGAAATGCTAACCTACTTCTTATCTATGTGAGCTTTGATCAGCAGTGTGGGAACTGATTATTTTTCTCACATGTCCATTGCTAAATGATTCCCAGAGTCTGGGAGTGTCTTTTGGAGACTTTGGAGGTCTGAGTATGACAAAGGATCTTTGGAGTGGACACATTATATTACTAAAGGGCAACGGCTATTTTGTGGTGCAGCTTTTCCCCAGTTTCTACATGTGTATTGGTCCTGGGGGTACCCCACTTTTGGGCAGTTAGCACAAGAACTGGGCTTTGGAGCAGGAAAGATCTAGGTCCACTTGGAGGTCAATTTGATAGTTCAAATTTTATTTTGGGGTTCAGAGTTTTTAATGTTTCCTCGGTTTTTGAAGTTGGATTCATGAATAAGGAACTAGTAGGGTTGCCACGTCCCCCTTCACCACCTGTGGGAGGTTTTTGGGGCAGTGCCTGAGGAGGGCAGGGTTGGGGAGGGACTTCAATACCATAGAGTCCAATTGCTAAAGCAGCCATTTTCTCCAGGTGATCTCTATTGTCTGGAGATCAGTTGTAATAGAAGGAGATGTCCAGCTAATACCCGGAGGTTGGCAACCCTAGGAACTAGGAAGTCCTAGTAAGTCCTAATAACTGGTTCCCAGTTCCAGCCTTGTTTATGCCTCTGGCTGTCAAGAGTGTTTAGGACTATTGAGGGATATTAGCATTTGCTTTTTTAATGCATTATTCTGTAATGCAACCTTCAATGTGTAATTTGTACATATATATGGGGAAACTGCTTTTTTAACATAATTCCCTTTACAGTCATATACTAAGGTAAAACAGGAGTCCCCAACTTTTATGAGCCCGTGGGCATCTTTGGAATTCTAACACAGGGTGGTGGGCGCAACCACAAAATGACTGTCGCAGGAGGTAGAGCAAACCACACAATGTCAGAGTGAGGTCAAGCATAACTCTAATAGTAACTCATCAACAGTTCAGGCAGAAGCTCTGTTCAACAGTATACCTTTTTTAAATGAACATTTTGTTTTAAAGTTTTTGGGGTTTTTTGCATATACACAGCATACCTTCAGTCACACAGTGAAGACCCTTGTGCTGTGGTGGCAGCTGCTGCCAAAGCAGTGTTTTTAAAAATACGTGCAGCCAGTCAGAAATCCAATGGGCAATCAGAAGCCCCACTAAGCAAATACTCCATCTGGCCCTACCCACTTTCTAAAAACACTTTGCAGGCACCAGGAAAGGTATTGGTGGTTGCCATGGTCTCTGTGAGCACCATATTGGGGACCCCTGTGATAGACTGTTGCCTTTGAAATTCCATTCCACAGCCTATCCGTTTAATTCTAAGGGATGTATTGTTCTCCCCTGCTCACTTTGTTAAAATGTGCAGGATATGTCAGAGCAACAACCACAGAACTGTATTATGGCCAAATATCTAGGGTTGCCAACCTCCAGGTACTAGCTGGAGATCTCCTGCTATTACATCTGATCTCCAGCCGATATAGATCAGTTCAGTTGGAGAAAATGACCACTTTGGCAATTGGACTCTATGGCATTGAAGTCCCTCCCCTCCCCAAATCCCTCCCTCCTAAGTAGGGTTGTCAACCCCCAGGTATTAGCTGGAGATCTCCTGCTATTACAACTGATCTCCAGCTGATAGAGATTGGTTCCCCTGGAGATAATGGATGCTTTGGCAATTGGACTCTATGGCAATGAAGTCCTGCCTCTCCCCAAACCCCACCCTCCTCAGGCTCTGCCCCAAAAACCTCCCGCTGGTGGTGAAGAGGGACCTGGCAACCCTACAAATATCCCACAGTACTGTCACCTCAAAGCCCAGTAATGTAAGAAAACATTTTAAATGACAGATCCTAAAAAACCTGAATTGCATAAATACAAACCTTCTCAGCTGTTCAAAAGTCCATTACTGGTTTTGCTAACCTCCAGATGTGGCCTGGATATCTCCTGGAATTACAACTGACCTCTAGAATACAGCGATCAATTCCCCTGGAGAAAATGGCTGCTTGGAGGGTGGGCTCTATGGTATGATACCTGGCTGAAGTCTCTCCCCTCCCCAAACTCTGCCTTCCCCAGGCTCCATTCCCAAATCTCCAGGAATTTCCAGCTGGAGTTGGCAACCCTATTAAATTGTTTTTGTCTTCAGCTCATATTATAGCAAGAAGACAGCTCCACATAAGAGAGCCCATAAAAACAGCTTACTGTAGTAGGAAGCCATTGAAAGGTGTGCAGTCAGCTGATTTTGTAAAGCTATATGACAGTTATGCAAGAGGCCTCACAGAAGTTTAACCTGGCTATGCAGTCTGAAGTTCAGTTCTCTAATCGTGTCCCCATTGCCTCATAATTGGTCCAACGGCCCTTATAGTACCTCTTCATTTAAAAGACAAAATGTTCTAGCTTGTTCCCTCTTTAACCCTGTGTATAATAAAATTAAAGGATAATCCTTAGGCTAAGAACACTATCTTAGCTGTAAATAAAGTAACGAGCACACTATCATTATTTAATAAATAAATGAAATGTGATGATGATGGTGACAACCTGTTAGTAGTGTAAGATATTTGGCCAAATAAAAAGTGCCTTAATGTATTTGAGTTTTTATGCTAGGTAACAAATACCACAAGAACCAATTTCTAGTATTAATCCAGAAAACCACCTTCCCTAGGTCACCTTACCTCCCCGGAAGCCTTCACCCGTTTCTGAGACCTCTTAGTTCTTTCTACACAAGGGTAAACTGATATAAGATAGGGCTACCAACCAGTTTTTTTCTGGCCTGGCCAGTTTCGGTGAATGGATTGACTTTTCATTCTGGGCCTTAAACATGGTGAGATACTAGGCTCTGCCTCACACAAGTAAAATACTGTTTGCCAGGCTCCATCTCAAGGCTCTGCAACTGAACTCTCTTCTCAAGGCCTGCTCGGGTATCAGTGTTTTTTTATATCAAGAGTTGACAAGCCTAACACAAGATGAAAAGCAATGGAACGCAGATTGATTCAGATGCTAAATTATTCACTGAAATGTTCAGAAAGCATTCCCAGCTCAGACAATACAAGTACATTCCTTTCCTTCACCAGCATGTGGAAGAATCCTTCTTGTATTCAACAGAGCCCTATTTATTCCATCACCTGCCCTCATCAAATGCACAGGCAGCATACCAGGGCAGTCTAGAGAATGGAAGGTCTTGTGTGCCTCTCGCATCTGCTTGGTCAAGTTCCAGAGCTCGCATTACTTGACCAAGTAGGGTGGACATAGGGTTGCTGTCAGGCCTCAGCAAGTCGATGCGTTCCAGGCAATAACTTTCCTCCAGACGACACAGCGAGTAAAAAGTTTATTTCAGAAGAACAGCGATTTCAGCAGGTCAAGAGACTTAAGGCTAGCATACAGGTATGGGGGAATATTGAAACATATATAGGGTGGATACAATGGGGTTGATTGGATTATTGGAAACAAAGACACAATACCAAAGCAAACTACTGGTAAAGACTTGAGCAAAAGTATTCAGAGTAAAATGCGTGCGTTAAGTGGCTGATCTTCCCGGGCTCCCAGTATTGTTCTGCGGGACCCGGTATCAAATCAGCCATTACCGGGGTGGGTCTCCATTGAGCTGCAGATCTTGGGCAGGAGACCAGGTGCAAACGGGGAGGGACAGAGTGCAAAAGGACTCCATTTTGTCCGTGGGGGAAACCATCTTGTTTCTATCCGGGGCCAGCGGAGAGCCTTTCTGACAGTTGCCAACCTCCAGGTACTAGCGGGAGATCTCCCGCTATTACAACTGATCTCCAGCGGATAGAGATCAGTTCACCTGGAGAAAATGGCCGCTTTGGCAATTGGACTCGATGGCATTGAAGTCCCTCCCCTCCCCAAACCCCGCCCTCCTCAGGCTCCACCCCAAAACCTCCCACCAGAGGCAAAGAGGGACCTGTGGCAACCCTAGGTGGACATCTGGCTATAGGGCTACCAGGTTGCCTACTTTAGCAGGCAATCTTTCACCTGTTGCTACTTGCCCCTACACTGCTCAAATGAACAGGAACAAAAAGAGAGGGGCAATTTTATTTATTTATTGGGACTTGTATCCCGCCCTCAATCACCGGCAAAGGCCGGGCTCAGGGCAGGTAACAACAAATCAATGCAAGAAATACAAGACCACAAGACATAATCTATTAAAACTATATAACAATATTAATAAATAAAACACAACAATATCACACACCAGGCAAAAACACACAACGCCATTCACACCAGTCTCCACACTCCCCGCTGGCTCCCACCCGTTTCCAGCTGCAGACTGGTAAACCCCAGCTGGATGGAACATGTGGGAATTGACCCAGAGTGGCCCATCATGAGGACTGTAGTGAATCCCATGTGGATTTGTTCCTGTGCAGATGCAAAGCCCATGTGGAGAAGGATACTATCCTATATTCATTTATGCTATGACTGTAAAACTGTCTATCTGGCCGTACATTTTTATCCTGACTTTCCTCCAAGGGGCTGAGGGTAGTGTAGATTTTGTCACTCATTTAGAGACTCCCATTAGAAGAATTTCAGGTTATTTTATGTCCTTTCTAAGAAGAGTATAAATTATGAAACAAAACAAAAAAATCTCCAACCCTCTCTTCCCTCAAAGGACAGCTGAGGATACATTGTTGTTTTGTTATGAACAAGAGCCCCAGGTGTTTGGATCCAGTTCTGTGTAAGGAGACCTATCTTTTTTTAGCTTGCTTTGTGAGAATATTTTTCTATTTACATTGCACTTAAGAGTGAAATGTTACACCAACCAGCCCAAGGAGCATATCCATTTATATCTCTGCATCTTCCCTCTGACTGACTGAAGAAAGTTCCAAGTTTGGAACGAGTACAGAGCCTTCAAACTGGTGGCATTCTTCCCTTCCTCAGTTCCAAATTTCATGGGCATTTTTAGCATGTGCCCTGTCTTTGTAAATACAAGGTGGATACAAGGATTCTATGTTCTTTTTATGTAGATCAGCCAAGGCTGAAGACAGCCTTCTCCTGGCCTAGACATTTTGTTAATTTTGCCTACTAATTTCTCTTAGAAGAAATTAAGCATGCAATTCTGAAAGTAGGGGCAAAGCTACTTAGGAGCTGATGCAGCCCCACTCCGGCATAAGTGTCCATTTAACCCACTCATGCACTCATGCCATCACGGGTGGCATCCATGCCAGCCCCAAGACACCACGCATGGGGCTCGGGCACAGAGGCAGCCTCCTGGCAGCGTTCCAGTGGTACAAATCCCTGCCCTGGCATCATGGGAGACATTCCGGGGCGTTCCTGGGGGTAGAGCTGCCTTTAGGCAGCTTCCAACCCATTTTCACCCCGGGAACTAGGGTTGCCAGCCTCCAGGTACTAGCTAGAGATCTCCTGTTATTACAACTGATCTCCAGCTGAATGAGATCAGTTCACCTGGAGAAAATGGCCGCTTTGGCAATTGGACTCTGTGGCCTTGAAGTCCCTCCCCTCCCCAAACCCTGCCCTCCTCAGGCTCCATCCCCAAATCCTCCCGCCAGTAGCGAAGAGGGACCTGGCAACCCTACCGGGAACACCCCCTCAAGCTGCAGCATTGCTACACCAGGTATTTTGGTGGCGTAGCCTCGCTTAACTCAATGGGGGCATTTTCACATTTTTATTTTTAAAATGCCTTTATTTTCTTGGCGGCGGCTGGGATGCCTCTGTGGAGGTGGTGTGGCTGCACCACTCCCAGCCGCTGCCTAACTGCCCCCTCTTCAGGAATGGGCTGCCCATCTGGATATTTCTCTGGCCCAGAGCTTCGCTACTTCACAATACCAGCTCAAGAGTCCCCTCTTTTGTCAGCAAACTGGATCAGATTTATTGGGAAATCTGTGCCTGCAAATAGTACAAATTCAGTCTTGATTAACAATAATGACAACCAAACAGACTCTTCCAGGAGGATGAAGTGTATATGTGCAGGAAACATGCAAAGATTTGTTCCACTGAGTGACAAGAGTGTTGGTCTGGGGGCATTCCAGGCTTGTGCATGACTTTAAATCAACAAAAACAAGAGTAGATATCTCTGTCATGAATACACTTAACCAAAATGCACTGATTTAAGTTGGCAAAAAAAAAAAAAAATCCCACTCTGTGTGTAGCAATATGCCACACACGTCTACAAAGGCTGAAAACTCAAAGTAAACATTTAGTCCCAAAACAAATGTTTGAATCGTGATGTCATACAGCAATGAAACAGTAGTCATTTTCGTGGTCAAGAACTTGCTTTCATAAAAGAAACAAGAAATCTTCCAGTCTCTGACTTGGCAGTGAAAAATACTATTTTCCCCGTCCAAATCAATATTGTATCTTAGCCAACCATTTGCCTGTCCTATATCCGAAAGCAGTCTACATTTCTAACCGACTTCCAAACACTGATAAACTTACTGTTTAAGGTAACCAGTTTGAAAAGCAGCTCTTTGCCATCTAAAACCAGGGACAGAGCAGGAAGTTAAAATGGCCATGAAACAAACCCGGCTGTGTGTCCCCTCCAGCATGATAAGCCAGTACCGCAGGAGCTAATTAGCACAGACCAGCCCCCTCAACAGGTGTCTGCTCACCCATCTCCTCCTCCTGGACCATTACCAACTTGCTGAGCTGAACATCCCCTGCAGTGCTGGCAAAGTTACTGGGGCACAGCACTGCTTGCTCCTGGCCACTAGCAGCTCTTCAGGGCAGTAGGGTTGCCAACCCCCAGGTGGTGGCTGGAGATCTCCTGCTATTACAAGGGATCTCCAGGCGACATAGATCAGTTCACCTGGAGAAAAGGGCTGCTTCAGAAGGAGGACCGTATGGCATTATATCCCATTGAAGTCCCTCCCTTCTCCAAGCCCACCCTCCCTAGCTCCACCCCCAAAATCTCCAGGTATTTTCCAACCTGGAGCTGGCAACCCTAAAGGGCAGCTACTCATCAGGAACTTTCCCTATAAATTATATGGCTGATCAACCCCTGCCTCAAAGCCTGCCTTTACTATTTAAAAGACAAAAGGGGGTAATAACTGATGATGATGACAGGAGGTAAAAAAAAAGGGGGGGCAGCTACCCATCAGGAACTTTCCCTATAAATTATATGGCTGATCAACCCCTGCCTCAAAGCCTGCCTTTACTATTTAAAAGACAAAAGGGCGTAATAACTGATGATGATGACAGGAGGTAAAATCTCCTCTTACTTTTAGCCAAGTGAGGCCTTGACTGCCTTGCCTTGCTTCTTCTTTGCTCTTTACATTTGTGCTCCTTACTTTAAATAGTTCCTATTCAGTCGCATCTCTTGCATACAGGAGTTCTTCTATATTCACTGTTATCCTCTAGTCCTTTCTCCATTCCATGAGGGTTGCCAACAGCCTGGAGAAAAAAACGCTCTTTTAACAGAGGCTTAATGTATGGAATTTGGCTGTTCAGTTTTTCCAGAGATCAGGGGTAAATATCATCTGGTAAGTAACATCCCATTAAGCCTCTATTAAAGGGACAAGATATTTTTTTTCTCCAGGTTGTTGGCAAGTCTAGGTTCAGCCAATTCTGATAGCATGATGTTACAGGGATGCCAGGTGTCCCACTTGAACAGGAGTTCACCCACCCACTGCTGGCTGTTCCCACTGTTACTCAGCTGGGTGGTGGGGGAAAAATGAGAGAAAACGGGGGTGATAGCTGGTGCCAGCAATGGACTGATGTCATTTCCTGTGCAACCAGAAGTAATGTCATCACATCTGACAGTATGTCAATGGCAAGGAAGCCCTTCCCAACAGTGAGTCTCTGGCCGGTAGCAGCCTCATGTTGACAACTATGGTTGCCAGCTCTGGGTGGGGAAATACCAGGGGATTTTAGGGATGGAGACTGGGGAGGGTGGGGTTTGGGGAGGGGAGGAACCTCAGCAGGTTATATTGCCATACACTTCACCCTGAAAAGCAGGCATTTTTTCCAAGTGAACTGATCGTGTTTGTCTGGAGATCGGTTGTAATAGCGGACGATCTCCAGGTACCACCTTGAGGTTGGCAACCCTACTGACAACTCTTTATAGCAAGAAAAACCAGCAGCTATTTCCCCCAAAATAGAAACATGAATTGCTCCAAACTTCAGTTTGGGAAATTCCTGGAGATTTAGGAGCAGTGCTGAGGAGGGCAGAGTATGGGGAGAGAAGAGAACTCTGAAGCTGCCATATTCTCCAGGGAACTCTATAGCCTAGAGTGGGAATTCCAGGGGAACACAAGGCCCAAGGAAGCTGGCAACTGTATTCCTTCATGGCAAGCTCTTATTCCCCTGCCATCTTCTGGACCTCTGTGAACTTCAGGAACAGTCAGAACTCCAATCATTGCACACATCTTCTGTAATTATGTACCGTTGCTTGGTTTTCCAAGCTTATTTGTTGTAGGGATGTAGGATTGCCAGGTCCCTCTTTGCCACCGGTGGGAGGTTTTTGGGGTGGAGCCTGAGGCAGGTGGAGTTTGGGGAGGGGAGGGACTTCAATGTCATAGAGTCCAATTGCTTATTTTTCTCCACCTGTCTGGCTCACAATGAGAGCCTTACAGGGCTTTAGAGTTCAATTGCCAAAGCAGCCATTTTCTTCAGGTGAGCTGATCTCTATCAGCTGGAGATCAGTTGTCAAAGCAGGAGATCTCCAGCTAGTACCTGGAGGTTGGCAACCATATTGGGACACTTTCACACCCACTGAATTATGCACTTTCAATCCACTTTCAATGTACTTTGCAACAGTATTTTACTGTGTGAAATAGCAAAAACCACTTGCAAATGATCGCTAAAGTGCACTGAGACTATTCAGCATGTGCAAAAGCAGTTTCACAGAGAGCAAAGAACAATTCCTAAGTTCAATGAAGATGTCCTTTCTTGATAAAACTTTCATCACTGCTTAAAAATAACAAATAGTCTCCAGGCCAAGGCGGTCAAGACTTTTGGCTGCCTCCTATGATGCCTTGGTGAGGGGCAGGAGGGCCGTGGCTTCCTTGATTAAGTCAATTCATCTCATGTTGGGTCTTCCTGTTTTCCTGCTGCCTTTCACTTTTTCTCTCTTTATTGCCTTTTTCCAGTGATTCTTGTCTTTCCATAATGTGACCAAAGTACATTAGCCTCAGTTTAATAATTTTAGCTTCTAAGGAGAGTTCAGGCTTGATTTGATTTTTATTTGATTTTTTGCCATCAAGTCCCAGCTGACTTATGGCGACCCTGTAGGGTTTTCAAGGCAAGACACATTCGGAGGTGGTTTGCCATTGCCTGCCTCATCATCACCCTGGTATTCTTTGGAGGTCTCCCATCTGACTATTAGCCAGGGTTAGGGCTGAGAGTGTGTGACTGGCCCAAGGTCACCCAGCAAGCTTCCATGGCGCAAGTGGAGATTTGAACCTGGGTTTCCCAGGTCCTAGTCTGACACCTTAACCACTACACTATGCTGGCTCTCACTGATTTGATCTAGAACCCATTTATTTGTCTTTTTTGTGGTCCACAGACTCCACAAAACTCTCCTCTAACACCATATGTCAGATGAATCACCTTTCTTCCTGCCATCTGTCTTCATTATCCAACTTTCATGCCCGTACATAGTAATGGGGAATACCATAGCATGAATTATCTTGATCTTGGTCACCAGTGACACATCCTTACACATAAGAATCTTTTCTAGCTCAATCATGTCCACATATAAAATTGTCTGTTCAGTTGCCTGAAACATGTGTTTGCATTCAACAAATTGCTTTTCTTTACAGAATTCTATGAGATACTCTCCTGCTTTATTTCATGCTCCAGGCCCAAATCTTCCAACATTTGATTCTGCTTTGTTTCCTAATTTGGTGTGCCAGTCACCTATGATTATAAGCACATCTTGTTTTAGCATGTGATCAATATCTTCCTCAACACTTGCATAAAAAGCTTTCAATGGCTTCCTTTTCAGCATCTGTAGTTGGGGCAGAAACTTTAATGATGGTTGACAGGATTTCCATAAAGTCTGATTAATATTATTTGGTCAGGCGTTGCATTATAGCCCTTGACTGCTTGTGCTACATCTTGCCTCACTATTAGAGCAGCTCAGTTTCTTCTGTGTTTGTCATTTTCCAGAGTAAACACTTTGTTTATTTTCTGACTGAAAATGTCCTAATCCAGTCCCATTTGGTTCACCCACTCCCAGGATTGCAATGTTTAAATGTCCATTTCTCATTTTACTATTTGGAGTTTACCGTGATTCATACTTCTCACATTCCGTGTTCCTATCATATGCATCAAACAGCTTTTGGACTTTGCTTTTGGACTTTTCTTTAGTCCAGTTGCGTAATTAAGAACACCACTATTTGTAGTTATCTTCAGCTCTTCCCCAGTGGTTGATGGAGTGCTATCCAACCTAAGGGGTTGCATCTTCCAGTACTATATCTTTTTTTCATTTTGGGATTATCTCATCATTGGGTTTTCAAGGTAAGAGATGTTCAGACGAGGTTTACCATTGCCTTCTTCTGTGCAGTACTAACCAGGGTTAGCTGAAGGGTCACTGCTGTTGTCTATGATAGATCTTCTGCCAGTGTCACCTTCCACTACTGCTGCTGCCCAGTAGTTACCCTTCAAGAATTCCTCTGTCCCCATTGCCATTGGAATTGTTTGTTATCTTATGCTAATGTGGCCATTGATCCCAGAAAGGGGGGATGCAACTTAGTCTGGTGCCTCAGTCTGGTGTAACCATTCTGCCTTGAGTGATTCTGCCAGGAGTTCGCCCTCCTGACAGAGTCTAAACTTCTTAAGGTATTGCTCTCAGCTTTGCTGACACACACAAACCCCCTCACCATGTTAAGGTGTGCACCCAAGAGAGGGAGGGAGAGAGAGGGGAGGAGGGGAAATATGTAGCTTCTTGGAACAACCAGGCTAAGAGATACATATGAAGCTGCTTTATACTGCTTCAGACTGTTGAAACATCAAGGTCCATATTGTCTGCTCAGACTAACAGTGGCTTTCCAAGGTCTTTCACATCACTGACTACCTTTCAACAGGAGATGCTGAAGATTGAACCAGGGACATTCTGGATTTCAAGCAGATGCTTGACTACTGAGACACAGACCCTCCCCTGTAAATGGAGGCTAGTGTTTTTTTTCAATGCAAAAATGTTCTTGGCAGCCACTCTTGTCCCTTTTGTGTCTCCTCCATAACCATAATTGGAGAAGGACTCGGCTGTCTTTGAAAAAACTCTTATAATTGTTCTGGGTGGCATTTTTCAGACACCTGAGTCCCTTTGCATTTCACAGCTGCAGGGAGGATGGCCAGCTAGTAAGGGGCAGACAGGACAGCTGATAAGCCAAAGGGCCATGGGGGCAAAAATGCCTCCATCATCATATCTAGCACCCTGGCCTAGTACACTGAACTGGCTTTCAATGAGGGATAACAAGGGATATGAAGGAATCAAACCAAACCTGAATCCAAAATCCAAAATCAGTTTATGAAGGAATTTTATAGTGAACAGGAATGGAACCTGAACATAATATCTCTCAGTTACCTTGAATCTGAACTGGAGATGAATCACCAAACACACAAAAAACAGTAAGGGTTGAAATGGGTTCAAAGATCACAAGCTCAGGGTAGTATTTCAGTCCTAGAGAGGGGGGCAAAATTTCCCAGGAAACTGTTAGAGAAAGGGAAGCAGAAATAGAGAAAGAGATGTGCAGGAGAAAAGGATCTCTCAGATTAATAATTCTCCCATTTCCTGTATTAACTTTGCTTTCCCCCACCTCTTATAAACTGCTTGCTCCAGGACAAAGGAAACACATATCATGCTGAACAGTAAGCTAGTCTGGAATTCCAAATGCTGGACTACGTGACTAATTCTTCAATTAGAAATGTCTGGCGAGGTCAGATGATGACTTTGCAAGTGTGCAAATTCCAAGCAGCAAGAGAGATGTGTTTAGGGATGCCAACCTCCAGGTGGTGACCGGTGATCTCCCGCTATTACAACTGATCTCCAGGAGACAGAGATCAGTTCACCTGGAGAAAATGGCTTCTTTGGAAGGTGAGCTCTATGGCAGCCCCACCAGCATGGTGTAGTGGTGACGAGCAGTGGTTTGGAGAGATGGACTCTGATCTGGAGAACCGGGTTTGATTCCCCACTCTTCCACATGAGCGGTGGAGGCTAATCTGGTGAACTGGATTTGTTTCCCCACTCCTACACATGAAGCCAGCTGGGTGACCTTGGGCTAGTCACACACTCTCAACCTCACCTACCTCATAGGGTGTCTGTTGTGGGGAGGGGAAGGGAAGGTGATTGTAAGCCGGTTTGATTCTCCCTTAAGTGGTAGAGAAAGTCGACATATAAAAACCAACTCTTCTTCTTCTTCTTCATTGAAGTCCCTCCCCTCACCATACACCCACCCTTCTCAGGCTTTAATTAGATGGGATGAATTGGTGTACACCAATGGGATGAATTGGGATAAATGGAATGAATTGTATATGTGACTACTCCACAGATTTACATAATAGCTCTGTGGTTGCTTTTCTTTACTGCTGGGATAGACAAAAAAACCTTCTCTTTCTCCTATGCAGGTCAGAAGATAGAAATCAGTGGTCAAATATGAATAACAGAGGAAACTGTATGCTTTTACAGAAATAGCATATTAAAATGATAAATGGGGAATGGAAGAAGGTATAGAAAAACAATTAAAATGGTCAAATGGGTGCTTTCTCTTACTGTGAATTATGGGCAAAGGTTACATCAGTACACCATTAATCCAGGAAAAAGAATCACACTCCAAACCCAATCATCCTTCTTTGGAGGTGGATTGGAAAAGCCCCTAAATGAAAGTCCTTCCAAATCACTCCAAATGGAATCAGTTTGAGCTGCTCCATTGTTTCCCAGCCCTTTCCTGCTTGTCTATCTAACTGAGAAATCTCCAGGCCCCACCTGGAGATTGGCAACCCAGCTCTAGCTCCAGGCTTGCAGCACTGGCTGATCAAGGATGTAGCTAGCCAGTCAACCACCAGAAGGCATGTGGAAGACAATTTCTCTCCCCAAACCACCACTCCCCAGTTCCTTGGTGCCTAGGGTTGCCAACCTCCAGGTACTTAGATAGCCGTCCATGAACTATTGAAGGATATATGCCTTATGACCTAAATGGTTGTCTGTCTGTCCACGGATTGACTCGAAGCTTGAAGAAACTTGTGAAATGGGAATGCCATCGGGAACCCATTGCGCTTAAAAGACTATTCTCCGTGACTTTTTGATATACTTACCTGATTTGGATGTAATATATGTATATGTTTATTGTGAGCACTTTGTGCCTTGTTGTATATTGGACTCTTGTCCGAGTTGCTCTTTGAGGGGGACATGTCCCTTTATTTACCTTGCTGGAGGTTTTTGCTCTCAAATATACTCTATAAGCATCTTTTGTTGTATGTCAGAGTCGCCTTATTTAGGCTAATTTTTGCTGGTATTGCTTTGAGTTCTAACCTCCGGGTACTAGCTGGAGATCTCCTGCTATTACAGCTGATCTCCAGCCGATAGAGATCAGTTCACCTGGAGAAAATGGCCGCTTTTGCAATTGGAGTCTATGGCATTGAAGCCCCTCCCCTCCCCAAACCCCACCCTCCTCAGGCTCCTCCCCAAAAACCTCCCACCGGTGGCGAAGAGGGACCTGGCAACCGTATTGGTACCACAGAGACACTTTTTCAGTAGTGTCCCAGGAAATGTTCCATTTCATGGTGTGCCCAGAGGCACCGCACAACCACATCCAGGGCCCTGGCTGCCTGACAACTAACTGGCCATTTTTCAAACCTGATGGTCCAGCAGCTGCAACTCAGCCAGTATGATGGATTGAAGGGAGGAAAAGGAGAGGAAGAGAGAGAGAGAGAGACAAAGGTTCATCGGTTGGATTCATTTGTGAGGATAGCTAAAGCAAATTGTATTAATAACCAATGAAACAAAAATAAACACAGTTCTCAAAACAATAATGATTTTTTTAAAAAAAACCTGTATATCTCTATAGGAAACCCCTTGGCCTTCTTTTCTTGCACTTTACAAATCAAACATTTGTGCTACATTTACTTTGTCTCAGGCAAATGTCTGCCTACAGACCTTTAACAAAGTTCAAACATCATTGCAAGACTCTAGAAGCCAACAAACAGGTTACTTCCCTTTCCATTTCTCTTACAGATGCGTTATATTGACTGTCAATTAATCCTTAGCATAAGAGGATTTCTTCCCAATGTGTGTTAGCAGGCTGAAATGGGAGGGAAAGGCCTCTTTATCAAGAACAGTAAGAGCTTGTAGAAATGTCAGACAGCTAAGGTTATTTATAACAACTCGCTTTTTTTTAAAGATAAAGAAATGAAATGATCAACAGTGACAAAGCAGGAAAGAATTTATTCCAGCTGTTTGTTTCATATGGCTACCCAGATAAGCAATAATGGAGAAATGAATAAGGAAATCCAGATGGCCATAAATATCACTATATCGTCCATAAAACCCCAAACCTGACAAGCTTTTACGTACTGCCTTTCCTGTTCCAGTCTGACAAATCAACAATGTTTCACAATGTTTCTGAAAGTAGTGTTTTACACTTTGAAGAGAAAGACTGGAGCAGGTGTGCTTTGGTTGTCCAGTAAGGTTCACAGGTCTGTTACGCAAGCACACATTTATATTTATTCGCTGAAAGATTCCAGTACATACGTATTAGAAGAATGTGGCTTAGAAGTATGCAGTCCATGATTGCAAGTCAAATCTTTTTGCAGTTGTTCTCTAACATCTTTTTAGATGGACCTGTCTCGGAAAGATGAGGCATATTTCCCAATTACAAAGGAAACTGAGCAATTAAATATGCTGAAGGTAAAAGGAATGGTATTTTGTTTAAAGTTAAAATCTAGACAGATGCTTTTGCTAAGCCAGGAGTGGTTACAGGTCACTAGGAGAGCACATGGTTTGCATATAGAACGTTCCAAGTTACTGTTTGTTCCTCCAGTTAAGAAGAAGGACCTCTGGAGGCAGGGTTGGGAAAGAGACCTTGGATAGCAGCTGCCAGTCATAGTCAACCTGGTTAAATGGACACTTGGTCTCCCTCAGTGTAAGACAGCTTCTTATGTTGCTCAGAATTTGATACTGATTTCTATTAAGGAATGGGCCAGAACTCCTTTTTAAAGTATACAATTTTGTGTACATATAGCAGAAACATTATCGTGAGACATTTGATAACCTAGTTGCACCAAACACCTGGTTTCCCTGTTACTTTCCATTGTAACAATTTCCCTTTTTCATTTGTTTTCTGTTAAGATTACCATCTTTCCAAACAAAGAAAAAATATCCTCTTCATTGGTAAATTGTATTACAGAATCTGCAACTTTTCCTTCAGGATGACTTCAAAAGACAAACAAAACAAAACAAAACTTCCAGTAAGTATGTAGGAAGCCAAACCGTATTTACTTTGGACTGAGCTTTGCTTGGAGCCTGCCCATATTGGCAGCTGATTCTAGTTAATGTTAGGAGTTAGACATTTTTACAGACACTTGTTGCTGGTAAGACTTCTGTCCACTTCTTGGCCAGCAGTGATACTCACTGAGTGGACACTGACCACCCTAAGGCACTTCATAGGATCATAATTCTCTTAGTAGGTGCCCACTTCCCCACAACCCAGATGTGTCTATATGACAGCATTTATGCTAAGTATTATTTTTGCAGCATAGTCAACATCACAAGTGCAAAATGCCACCACATCTGAAATAAACCTAAAGAACTCTTGACTCCACTTAGGGAAATAGCCAGGATATCACCCTGCAGCTTATCTAGACTAAGCACTTACACCAGGCTTTATACCAGCAGGACTATCTTTGTGTCACAGGATTCTTGCAGTGTGGTGAGAGTGCTGAGAATTTTGTTCCCTCACACACATACAGCAACGGTTTCTAGAGTTCTCTGGGGAGAGGGAATGATTATTAAGCCATTTTGTGTCTTTAATACTAATGATTAGCTTACTGTTTTCGCGGATGCACTTGGCAGGAATTAATTCAGCCACCAAGGCATGGGCAAGGAAGTAGTGGGAGGGGGGTAAACCAGAAGGAAGTCATACACCAGCAGGAGTGATGGGAAATGGCTGCAAGAAGTTCTAAGAGAAAATGAAGGAAAGCTATTGAGGAGGGGACCCCTTACCTGGTGAAAAGAGGGTCTGGACAATGAAGGAGGCAAGTGGAACATAGGGTCCCTGTCTTATTGGGTTACATCACCATAGATCCTTTCTCACACAAGTCAGAGGAGTATGGCAATGAGTAAAGGACATACAATCAGGCAGACTGTTGTTAGAAGGAGTTGGTCTGGTTAAATAATGTACCCAATGAGAGCTAGTTTACTCAGGATCAGAATTTGACCATAAAATGGAAGAGAGAGAAAATCCCCAGAACCTATGTAGATTTTTTCCTTCTTAGTCGATGTAATTCTTTATCATCTATATATCTAATAGTGACATGTGACCCCTATCTAGGGACACTTATATCTGCAGATCGGGACCACACAGGCCCAAATGAAACATATCCAGCTCAGTTTGAAAGCTCATGTGGAGCATTATGAGAGGAATATAAAAGCCTAAGAACAATATTCTGTGAAAGATCAGTCCTTTTCTTACTTGGTAGATATATGTCCACCATGGGATGTTTTTCTCTTTTATTTTTCTCTGTATTTGCTAATGTCTTGGCATGAAGAGCAAGATCTTTGTTCCACAAGAGCTCATCTGCTGTTGCCTCTTATCCATCAGGAGACTAAGCAGTCCCAAGCCAAAACATGCTCTCCTGAAGAGATTTTAAAGGGACCTTTACTGTGAGCTGCATACAGGTAGCACCGGAAAGAAATAAGAAGTGTCAGGCTCCATGCTGTCCTCACAGGTACCTTACAACCTCCACGCCTTACTTGATTTCTTAACTCTTCATTATTAAGAATTTGATAAGAAACATATAAACTGTGTCTACTGTGGGGGGGATTGTATTTGACGTATCAGTTGCCCCTCTCATATTGGCCAAGATGTGTTTTGGTTAACAGAAGACAGAGTGGAAAAGAGAGACTTCAGAAGAATTTGGCTGAAGTATTCTTCCTGTTTATGTGAATGAGGTGGCTGGAAAGTTATCTAAGTATACAGTCTTAAAATAATTCTGACAAAGAAGTCAAGATATTAAGTTTTTCTGAAGGGCACTGCTGAAAACATGTACACACTGATTTCTTTTTAATGAGTTCAATAAATTCTTTGTCTGCCCTCCCCCACTCACTGATTAATGCGGTTCGTTCCGGGGTGGAGGCTTAAATCCACCCTGATACAAGCTGTTACTGTCCATCCTTTCAAGTTTCACTCAGCAGCCAAATCATTATGTCCAGGTTCCATTAACCTGGCATACCTAATATATACCGTATGTGTGTGTGTGAATTTAGACATGCTTAACACTTAAGACTATAAAATTCCACAGTATCGATAAAATATAGAACCCGATTACTGTATAGTATGAATCAATATGCCCCTGTGCTAGCAGGGAATTTGTTTCATGGGTTTATGTCTTTATTCAGAAGATACAGCCAGGCTAGCAGAAGGCTGAATACCACTGAGTGCAATAGATACAACAGCAGAGAGACTCCCAGGTCACTGACAAAGAGCAAGCTTTCGACATTCCTTCATGTCATAGCTTTGTTCTAGAACTGTGATGGATTATCTGTTGCTGGTGTTGCTAAGTAACAAACAACATTCTTCTCAGACTGTGGTGTCACAGAGGGGATTATGATGTCATGCCATTTCCCCCATATATTGCTCCAGTATATGGACCATAGCACACTCATCTCTCCCCAGGATTAAAATCAAGAGTTGCCTCAATCACTGAACTGTCATCCACATGTGTGAGAATGTTATTAATCTGTGAAATGATAAATAGGGTACATATGTGAATAGGAGGGGTTACCTGTTCTTTTTTGTCACCTACAGGAGCTAATACGGTATAAACTAGGAGGGGGCAAATTGTAAAGGGGTAAAGGTAAGGTTGCTTAGTATTTTCTGAAAAAGTAATGAATCAGCAATTTTGTCACATGGAGAAAGAGATTAGCTGACCATTTCCTCACTTCTGATCCTTTGCATTTTACTGGTTTAGTGTGCACCTGTGTGATTTTACTAACTGGAGGGGGGCTTACAGTGCCATCCTAATTAAAGTGATACCCTTCTTAGTCCATTGAAGTCCATTTTTGGCCTCTATCTCATTGTTAGACTCTATCTGCTTTTGCCTCAAAAGGTTCATTGATAGTGCAGTGTATATTAGACAGATTATAGACTGATTGATCAAATAATAGATAGACAAATATCCCCCCTGTTTGCAGAGCAACCAGGTTGCCTGTTGAGGAGGTATAATGCATGAGCCTCTATTCCCTCCCTCATGACTGCAGCCTTTCCTGCCAGTTAACATAAACACGGTATTTCACTCTGTTCCCCTCAGGGCGTATTGGCTGACTTGCACTGACTATATATTGGAAAGGAGCAAGTAGCTTTGGTGTCTTTATCCTTCTCCTAATCTTCTTTGTCTCTTTTGTCAGATAGTACAAGCAAAAGATTTTCCTCCCTCCCCTGTAATACATGCAATTGGTCTTGCACAGCCTACTTGTCGTGTGTGGGGGGCGGTTCTATTCCATTCCATTTGCCCCAGCTGCCAGTTGAAACAAGCAAAGCCTTTCCCTAGCTTGCCTAGCATATGCAATGGAGTATGTCCAAGTAATGGTACGGAATAGATCTGCAGCAACCAAGCAGTGAGAACCCAAGCCTCCTTGACCCCACAAGCAGTGAGATGGTGCCATGACTGGCAGACACTGAGAAAGGGGATCACAAAAATGCCAGCTGGGACAATCTTGTTGTTAGTGTTCCAGTTGTATACATACTGCTGATGCTAAGTCACTCTCTCCCCTTGCTGCTGCAGCACCTACTACCTGAGAGACAGAGGCAAGGTCAACCTCTCCAGTGAGCCAGAGTGACTCCATGTTTTCCTGTGCATCTCTGTTCCAGCAAAAGCCATATTGCAGGGAATACATTCAGGCATGTATTCCAACACACACACCCCTCTTGCAACATCGTACTAGCTCAGCAAAGCCATTCAGCAGACATTGAGATAACAATGACTCGCTCTTTGCAGCGATCTCCAGACATTAGCAGCGATCGCACCTTTTGTTTCAAGCCATTAAGCCAGTCAGCGAGACTCCTGGCTTCTCCTGGGGTTGCATAAGTCATTGGAATCAGAATAGTATTTCAAGATTGTCACCACCCCACCCCTCAGCCGGTCGTTCATCCTTTTGTTTTAGCTTGGGAGCCAAGAGGGTAATCCAATCAGCCCCCACCCCCAGAAAGAGTATAACTGTGTCCTGAAAATCCATACTATCACTTTTAGGACTGCCCATTTCATACAGCCTGCCACTCTGCCGGAGTGAGCAGCTATGCTAAAATACGCTGGGGGCTACCCATGCACACTGTTTATTCCCCATGTCCCCATTTTTTTGCTATCTTAGTCTACTGGAACTTGGACAACTCCTCTTCAAGAACGGTAAATATTACCCCACCAACGATCCCTGCCAAATGGGCATCTGTCTGTATTCTACTACCTTTTGAATTCTTAGATTCTGTGTATGTTTGTGTTGCACCACTGAATGCTTGAAACAACATAAACGCTCTTAATTCGGAAATCCCTTGTCTGTCTTTATTCTTAAAGTCACAGTTAATGGGCTCTGGTATAGTTGGTTGATCTCGCTATAGAAATATTAAAGTTACTGATCTGCTCAGATAATTCCCCACTCAAAGAGCATTTCAGGTAACACCTTTGCATTCCTGACCCTCTGTCTGCCTTTCCTGATTTAGATTGATTTGGTAAAACTGAACAAACAACTTGTCAAGTCAGGATGGTCACTGACCTCCTCTCACCTCCAGCTTTGTAACTTTTGGATTATGTTGCTTTCTAATTTTGGTTTTCAGAACTTCTGCAAACCTGGAAGAGAAAATGAAATGCATCCTGGCCAACACATTCAACTATACACAGTGGTCCTTGCAGATTATACTGCTAAAAATTACCTCACCTCCTAGGGGGATTAATAGTAAATAGAGCATGCAGAACAATTCTTCGAATAGAAAAAAAATTCTACAATCTCCTTTATGATGGTATTACATCTACCTTTCAAATGGAAGTGTTATTTTGAATTTCTGGTATAAGAACTAAAGAAACACTGCATTTGTTTACTAAGAGGTTCCATGTGTGAGATCTCCAAAGACCTAGTTGGGTGAAAACTTGTATTTACAGATGACAGCATAACAATATTCTAGGTTTTATGATTAATAGCTGCTTACACTATGTTGTTTTTGTCTTTTGTGTCTCAAGTGGCTTGAAGTAGAAGAGAATGAGGGAAGGGGAAGGCTTTCTTTGAATCGATCACTGGAAGCCCTTGACTGTTGACATCTCCAAGAAGATTTCTCTGTCTTTTGGGAAAAGAGCCCTGAATAATATGAAGTTTATATTAAATGGTTTTTCCAATTTAATTGTAATGGCTGGTATCTTAAAAACATGGCAGTAAGGTTCAAAACTAAATAAACAAGCTAACTAGTGGGAAATCTTGATAGTAATGGACTCAGCTTAAACAAGGGTTGGGGGAGGGTTAGAGGCCAGGCACAGACAAACAGATGCCGAAAATTTATACTCAAAACTCAGGTTTCTTGGAGAACTAGATTTCCAGGGTCTCTGGCACCAGAGATGCTGTGTCAGGGGTTTTGGCTCAGTTATAAAGCATATGCTTTGCTTGAAGCACATCCCTGACACCTCCAGTTAAAAAGTATCAGCAGGTTCTGAGAAACCGTTCTCTGCCTAAAGTTCTGTCTAGTTGCAGCCCATCAGAGTAGACAAGGTGCTAGATAGTCAAATGGTGTGACTCAATATAAAACTAGGTGTATGTGTGGGTTCAAGCTTCCAGGGATAAAGACAGACTTTCAATTAGACCTCTCCATGACCATAAAATAATTGGAATGCAAGAGAGCTGTTACGTCATCAGATTATAAACCAGGTCCAAATTTCATAAAGCTTAACAGCAAAAAACAATATCTTTCCCTGTAACTGCCATTAAAATTGAAATTAGTGCTGCTGCTAAACTACATCAAATAATCCCCTCTTCCATTTCTAGGTATTATTTTGCCTGTTTTCTGCAGATTGAGGGAGTGGAGAGCAGTGCAGTGTGGGAGAGCCAAGTATGAGTGTGGGACTTCCTGCTCTTGACCAAGAGTACCATAAACTCCTATTGGTGCACCCATGCTATGAAACAGCCAACCATGGTTTACGCAGTATGTATATATATAGTGCAATACTAACAAGGTGAGATAAAGGCAAACTGATAGGACCAGGCTGGTACCCGGGATTGAGGGAGAGACAAAAAAGGATCGATTCTTCATCTACCATGGTAGATTAAAGCCTTGTCTGGAAAGATTACTTGCACTGGAAAAATATTATTGGATAAAATGCCATTTCTGTTAAACAACTTTCACTTTTGTGGGGTAATGGTATTTTAAAGCAGCTGGCCGTAATTTCCTTCCATGTTGGTACAAAGAGCTATCATTAGCTTGTCCAACAGGTTAATATCAGAGGGACAAGCAGCAGAGTTTATAGCCAATATGGGAGTAACACATAAAGCCTGTTTGGAATTCCAGGTCCCTCAGCTTTTTTACAGTAGCAAAGGGCTGGGTCAGCTGCCAACAATATCACATGACAATGGGAACTGTTCACAGAAAAAGGAATGTTAAGAGGGTAAAACATACTATTTTCTGTTCTTAGATTTTTTATGAGTGTCTTGCTAGAAACTAAACAAATTGTTGTTATTTAGTTCAAAAGAAAAATGTTTTCCAAAAGCATCCATCTTGCCAATGGCAGTTCCTGTGCACTAACTTCAAAACTATTTTACCATGGCTTTTACCATGGTTTCTCGAAAAGGATGTGGGGAAGGAAACTTTGGGAGCATCTGCTGCTAGTTCGCATCTCCATGTCCCCCCTCACTCCATCCTGCTTACCCTCATAGCTGTTTCTTTGTGTGGATCCTACAGCACTGGAGGTGTGCTTTCTGCACATGGATGGTAGGATACTGACTATTGACATTTTCTTCCTTCTCAACACACACACACAAATAATTACATATATCCACTCTCATAGGAATTATTCCTTCTAGTAGATGGTAGGTAGCATTTGGGAGCCTGTTTCCTAAGGCCTATTGTTACCTGTGGTGGCTAGTGTCAATTGTGACAAAGAGTTAACCTTTGAGAGAAGCTCAGGAAAAAAAAAACACTGGCAGGGAGTGGCAGAGCTAAGGAGCTCACTCTCTATTTTCTGGAAAAAAGGGGAGAATCTGTTTTTGGTAACCTGCGAGTTCAATAGCTGTTTTTGACTCTGGGAACCTGAGGGTTCAGAATTGCCTATGCGGTTGTGAAACAACCCCATTGGAGTGACAGGCAGAGATTGGGAGGAAAGGGACCCTCAAGTCACTGAAAGGGAAAAGGTTCAGGGAAGGAGATATTCCAGATATGGGGTTTCGTTAAGGGATTACTGTCACAAAAGTGGGGTAGATCTATAGAGAGAACTGAAAGAGAGATTTGAGGAACAATCTCCATACCTCTTTGTTCTCTGAGGGAGAGAGATTGTATAATCTCCATACTTCCCTGTTAGCTAGGCAGCAGAGTCTGAATAAGAACATCTATAGAAAGTTATGCGAATTGAATTTGGGAACTTAGTACAGAATTACAATTCTTAAATTAACTAAGCCATCTAAGATCTATGCCTTCTCTGTAGTAAAACTTCTAAACTAGATCTGGTTCTATGCCTTCCCTACATACTGTTTTCCCTCCGTCCATGCCTTGTACAGTGTTTAATAAATCTCTGTTACTTGGTTGTTAACTTGAAAAAGCCTCTGGTGTCACATTTCTACTGAGGTAAAATAAATAAAGGGACTAAGGAGAAAAATTAATACTCCAACCGAACATTTTGGAAAGCAGTCTCTTGCTCAATATGCACGGACCGTGATATCAATAAAAAAATTAGACAAATTGCCATCAGTTTAACAATATAGTTTGGTAGCCCTTCTATTAGGTGAATCTTCTTCACAGGTCCCCAATTCTAGTAAACCTACCCAACTTTTTGTAATAACCACAAATTCCGCCTGGTACAAAAATAATTGGTAGCTTTATTGAAATAAGATAGAACAGATTAGTTGCAGAGGATAAAAATTTAATATTAATCCGCTGCCAGAAATACCAATTTAGCACCAAACAGCCAAGACATGAATCAATACAGTTATAAAGCAGGTCATAAAAAGCCAGGAAAAGAAAGGATTTTAAAAAATCCAGACCCCCACACTCATTTCAATGCTAAAACCATTGCTTTAAAATTCTGTATTGCTCAGAAGAGTCTGCAGAGTAACTCTATGGTCTTTGTCACTTTTCTTGCCTTGGCCTTTTATAAACACATTGGCTGCGTTCCATTATTTTACAGCTTGCCAGATGTACAAAAGCTCCCAGCATGGATTCTCTCACTCTGAGCTTTAAACTTGCTCTTGAACACATAGGAAGCAGAGCAAGGGAAAGCACAAAAACAAGTCAAGCATTCGTAAACAAGTACCCATCTAATCATACAAGATCACTAACAAAACAGTAAGAAGCTAGTATATATACACACTCAAGGATGCTTTTTAAGGCGCTTAGCATGAGAATGCATTGCACCATTAGTACAGTCTACTAACTGCAACTCATTCTGAACAAGGTTGTGATCACAAAAATTGTCACTGTGAAGTAGCCCAGAATAAGCAGTTAGTAGATTTCTATCTGTTAAGAAATAAACAGAGGAAATGATGTTCAATAGAATTTTCTATACACGTGTGTGTGTGTAGGTGTGTGTGTAAAGTGCCATCATGTTGCAGCCAGTTTATGGCAATCCCAACAAGGGCTTTCAACCAGAAGTTGTTTGCCATTGCCTTTCTCTGCAAAATGAGAGGTGGTCCTTGGTGGTCTCCCATTCAACTGTCAACCCTGCTTAGCTTCCAAGATCTGGCAAGATCAGGCTATACTATACCATTCCACATCCCACCCACTTAGGAACATCTAAATTGTTTCACAGTGTGGTAACAGTCAAGCAAAGATGATGTAGAAATGTGTGAATTGTCTGGCAGAATTCAGGTTTCAGACAGCAAATTGGCTGAATCACTGAAACTCCTGCTGTCCTTCCATGTAAAACTCGGTCATGGCAACAGATTTGGTCAATCATGTCCATCGATAAAAGATTACCGTATATACTCGCGTATAAGCCGAGTTTTTCAGCCCAAAAAAAGGGCTGAAAAACCCAAACTCAGCTTATACGCGGGTCAAAACGGTAGAGGGGGGAGGGAGGAGGGAGGGAGGAACTTACCGCCGCCGCCTTTCCCCGGCCGGGACTGGCCTTCAAAGGCTCCCTGTGGCCGCAGGGAGGCCGCGCTGCCACCCCCAACGCCTTTTCCCGGCCGGAAGCGGCCTGGGGGGGCCTCCTGCAGCTGCAGGAAGGCCGCCCCCGCCGGATCCGCCGCTTCCAAAGGCCCCCTCCGGCTGCAGGGAGGTTGCTCTGCTGCCCCCGCCACCTTTTCCCAACCTGGAGCGGCCTCCAAAGGCCCCCTGCGGCCGCAGGGAGGCCACGCCGCCGCCGCCAGCCCCGAACCACTTCCCGCAGCCAGGAGCGGCCTGGGGGGGCCTCCTGCAGCTGCAGGAAGGCCGCCCCCGCCGGATCCGCCACTTCCCACCGCCGCCAGGAGCCCAGAAGGTAAGCCTGAGGGGGGGGGTTATAAGCCGACCCTCTGCTTATACGCAGGTGCCTAATTTTTCCCCGTTTTGAGGGAGAAATTAGGCACCTCGGCTTATACGCGGGTCGGCTTATACACGGGTATATACGGTACATCAACAAGAGAACTTTTTAAAAGATATGTATATGTATTTTAATATTAACCATTCATGGCCTGTACCACAACCAGCTCCTGGTCTTGTTTTAGTTTCTCCATCTTCTGCTTCTGATTATGTAATCTATTTGGTTTCTGTATTAGTCATCCAGTGATGTCCATGTATAGAATTGTCTGCTCGGTTGCCTGAAACATGTGTTTGCAATGAACAACTTGTTGTCTTCACAGAATCCAATGACTCACTGTCCTGCTTCATTTTGTACTCCTTGCCCAAATTCATCACCACTGCAACTGTCCACTTTCTTGGGGTGATGTGGCCATTGATTCCTTAGTATTTATTTTCCATGTATAACTAAGTCCCTTTTACATAACAATGGTATATTTTTTGTTATTCTTTTATTGCCTTTTGCTTTTGTTTTGTTCATTGCTTGCACCGCTTGGGTTTAAATTATCCTGAAAACGGGGCTGGTTCAGAGCTTTGCTTTGAAGGTTAAATTACATTATAGGACTATTAAAAACTATCCAAATGTGTTTTAATAAATTCATACTTGAGTGGTTTGTTGCTGCAGCTTCAGTAAAAAGGAGAAGCAAACGCCTTGGCATCTTGAAGGACAGATCTTTGTTAGGACTGTCAAGTAGTAATTACAGACTGGATTCAATTTGTTTCCTAAATGTGAGGGACTTCAGAGAGCAATGGGTTTGTTTTGGCATGAGCTTGCAGAGGCAAGAATCTGTTTCAGCTGCATAACACCACCTGAGAAGATTGTAGGTAAATATAAACATAGACTGACTGCACACTCAGCATAAATATAGAACTATCATATGTAGGGTTGCCAACCTCCAGGTTGCGGCTGGTGATCTCCTGCTATTACAACTGCAGCCAATAGAGATCAGTTCACTTGGAGAAAATGGCTGCTTTGGCAAATGGACTCTATGGCTTTGAAGTCCCTCCCCAAACTCCTCCCTCCTCAGGCTGCACCCAAAAAACCTCCTGCTGGTGGTGAAGGGGGACCTGGCAATACTGAAAGCCAACGTGGTGTAGTGGTTAAGAGTGGTGGTTTAGAGCAGTGAACTCTGATCTGGAGAACCGGGTTTGATTCCTCACTCCTCCACATGAACAGTGGACGCTAATCTGGTTAGCTGGATTTGTTTCCCCACTCCTACACATGAAGCCAGCTGGGTGACCTTGGGCTATATAGATATAGTTTATAGTTCTATAAAGAGGCAATAATAAGGCTTATCACCCAAAATGAAGAGTTTTTGCCAGCAACGTGTTTAGCTACACTATCCTGCATGAAAGGCCCTTCACAGAGCAACAGATCTGGTAAACTCCACTGAGATTACTATTACAGGTCAATCGCCAAATGCTAAATATCAAAGTATCAGCCATCAAGACATCCATATAGATTCATAGACTGCATTGGCAGAAGCCTACATGGGTGCACTTTTAATTTCTCTCCAAAAGGCTCACCACAAGATCTTTGGCACTGCAATCAGAAAAACCCTTTGTCAGCCTATGACATTTTCTGTGAACAATTCCTTTAATAGAATTTGAACGAATGAAAAGGCTTGCATCACTGTCTCTTTTCCGCTTAAGTGGCAACATCAGAGCAGAGGCACAATCCCCTTTTGTCTAGCTGCAGTTACCTTGATCTTTGATCCAACATAAGACCCATTTGATTTTATTGCCCCATCGTAGTGCTTGAACAATCTGGTTGTCAGGAAAGAAGGAGAGTTTGACGGTTCCAAGTGAGTACCCAACAGTTCCGAAATTCATTTTTACTCATGAGTGCCATTGCCTTTTGAGTTCCAAAATCAGGTGGCAATCCATGGACACCTTTTTCTAACACTCACTATGGACAAGAATTTAAAATATGCTTTTATTGCTCAGAAGCTGCACAAAGAGATCTCTGTGCGCATGGACTTCTGGTGCAGCCTCCCATTCCCATTTTGGTACTTGCAATGGTTCAGTCAAAGGAAGAAATGGCTCATTGTGCTCATTGTCCTCCACGTTATGCCTATTAATTAAGAGACGTGGCATAAAGGGTTGGAGTTGCTGAAAGCCGCAATTCATATCACTGACAATCAAAATGTAAACAAACCAGACGAACAATTCAAAACATTTCTGAAACCTGTTTTATTAAACTATCTGAATGCCGTTTACAATTTGACAGCCTCTGAAATCTGATGGTCACCATCCAGCAGTTTAATGAGGGCCATATGTTTCTTTCCATGTTTTTTTTTTCTCAAGGAGCTTTCCCATTTGCAACAAAGGCATTATGCATGATATATAAACCAAGAATAGCCATCTCTTGAGCTGGGGAGAGGGCAAATGCACACTCTAAAGGGAGCAATTGTGGTAGTAACCCCTTGAATACCATCCCCCAAGTGCAGGGAATGGGTTGCTGCTGCTGGCTTCCTGTGTGCCGGAATGGGACAACGAAAGCCAAAAAGTTGACGAGAGAGATGACAGGAGAACATATTCTTTGTTCTGAGTTGGAGGAGGAGGAGGAGGAGGAGGAAGCAGAAGAAGCAGAAGCAGAAGCAGAATTGATTTTTATATGCCGACTTTCTCTACCTCTTAAGGGAGAATCAAACTGGCTTACAATCACCTTCCCTTCCCCTCCCTACAACAGATACCCTGTGAGGTAGCTGGGGCTGAGAGAGTGTGACTGGCCCAGGGTCACCCAGCTGGCTTCATATGTAGGAGTGGAGAAACAAATCCAGTTCACCAGATTAGTGTCCGCCGCTCATGTGGAGGAGTGGGGAATCAGACCCGGTTCTCTAGATCAGAGTCCACCGCTCCAAACCACCGCTCTTAACCACTACACCACACTGGCTCTCTTTTATGGGGTGAGCTGGATTTGTTGACAGATGGTTTAATGTTGATGAATTGTTTTAGTATTATTATTGATGCTCCTTGATTATTATTTTTACAACACTCTGTACCCTGCAGGGAGAAAGCAGGATATAAATCTATTCATAAATAAAATACATGGGGAGGGGCCTCTACATGCAGGAATTGATGGATGGAGAGAGCAAGTTAAGCTTTGTAGTCCAAGCATACTTTTGGCCCCTCTCCAGGCATGACATCATTGCTCATGACTGGGCAAAGGACTCATGGAGTATGGTGCTTCCCCATTCAGTTTCACAGTGGTCAAGGAGTGCATACATTGGTTGATTCCTTCCTAGGACTCCCAGGGGCTGTCTTCATTCATCTCATCAGCCAGATGCTAAAGGCCGCCAGTTGGCCCTCCCTGGTATAAGTTACTATTTAGAAGGACTTTCTTGTTGATACACTATTTGGGGGGGGGGGATATTTCTTTTTGACCCAACATTAAATGGAATATATGGCCAATAACAAATGGCCGTTTTGGCTGGGGAAGCTCTCGGGCATGCAGCAAATCTACCATGTCAACACGCATGGTCATCTCCGGCTTGCGTATTCGACCCGGCCCATCCTGGAGCTTCCCCAAGTTTTTAAGTTGCTCTGTTATTGCAACTTTAACCCAAACCCCGCTACAAATGCGAGAGCTTGCCCGAGCGTATAGCTTCCGGGTTGACTCCCCACCAGAGGCGAGCCACTGACAGACCCAGTGGCAGCAGCAGCAGCGGCACCTTTACAACACCTGGACCCCATGCCCCAACCCTCCCACTCCACCCTCCACCAGCTTCCCCTCACCTCCGGTGGGATGGCATGGTGGAGGGGTGCAGAGCCATGCCGCTACCTCCACCTGCATCCCTGCCGCCAGGGGGGATGGCATGGTGGAGTAGCACAGAGCCTGTCTCCACCCGACGCTGGACCCCGCACCTCTCTCTCTCCCGGCAGTGCACCTTATCGGTCCATGCATTCAATTTTTTGAATGTGTGATTGATAGAGGCGCTACAGAGGAGGGACAAACAATTCTAAAATGGACCATTCGTTATCGGCCTATGACACTGGAAAAAATTAAATGTCCACTCTCAAAAGTGGAAATAGCACTACACAACAGTACACATTCTGTATGCAAAAAAAAGAGAAATATTTTGCCTTACTTGTGATGGCTTCTTTGACATAAAACATTTTCCCTGCGTTTCCATCTATCTGCTCAATTTCTAGTTGTTGTGTAGCTGTGAAAGGCACCTGGTCTGAGTCAGGGTCTTCAAAAAAACAAAAGTGGCAACGCCATGAACCAGTGAAGAGGAATGTGTTCTGCAAAGTGCGGATTCTCATTGTGTGTTCACTGGTTTGAATTTCTGGAAAACAACACAAAATAATGCTCTTTAGAGTCTGGTTCAGAAGAATACTTGCTGCACAAGAAATGGGTTGAGAAAGATATAAAGAGCAACCCTTTGTTTGCGTAATCTAAATATACAGTTTAGATTAGAGGAATTGCCTGCCAGAGGTTAGAAGGCTTGGTGTCCATTTCAATACTCCTTGCACTATCCACTGTCTTTAGATACTATCACTACAAGTTTCAACAGCAAAGCAAAAGTTTGCGTGCAGTCTTGTAAAAGGCTCAGATTCCTGATTATTTCAGATAAAAGCCGTGTCGGTCTTAAGTAGAACAGCTAGATTCAAGTCCAGTAGCATCCTAGACACCAACTAGATTTTCAGGGTATGAGCTTTCAAGAGTCAATGCTCCCATTGTCAGATACCTGACGGATATGGGTTTCTGACGAAGGAAACATTTACTCTCAAAAGCAGGTATCCCAAAAATCTTGTTGGCGTCTACTGGACTCAAAGCTAGCTGCATTTTAATTATCATTTATGGTGTGCTTATTGCTTACCTAGGTGGCATGCTTTGTCCATATTACTTGAATTACTGGGATGGAATTGAGGTTCTGTAGGTGAAGTAATTGGGACAAGGGGACAGAGGGTCTTCTATATTTATCAGTAGCCCCACCTGCTCTCTTCTACAAATATAACTTTATAAACTAAGCATGATATTTCGATTTTGATGTTTTCGCTGCAGAGTGTGAGGGTCTGCAATAGAAGGGAGCATCAGAAAAAAAAATCACTCCCATCCTCCAGCCTTGCACTGGAGGAAAATGACTATAGGATCCAACCCAAAGACCTATACAATACAAAACAACTGTGCCACATGTTAAAATAGTGTACATTGCATACCTAGGTTCATCCTTGTGATCAGGAAAGCTACCCCCAAAAAAATTGCTTTCCTGATCACATGGAGAAGGTTCACTAGAGACATTTGGTTGAATTTATGGATGTCGGGGAGTGGGTCCAGCAGGCCTGATCCTGTTCTACAAGCATAGTGTGTGCACAATTTTTATATCTGCATGTGGCTAGATAGACTAATTGGTAGTTCTACTCTGTGTTGATGTGAAAAGTTATGTCTTGATATAGTGTCTATGGGGATTAAAGGTTTTCCACGTTTGCTTAAGTGAAAACAGAAAAATGTATGGATTTATGTCTCAAATTGTTATAGTTATATGCAGTATGAGATGCCAGAGGAAATTATTTTATATGAAACACAGCCAAAGGAATTGCCCTGAGAGTAGTCAGCATTCTGAATATATTACAAAGAAAGATAACCGGGGGTGGGGGATAGGGGTAGGAAGCACACCAAACTGGTTCTAAGAGGAGGAGATAAGTATGTTAGGAAAAGCAGGAAGCTGAAATGAGTATAGTTTCAGGTCTGAAATATCATTTTGATGGAAGATTAGTATTATTGAAAAGGCCATTGGAATTTCCATGCAGAATGCAGACTATTTGGCATAATTTTGAAGCTGGAAATTCCATTCTGTAGAGGTAGAAATAAAGCAAAGAACATTGTACCTATTATATGCAGCGCTGGTCCTTCCAGCCTTTGTTCAGTTCAGAATTGCTCCTTCAAAATCAGAACTTCTTTGTCTGTGTGATTTTAAACGCAAGTAAGATCGGCAATAGAATCTCAAAAATAAATCTGCGAATATCTCTATGATTTGGCTGATTCTCTCCAAATGAAATAAAAGTTAGCATTTTCCATAAAACTGTCCATGGCTGCAGAATTTGTTTAGATTAAATCATTGCTACTGCATTGAGCTACACGTGACATAAATATAAGATACATAAAAACAGTTGTCAACCAATCACTCTGGCATCCTGGTCTTATGCTCTGCTGAGATCAGCTACTAGGATTCCAGCACAAATGCAAAGTCACTGTTCAATCCCTCATCCAAGAGCTCTAAGGAATTCCCCAAGAGCTGTAGTTATATTGTGCAAATGGTTCCTTTAAGGTGAGGAAAGTATGTGTGTCAAGGAGTAAGTTCCAAGAGTCCTCAAAGTGACCCGGGTTGTTTATGCATGGGTACTTTCACTCATGTTCACCCCCCGTCTGTCGGTTGTGCCTTAGAGTTATGCATGAGTTTTCCTTCCATTAGAGATGACCTCGCTGCCAGCCCTCACAAATCCTGGACCTTCCCGTTCCTCCGTTAACCCGGTTCTTCCCTCTCCCCTGAGCTCAGCCCGGATGAAATCTCCGTGCATAAGGAAAAGTGTGGGACATGCAAGCTTAGTTTCGCTCACAGCCAATTACAAAGCAGCAAGTCCAGAGGCGGGGATTCAAATACTTCCTGCTTCCTCAAAGCTCTGAGAGAAGAAAGGCTATTTAAAACCGAGGCTTGGGTTTCTTTCTTTTTTTCCCTTTTCAGATTGCTCCATTTTTTGTTTTATATTCTTAAAATGCTTTTTTATGTGGCAATTGGGTTTGAGGGAAAGGGAACTTTTCTCTCACTACAGCCAATTACGAAGCAGCATTTCAAGGGGTGGGGATTCAAATACTTCCTGATTTGAGCTTGGAGACTGCTGGTGCATAGACTCCCAACAGGAAAGTGTGGGTCCAGCAAGCAACAATCCTCGGGTAAAACTCTCATGCATAAATGACCCCTGTCTTCCAGGGACTTCTAGCAAGAGCTTTCAAAAGATTTAGGGCTGTTAAACAGGTAACAAAGCAACAAAAGCTGCAATTGTAAGAGCACGGACTGGAGAGTTAAGCCTAATGAAATTAGTTGACTGCTTCTAAGCAAGCATAGGCTGAAATGATGTGATGCAACACTGCCTCCACTCCTTCCCAGCCAGTAGGCTGGATCCCATGGAACTGGAAGATTTCTGCCTGCCCAACAGTCCTTGCGCAAGTGGAAGCAATAAATTGCTCCTTTCTGTCTACTTGTGCTAAGTGAAAGCGATTGTATCCCCACTATCTTTTCTACATATGCAAGAATAGTGTGAGGTACTTCTTCTAATACCATTTCAAAACTAAATTAAAGAAATTTTGTGAACCATCTGTTTAGAGGGCCCAGGTTTCCCACTATAGCTGCAGCCATTGCACTATTGCTTGCACAAGTGGAGTTGCATTACGTACATCTTTCCTTCCACTCACACATTGCTGGAGCCAAAGCAGCAGCCGTGAATGAGTGTACCCTACAACAAATGAATGCAGGTTAGAGTGACTACTGTTAATTGCTTTCAAAAGTGCATTACACTACCACTGCAATATTTTAATCGAATGCTCTGGCTTTTAATTAGTATCTGAGAATAATTAATTCGTATCTGAGAATAAGTTTGGCTTGCTAAATGTATGGTTGTGGTTTGCTGTGAATAAACTACTTTTCTTTTTTTTTTTTTGTTTACTTGATTTGTTCTTAGACCATTGTAAGAAAAGAAACATTTTCATTCCTTACTGGAAACAAGGGCATTATATCATGTGTCAACCTGAGATGCAATCCTGGAAGATCCTTCCAGTGGGAGATACTCTTTCTAATTTGTTGGGGGCAACAGTTACTGACCTGGATGGCCCAGGCTAACCTGATCTCGTCAGATCTCAGAAGCTAAGCAGGGTCGGCCCTACTTAGTACTTGGATGAGTGACCACCAAGGAAGTCCAGGGTCGCTATGCAGAGGCAGACAATGGAAAACTACCTCTGTTAATCTCTTGCCTTAAAAACCCTACAGGGTTTACTCCTGGGAGTAGAAAGAAGAAGAGTTGGTTTTTATATGCTGATTTTCTCTACCTTCCTTTCTCTACCTTCCTTCACTTAAGGAAGAATCAAACCGGCTTACAATTACCTTCCCTTCTCCTCCCCACAACACACACCCTGTGAGGTAGGTGAGGCTGAGAGAGTATGACTAGCCCAAGGTCACCCAGCTGGCTTCATGTGTAGGAGTGGGAAAACAAATCCAGTTCTCCAGATTAGCCTCCGCCGCTCATGTGGAAGAGTGGGGAATCAAGCCCGGTTCTCCAGATCAGAGTCCACCACTCCAAACCACTGCTGTTAATCACTATACCACACATGTCGACATCAGGCAGAGATCAGGGATGGCTACTGGGATTCTCTGAATTCCTGGAACATGAGGGAATTGTGAACACTGGAACATGAGGTTTGTGAGTCTGTTCCTTCACAGTGATGATGGCATGTTATTGCAATTTTTGTTTTCTGTCTTTATGATTTGATTTTATATTGTTACAACGACCCAACTAGTTGAAAAGGTAAGAAATCATCATCATCTTGTTAAGCCCTGGAGAGTCTCATAATCTTCTTTCAATGGAGTACCTAATAAAAGCTAGATGTATGGCAATATCTTTAGCACTTTACCACCATCTCAGCCCCAAACACCAATTTTACCAATACTTTTCTTCACAAGGAACTCAGGGTGGTAAAATTTTAAGCATAGTCCTGTGGATTATTCCCGCCATACCTACTTTTTAAAAGAGAAAATGTCCACCTTTCATTCTCATTTTATTTTATCTCAAAGGATTTGAGGTGCATTATAAAATAAAAATAATGCATACAATCACTCCCTTAAATCAACAGAACTGACAGCCATTTGGATTGCTTCTCCCTAATATACACAAAAATTACTCTCTCAATCCTCAAGTGATAACTTTCCCAAGGCATTTCCTGGGATCATTTCTAAAGAATTAATACCTCATACATTAATCAGACAGTTTTGAGTACATTACAGGATTCAGTTTCCTTTCAAAATGCAGCCGAATTACCATTAAGAGCAGCAATATTCCAGCCAAGTCCTTCCTGCCACACACACATACATCATATTGATGATATTCTTTCAGTTCACAGCATTCCGGTTTCATTACAGGAATAAGAATTTCAAGTAACCCCCTCCAAAAGTCAAGAAATGGAGACTCGGTTTCTTGAAAAATGGATGTTATTTAATATTCCAGAGTGCTTTAGATTATCCTCTCTTACACTGTCCATTTGAACACATTTATTTAGATTATTTTTAAAAACTCACCCGGGTATGCAAATCTGAATAATATGATTAAATATACTTAAGCTATATTTGAATATTTTACTCAAGATGTTCTGCTTACATTGTTAGCACGATTGCTTTACAGATCCACTTCTCATAAAGCAGCAACTGTTTTGACATGGGGAAGGATAAACTGTCTGTATGAAGATGGTGACATTGTTGGATCAATCTCTAACTTGCATAGAATTCCGTTTTTAAAATCATGTTTTAATGGAGATGTTGTCCTACTTCTTCTGCATGCATTGATCTCCCCAGAAGAAAAAAAATGTCTTCTTTGATTGCACTAAGGACTCATTGTTGGGTAAGAAGGGAGAGAGAAGGTCCTTGAATCAGCCCCCACTACCTTCCAAAAAAGAAATATTTTGTTCCTGTCATAGAATTGGCACACCACAGTAGCCCATGTGGTCATCTGCAGGATTGGGGGAGGCATGGGGACATTTTCCCCATGTATCACCTTGTGACACCCTTTCCCCCAGACAGAGTGCCTACCCCCCTCTAAAACCCCTCTCTCTCTCCCTCAGGTTCAGGGTACAGGTAGGTCAGCTGCCAATTCCAAGCTGTTGTTCTCCAATTGTCTCATCCAACATCCATCAACTCTCATTGGTTGCTCTTAGGGAGAGGTGGAACCTACCCTGTCAATCACACACCTATTTGCACATGTAGATCAAATACAGATGAATAAACTGTATACAGATGCTTGTTTCCATGAACAGATAGACCTCTCCTGAAAAATTCCTCATTCTCAATACATTCTCACATTCTGGTTTGGTAAAACATATACTAAACATTTTTAAAATGGAAAATTCCAATGGAAATGAATTTTAAAGTGTTCTCTATATGAGAACAAAAATAAAGATTTTGCATATCCTTCCCTGATTATTCAGATACAGGATTTCTTTCTTAGATTAGAAGACCCATCAGCCTTAAAATACCGTGAGTTTGTGGAGTCCAGGAGAAACTTAATAAGAAAAAGATATTATAGGAACTTTTCCTGTACATTGACTTTCCCCAAGTTATTTCTGTAACACATATCAAAAGACAAGAAATTCCACTGATGCTGTATGGCCAGGGATCACAAGAACCTGAGAGTCTGGGCTCCATAGAGTTGTTGACCTTTTTTTGTATGAACAACTGGCACCAATGAAACATAACAAATGGCCTCTGAACTTCTCTATTTCCAGAGCAGTGTGCCATGGGGTATAAAAGGCTACTATTCAAGAAACACAACTCCAACGCCCCTTGTGATACATAGAAATAGTGTCATGGCTCTTTGAATCCTAAGTCATGTGCTTGTTTCACCTATCTGCTTATAACAATGAAAGGTTAGCCATTGTTTGCCATTATACAACAAAAATTCTGCAGCTGTTTTGTTCACCATTTAAACTGGACAGAACAAATGTACCCCAATGAATTTGAAATAGTGATTAAACTAGAGAGAGAAGGAATGTGTGATCTGTTTTTAATTCTGAAAAATTGAAAAAATAATTAACTTTGTTCAGGCTTTCTATCCAGAAATACAAAAACAAAACAAAAAACCTCATAATGAAACTAAGGAAGATTTCTTTTAAAAAAAAACTCACAAAATCAATCTGGATAAGTTTTTGAAACTGACAAGAAAGTGGCAACAAATTGCATTACATATTTGTTTCCAATAATTATTTACTATAATTCTTTCTTTGAGATGAAGGCCACAGTCGACAACCACTTACACCAAGAATGTCATATTCGCTTTCATAGGACCACACTGGAGTGAATGGATTGTAGGGCACTAGGGAAAATTACTATGATAAATTTTTGGAAAATGTCTGTTTTGCAATAAAAAAGTCTTTCCCCCAAGAGGAATAGTATATGTATTTCACAATTCAGTTATTGAAATGTTTTATATACAGTGGTGGTTGCATAATGTTTGTTTTCCTACCCTTTCTTTATGCACCAATAGAGTGAACGTTCTATATTCTTAAGTAACATTTGATATAATTAATTCAATAACAATTTCATGACTATAACTTATATTTTATATTCCTTTATCAGGGCAACACAGCCGTATCTATCTATATTTATGTAAGAAACATGTGGCATCGTGTTACTATGTTAAAAGCTCCCCCTGCTCCAAGTTATGAACGCCATTTACATTGGCCTGGGAGACATGGAACTAGGGCTGTCAATTCGGTTCGGCCCGAACTGAAAATCAGCCGAATTTCCCTTGATTCGGCGGTTTTTAGCTCGGACGGATCCGAACTCAAAACTGGCGGGCAACCGGGGGGGCCGAATTCAGCGAGTTCGGGAGTTCGGCGAATAAATTCGGCCAATTCGGCCGTCAGTAAGCAGCATAACCGTCAGTAAGCAGCATTCTCCTCCCCCGGCCAATCGGTGGCCAAGCTGGGTCTTCTTCTGGCCAATCAGTCAGGATTGAGTGCTGGAGGAATCAGCTGATGTGCGGCCGGCCGGGGAAAGAGAGAGAGAGAGAGGGAAATCCTCATGTGTGTGTGAGGGGGTGCTTGTGCACATTCGCTCCTTTCCGTGGCTGCAGGGGGCGCATTTTTGGGGGTACCGACCCCAAACTTTCAGGGGATATTCAGACAGGTTTTTTTAAGAGACCACCCAAGTTTTGTAAACATTGGGTCAGGGGGTCCCGAGATATGGGCTCCCCCCTTTTTTCTTTCCATGGTTGCAGAGGGCGCATTTTTGGGTGTGCCGACCCCAAACTTTCAGCGGAGCATCAGACTAGGCTTCTTAAGATACCCCCCAAGTTTTGTAAACATTGGGTCAGGGGCCCCCGAGATATGGGCTCCACCCCTTTTTCCTCTCCCCCTTTTCCATTTTCGTGGCTGCAGGGGGCGCTTTTTTGGGGGTTCAGCCCCCAAACTTTTGTCATAGCTTCAGAGAATCCCTCTTAAGAGACCACCCAAGTTTTGTAAAGATGGGTTCAGTGGGGGCTGAAATATTGGCTCCCCCCCTTTTCTCTTTCCATGGCTGCAGGGGGCGCATTTTTGGGTGTGCCGATCCCAGACTTTCGGCGGAGCTTCAGTCAAGGCTTTTTAAGAGACCACCCAAGTTTTGTAAACATTGGGTCAGGGCCCCCCGAGATATGGGCTTTCCCCTTTCCCCTATTGGGATGAATGGATCACCCTCGAGAGATGCATACATATGGATCTTATATTGGATACAAATGGAATCATATTGGATTACCCAGCCTCCCAGCCCCTCCTGCTGGAACAGAAGACAGCCACAGTAAGACCCCTTTGGGGGCTTTAATCTATATTTTTTCTTTTCTGTGTGTGTGGGGGGGGGGAAAGCAGAGTCTGTGTGTGTGTGTGGGGAGGGAGCAGTTTCTGTGGGTGGGGGGGGGAAGCCAAAGGGGGCTTTTGCCGGTTCTGCCTGGGGTGTGTGTTCCCCCTCCAGTCTCTCTCTCCCTGGTTTGAGGGGGGGGCTTCATTTTTATTCTTCAGGTTTTTCCTCATTCATAAGATCAGTTAGGTTATTGATGCTTGCTCAAAACTGGTTTTCAAATGGTGACTTAAAGAATGCATCTGCCTGGTCCCAAGTCCAATGCAAAAGGAGACATTCCACCCCCTCCTGCTCATTATGCATAGCTAGCTGCCTCTGTCCCTTTCCATGGTATGCAAACTCCCAGGTGTCAGGTGTTGCTATGCACTGTTGCAAAGGTTTTGCATTGCGTGCTTGTGTTGCTTTGCAGTTGTATTGTTTTGCAAAATTCTTCACACCTGCCCCGCCCTTTGCATATTTGCAAAGGGGTTGCTCTGCAGTTGTGTTGCTTTGCAAAGTTCTTAGCACCTGCCCCGCCCTTGCTCTCATCAGCTGTTTGTCGGGCCGGGAGCTTTGTGCATGGGCGGCAAGCTCTGCGGAGAGATCCACATTAAGGGTGGGGGGGACCCCTTTCAGGGCCCATATCTCAGCCCCCCCTGACCCAATCTTTACAAAACTTGGGGAGTCTTTCAATATACGTCCTTTGAAGCTCTGCTGAAAGTTTGGGACCTCTAAGCCCAAAAATGCCCCCCCCAGAGCCGCGGAAAGGCGCGGTTGTGTTTTTAATGGCTTTATTCGGCCGAATTTTTTTCCCCGAACTTTGAATTCCCGCCGAATTGAACGGATCCAAAGTGGGGGAGTTCGGACTTCGGCACGTACCGAACCCACAAGGGCCAAATTCGGCCGAATCCGAACTGTACCGAATTGTTTTTTTTTGACAGCCCTACATGGAACACTGTCATGTCACTGTTTGCATTAACCGTGATGTCACAGTGATGGATGGCAACACACAGGTGAGCAACAAGCCCACATCCCCCATAACATTATTTTATATCCCTCCTCTCTTCCTGCCATGAAACTAGTGCAACCTACACTGAGTTGCCTATCCAAGGCATTAATCAGAATCAGCCCTGCCTAACTTTGTCAAAGTTACTTTGCCACTTGCTTTCAGGCCAGGCTATTGTAACAGCCATTTCATGTGCTCTTTTTTAAATTTTTATTTTATCAAAAGAAGAAATTACTTTCATGAACGTACTTATGAGTAGAAAAATAAACTTCTTATCCCCTTAAGTCTCTGCATTTTATAGAACATACTTATCATTAAGGATTAGGTTTTCTCATCAAAGCTTTCAGTTTTGTTAAACACAAATATTCCATATGTTTTCCATTTCTTATCTTGAGATTTTTGCAAAGTTGTTAATGTTAACAATGTATAAATTTCCTTTGAGCTAACAACAAGTCATGCTTCTTCAGCTACTGAATTTCCAACCCTTAGCAAGTGTTAACCTAGCTGTTGTCAACAGGTAAAGAGCTATACACTGACATTCTTGTGATACTGAGATTACATAGTTAAGCAAAATAAGTTCAGTTGATCCTTTTAGCTCAATAGCAAAACTGGCAGACAACATACTTACAACCATTTCCTAAAAACTTTTAGCTCTGGTACAGCACCACCACATATGTAGAAACATTGTACCATCATAGACTGGAACTGTTCTTTTCAACTTGGCAAGTCTAACAGGGGTTAAATGGCATTGATGTAGCATTTTACATGTTATCTCTAAAAGCATTACACAGAGAAAAAATACCGTATATACTCGTGTATAAGCCGAGTTTTTCAGCCCAAAAAAAGGGCTGAAAAAGCCGGCCTCGGCTTATACACGGGTCAATACGGTAGAAGGGGGAAGGAGGGAGGAGGTAGGGGGGAACTTACCTCTGCTGCCGAGCCACCGCCATTTTCTCCCGCCGGGAGGGGCCCTGGGCAGCCTCTCTGCAGCCGCAGAGAGGCTGCCTTGGCCCCCCCTGGCCCCCGCCGCCATTTTACCCGGCCAGGAGGGGCTCTGGGCAGCCTCTCTGCAGCCGCAGAGAGGCTGCCTTGGCCCCCCCGGCCCCCGCCGCCATTTTCCCCGGCCGGGAGGGGCTCTGGGCAGCCTCTCTGCAGCCGCAGGGAAGCTGCCCTGCCCCCCCGGCCCCCGCCGCCATTTTCTCCCACCGGGAGGGGCCCTGGGCAGCCTCTCTGCAGTCGCAGAGAGGCTTCCCCGGCCCTCCCGGCCCCCGCCGCATTTTCCCCGCCGGGAGGGGCCATGGGAGGCCCCTGCCGGTCGCGCCGCTACCGGCCACGCGCCTGGGCGCCTTCCTCCGGCCGGCAGCGGCCTGGAGGGGCCTCCTGCCAGCCCAGGAAGGACGCGCCGCCGCCGCTTCGCCGCCTCTCCAGGTAAGGAGTGGGTTCAGGGTCTTTTCCCCCTCCCCCCTTGGATGGGACTGGGGTCGGGGTGGGTCGGGAGGGCCTGGGATGCGGCGGGAGGGCGACCTGGGGCAGGGGCCCTGCGCTCTAAAATGGCAGCCGCCATTTTAGAGCGCAGCATTGCGGGTAAAGGAAATTTCTTATTGCCCCTCGGCTTATACGCGGGTCAATAAGAAATTCCCTTTTCTGGCCTCTAATTTGGGGGGTCGGCTTATACTCGGGTCGGCTTATACCCGAGTATATACGGTAAGAGCTATATAGCGATAGGACCAAACCCTTGGGTTTATATCAGAAAGCAAGGATTTCCTCCATTTCTTAATATATGTGGGGGTCATGTTACATTTTTTCCTCTAACAAAAAGGAATAAAAGAGCGACAATGTGACCCCTTTTTATCCAAAATATATAATTTCAATTTATTCATTTCACTCCCCATCTTTCTCTTAGGTAACTTTTTGATCAATATTCTCATTCGTAAATACTGAGCCAGCGTGGTGTAGTGGTTAAGAGTGGTGGTTTGGAGTTGTGGACTCTAATCTGGAGAACCAGGTTTGATTCCCCACTCCTCCACACGAGCGGCGGAGGCTAATCTGGTGAACCAGGTTGGTTTCCCCACTCCTACACACGAAGCCAGCTGGGTGACCTTGGGCTAGCCACAGTTCTCTCTAAACTCTCTCAGCCCCACCTACCTCACAGGGTGTCTGTTGAAGGGAAGGAGATTGTAAGCCAGTTTGGTTCTTCCTTAAGTGGTAGAGAAAGTCGGCATATAAAAACCAACTCTTCTTCTACTACTGAAATGGACAGATGCTGTCATTACTACATTGACATATTGCTTCAGGACATAATTCTATTACCATTTATTAAATCACAGTGATTGTCTAAACCAGTCTTTTCAAACATTCTAAGCAGGTAAAGTGAACAGATGTAAGGGGAAATGGATTGTAGTGCCAAACTCTACCCCTGCCTGGCTAATGTGCCTTCATTGAAATATACACATCGTTTCTATGCATGTATGTGCATATAGATCTATCCATGCAATTGAAACCCTGCTTGTACTAATCACAGACAGGTCAGATTTATTATCCTTTTTCACCTCTTTAATCTGTTATATCATTAGCCATTCCTGTTGATCAAACTTTTCTTAATTCAGCTGCTTTCTTAATTAATGTTCCATGTAAATGTGCTTTCACTGTACCCAGATAGCTGGCCAGCTGACCTCCAGTTCTTCTAGTCTATTTCTTGCCTTGTCTCTTTTCTCTTTATATTGAAGCAATTCATTAGCTATGAATTACCTTTCCAAGTATAGACAGCGGAAGTACTTAGAAAGGCCAACTGCAAAGGAGATCATTACAAAAACATGGTCTGCACAGACCTTAGGCAAAATCTTTGCTTCTTTTATCTTGAACTTTATGGAAGGGAAAGTTTAAAGAAAAATCAGGTCTGGAATATGAGTCATTTGGATAAGAATAAAAAGTGTGGATTAACAGAGTGCCACATTAAAGTAGACGCCTTTGAAATGTGGTGTTGGAGGAGAGTGTTATGGATACCATGTACTGCCAAAAAAACTAATCAGTGGGTTACAGATCAAATCAAGCCTGAACTGACCCTAGAAGCTAAAATTACTAAACTGAGGCTATCATAGTTTGGTCACATTATGAGAAGGCAAGAGTCACTAGAAAAGACAGTCATGCTAGGAAAAGTTGAGGGCAGCATGAAAAGAGGAAGACCCAACAAGAGATGGATTGCTCTTGGCCACAGTTGCCACTTGCTTATCCAGCAGTAGTCCTGGGTCTAGGAGCACCCCCAAGCTGTAGACCTGTTCCTTCAAGGGGAGTGCAACCCCATCCAGGACGGGTGATCCCTCTGGTCCCAGGTCAGACATTCTGCTCAGCACTGGCACTTGCGTCTTGTTAGGATTAAGCTTCAATTTATCAGACCGCATTCACTCCAAAACTGCCTGCAGGCACTGGTTCAGGGATTCTACAGCCATGTCACGCTCTTCTTCACCAGCTGCTCCACATCTGGATCAGCGGAGGGTGAAGCCAGGCACCTCCATGCTCCTCCTTACAAGCTACACACATGGATAATCACAAGGCAAAGCCAGCATCACTATGCCTCTAGCTGCCCCCCCCCCACAGGGGGGGAGGCCTCTGGGGCAGGCAATGCCTCAGTGGCACAACAGGATTTGGCATGA